>NC_086449.1:27579789-27883539 GCF_028390025.1 Pseudophryne corroboree | reverse complement strand
GAAGAATCTAATACTTCCATCATTGCCATGTGGATTTGCGTGCCGCCTTGATGATTTATGTACGCCACAGTGGTGGCATTGTCCGACTGTACTTGAACAGGCATGTTCTGTACCAGAGGCCGGGCAAGTTTCAAAGCATTGAACACTGCCCACAACTCCAGAATATTTATCAGGAGGAGAGATTACTCCCTGGTCCACTGACCCTGAAGAGAGTGTTGCTCCAACACCGCGCCCCAGCCCCGCAAACTGGCATCCATCATTAGAAGGACACAGTTGGAGATCCAGAAGGAATTGCCCCTGCATGACTGTTGGTCCTGTGGCCACCAGCTCAGTGACAGGCGAACCTCCGGAGTCAAGGAGATCATTTGAGATCTGATCCGGTGAGGCAGGCCGTCCCACTTTGCAAGAATTAGCTTCTGCAGAAGGCGAGAGTGAAATTGAGCGTACTCCACCATGTCGAAAGTCGATACCATGAGGCCTAGTACTTGCATCGCCGAGTGTATCGAAACTCGTGGGCGAGAAAGGAAGCATCATATCCTGTCCTGAAGCTTCAGGACTTTCTATGGAGACGAAACAAGAACAAGCATTGGTTGTGTGTCCAGTAGTGCCCCCAGGTGCACAATGCTCTGAGCAGGAACCAGTGAGGACTTATTCCAATTGATGAGCCACCCGTGTGCTTGTAGGAGTTGGACCGTCCGTTCCAGATGACCGAGGAGAACCTCTGGGGAGTACGCCAGGATCAGCAAGTCGTCCAGATATGGCAGGATCCTGATACCTTGCCGACAGACAATGGCCGTCATGACTGCCATAACCTTGGTGAAGATCCGAGGAGCTGTCGTCATTCCAAAGGACAAGGCTTGGAATTGATAAGGTAGGTTGCCAATAGCAAACCGCAGATACTGATGAGACATGGCAATAGGTATGTGTAGGTAAGCATCCTGTATATACAGGGATGCCATATAATCCTTGAGCTCCAAAGCCAGAACAATAGAGCGAAGAGTTTCCATACAGAATTTGGACACCTTCACAAACTTGTTCAAACATTTGAGGTTGAGAATGGGCCGTGAGGATCCATTCGGTTTCGGAACTAGGAACAGTGTTAAATAGTACCCCCTGCCCCTCTGAGACAGAGGCACCAGCACTATCACTCCTGTGTCCAGGAGGGATTGCACCATCAAACGTAGTTTTTGCTTTCAACAGATCCGAAGGTATAAATGTCGAGCAAAACCTGTGAGGGGGACATTTCCTGAAGATGGCATATCACGAGCGACGACTTCCCTTACCCAGACGTCTGAAGAGGTCTGTAACCATACCTGGGTGAACCGCAGAAGTCGGCCTCCCACCCTGGAGGCCTGCGCCGTCATGCAGCAAGCTTTTCTGGTTTGGAAGCAGGCTGATGGGCAGGCAAAGAACGTTTAGGCTTCGGCTTAGAGGTTTTGGAAGTACCAGTCTGATCCTTTGCTTTGCTCGGAGGTTGAAAGGAACGAAAAGATTAGTACTTGGTAGACATGCAGTCTTTACAGGCGCTAAAAAAGAGAAGAAAACGGCTGCGCTGCATGTCAGGAGTTAAGTAAAATAAAAGCCAACGTGTAATCTGCATAACATTTATTAATACATCATAAAATAAGTAATGATAAATTGTGTACAAATTATAAAATGCAAAAAACACACCTAAATAATCTCAGGGTACAAATGTCTCTTATGACATTGGATCAATAATGGCTATAGTGGATATCATTTGTAAAGCTCCGTATTCCACAAATTGCCGATGATCACTGCAATGAAGATAGGGGACTAAAGTGCAGATTGGTGCAGTCCCGAGTAGTTAAATGCTTGTTAGCACCAGGTCGGATAGGCAGGTGTTGTTACCTCTCTGATGGGCTGGTCAGAAGCCGGGCGTCCCCAGCTAGCAGTCCAGCAGTGCCCACATCCACTTTGCAGCGGGAAGATGAAAAAGCCGCCTGGTGAGTGTAGCTGACAGGAGCGGCGTGATGTCCAACAGCCGCTTGTGGCGGAGCAGCAGACAGAAATCCAGCTGGATTAATTCGGGTTGCACCTGTTGAGACACCTGAGCAAGGTCTGAAGGACGGGACCTGACACGTTTCGTCACGCTCCACGTGACTTTTTCAAAGGTATGATCCTGCCTCCAGAAAAGCCAGTATTTAAGGTCTAATTGGCTTAAGATGGACAGATGTCCATAATCAATGTCTAATCAGAAATGATACAATTCACAAACGTGCGCTCTCTTACAAAAAACATATAAAACACACACAATAGCTATATATGGCAGATATGACTTATAACTAATGATAAAACCTATAAGAATAACATCAAAATAAAATATACACAAGAGTCCATTTAACATGTCTGGGAGTATTCTCGTGCTCAAATAACACTTAAGTAGATGTATTTATTTGGCCCCGTGTAAAACATTCAATGCTGCAGGAGACACCGCTATCTCACGTAGCATTATATCAATAACTCAAAGCATAATAAACCAGCATACAAAAATTTAAATTTCAACACAAATCAAATAAAATAGACCTATCTTGGTTATATCGATAAGGTCTGTATTAGAATTAAAAATAAGATTTTAAACCTACCGGTAAATCTTTTTCTCCTAGTCCGTAGAGGATGCTGGGGACTCCGTAAGGACCATGGGGTATAGATGGGCTCCGCAGGAGACATGGGCACTATAAAGAAGTTTAGATGGGTGTGCACTGGCTCCTCCCTCTATGCCCCTCCTCCAGACCTCAGTTAGAGAACTGTGCCCAGAGGAGACGGACAGTACGAGGAAAGGATTTTTGTTAATCTAAGTGCAAGATTCATACCAGCCCACACCATCCACAGTATAACATGGAATATACGCCACCAGTTAACAGTATGAACAAAACAGCATCAGCCAAAGACTGACCTCAACTGTAACATAACCCTTATGTAAGCAATAACTATATACAAGCCTTTCAGAAAAATGTCCGCACTGGGAAGGGCGCCCACCATCCTCTACGGCATGGGTCTTCAACCTGTGGCCCTCCAGCTGCTGCGGAACTACACATCCCACCATGCCCTGCCACAGTTTTGCTATTAAGGCATGGTAAAACTGAGGCAGGGCATGCTGGGATGTGTAGTTCCGCAGCAGCTGGAGGGCCACAGGTTGAAGACCTATGCTCTACGGACTAGGAGAAAAAGATTTACCGGTAGGTTTAAAATCTTATTTTCTCTTACATCCTAAAGGATGCTGGGGACTCCGTAAGGACCATGGGGATTATACCAAAGCTCCAGACCGGGCGGGAGAGTGCGGATGACTCTGCAGCACCGATTGAGCAAGCAGCTTTCCCTCCAAGTTCTAACATGGGCGCAGCCATGTGGGATCCAATCACATGTTTCAGTTCCACCAATCCACTGCCTCTGGAAATCTGCATAATTGCCCAGCCAATGCCTGCCTTGCTGCAGGTATAAGTATCCTGTGCCTGGGCCAGGAAATAGTCAGTGCTTTGTCATAATTTGTTCCAGTCTCTCTCCTGTGGTTGTTTCTCCAGGTTCCAGCTCCTGTCTCCAGCATCCACTAAAGAGACCCGCACCTGCCTACCATCCTGCGGTGCAGCCTGACTCTGCAGTCCTCCGTGGCTGATTTAGTTTCCAGCTTCCAGCTATTCCATCTGCTTCCAGCAATATCCACTATCACCGGTAATCATCCTTCAACTCCTCTATTTTCACGCTCCCTAGCATCTTACTATGGCCCTCATTCCGAGTCGTTCGCTCGGTAAATTTCATCGCATCGTAGCGATTTTCCGCTTAGTGCGCATGCGCAATGTCCGCACTGCGACTGCGCCAAGTAAATTTGCTATGAAGTTAGGATTTTTACTCACGGCTTTTTCATCGCTCAGGCGATCGTAGTGTGATTGACAGGTAATGGGTGTTACTGGGCGGAAACAGGCCGTTTTATGGGCGTGTGGGGAAAAACGCTACCGTTTCCGGAAAAAACGCAGGAGGGGCTGGAGAAACGGAGGAGTGTCTGGGCGAACGCTGGGTGTGTTTGTGACGTCAAACCAGGAACGACAAGCACTGAACTGATCGCAGATGCCGAGTAAGTGTGGAGCTACTCAGAAACTGCTAAGAGGTGTGCTAATCGCAATATTGCGAATACATCGTTCGCAAAGTTAAGATGCTAAGATACACTCCCAGTAGGCGGCGGCTTAGCGTGAGCAACTCTGCTAAAATCGCCTTGCGAACGAACAACTCGGAATGACCTCCTATATTCACTCCGTGTTTCATCACCTGGCTGGTTCCACCCAGCATTCATTCAGTGACTTTATCATCTGGCTGATCCCATTCTGCATCCACTCCGTGTCTTACCACCTGGCTGGTTCTATCCAGCAAATACAACAGCTGATTCAAGTTACCAACTTCATCTGTTCCATCTACTGGCATGTTCCTCGGATATCTTCACTACTACAGCCAGGCCTGGTAAGGTTACTCCATCTAAGGACTTTAACAGCTGTTCTGTGAAACCATTTCATGGTCAGAGTGCTCCAGGAATTATATTATTTTTCTCTGACGTCCTTGTGGATGCTGGGACTCCGTCAGGACCATGGGGAATAGCGGCTCCGCAGGAGACTGGGCACAAAAGTAAAAGCTTTTGGACTACCTGGTGTGCACTGGCTCCTCCCCCTATGACCCTCCTCCAAGCCTCAGTTAGATTTTTGTGCCCGAACGAGAAGGGTGCATACTAGGTAGCATTCCTGAGCTGCTTAGGGTAAAAGTTTAAGTTAGGTTTTTTATTTTCAGTGAGTCCTGCTGGCAACAGGCTCACTGCATCGAGGGACTAAGGGGAGAAGAAGCGAACTCACCTGCGTGCAGAGTGGATTGGGCTTCTTGGCTACTGGACATTAGCTCCAGAGGGACGATCACAGGCCCAGCCATGGATGGGTCCCGGAGCCGCGCCGCCGGCCCCCTTACAGAGCCAGAAGAGTGAAGAGGTCCGGAAAATCGGCGGCAGAAGACGTCCTGTCTTCTATAAGGTAGCGCACAGCACCGCAGCTGTGCGCCATTGCTCTCAGCACACTTCACACTCCGGTCACTGAGGGTGCAGGGCGCTGGGGGGGGGCGCCCTGAGACGCAATGAAAATACTTTTAATGGCTAAAAATACATCACATATAGCTCCTGGGCTATATGGATGTATTTAACCCCTGCCAGTTTTTCCACAAAAAAGCGGGAGAAAGGCCGCCGAGAAGGGGGCGGAGCCTATCTCCTCAGCACAAAAGCGCCATTTTCCCTCACAGCTCCGCTGGAAGGACGTCTCCCTGACTCTCCCCTGCAGTCCTGCACTACAGAAACAGGGTAAAACAAGAGAGGGGGGGCACAAAATTGGCTGATAAACATATATAGCAGCTATATAGGGGAAAAACACTTATATAAGGTTATCCCTGTATATATATAGCGCTCTGGTGTGTGCTGGCAAACTCTCCCTCTGTCTCCCCAAAGGGCTAGTGGGGTCCTGTCCTCTATCAGAGCATTCCCTGTGTGTGTGCTGTGTGTCGGTACGTTTGTGTCGACATATATGAGGAGGAAAATGGTGTGGAGGCGGAGCAATTGCCTGTAATAGTGATGTCACCCCCTAGGGAGTCGACACCTGACTGGATGGTCTTATGGAAGGAATTACGTGACAGTGTCAGCACTTTGCAAAAGACTGTTGACGACATGAGACAGCCGGCAAATCAGTTAGTGCCTGTCCAGGCGTCTCAAGCACCGTCAGGGGCTCTAAAGCGCCCGTTACCTCAGATGGTCGACACAGACCCAGACACGGACACTGACTCCAGTGTCGACGGTGAGGAAACAAACGTGATTTCTAGTAGGGCCACACGTTACATGATCACGGCAATGAAGGAGGTTTTGAACATTTCTCATACTACAAGTACCACAAAAAAGGGTATTATGTGGGGTGTGAAAAAACTACCAGTAGTTTTTCCTGAATCAGATGAATTGAATGAGGTGTGTGATGAAGCGTGGGTTTCCCCCGATAAAAAACTGCTAATTTCTAAAAAATTATTGGCATTATACCCTTTCCCGCCAGAGGTTAGGGCGCGTTGGGAAACACCCCCTAGGGTAGATAAGGCGCTCACACGCTTATCAAAACAAGTGGCGTTACCGTCTCCTGATACGGCCGCCCTCAAGGATACCTCAGGTTTGTGGTACAGAACTGTCACTATCAGTTTCAGACGCTTCCGTTTGGATTGTCCACGGCACCCCGGGTCTTTACCAAGGTAATGGCCGAAATGATGATTCTTCTTCGAAGAAAAGGCGTCTTAATTATCCCTTACTTGGACGATCTCCTGATAAGGGCAAGGTCCAGGGAACAGTTAGAGGTCGGAGTAGCACTATCTCAGGTAGTGCTACGACAGCACGGGTGGATTCTAAATATTCCAAAATCGCAGCTGATTCCAACGACACATCTGCTGTTCCTAGGGATGATTCTGGACACAGTCCAGAAAAAGGTGTTTCTCCCGGAGGAGAAAGCCAGGGAGTTATCCGAGCTAGTCAGGAACCTCCTAAAACCAGGCCAAGTGTCAGTGCATCAATGCACAAGGGTCCTGGGAAAAATGGTGGCTTCTTACGAAGCGATTCCATTCGGCAGATTCCATGCAAGAACTTTTCAGTGGGATCTGCTGGACAAATGGTCCGGATCGCATCTTCAGATGCATCAGCGGATAACCCTGTCTCCGAGGACAAGGGTGTCTCTCCTGTGGTGGTTCCAGAGTGCTCATCTTCTAGAGGGCCGCAGATTCGGCATTCAGGACTGGGTCCTGGTGACCACGGATGCCAGCCTGAGAGGCTGGGGAGCAGTCACACAGGGAAGAAATTTCCAAGGCTTATGGTCAAGCATGGAAACGTCTTTTCACATATATATCTTGGAACTAAGGGCCATTTACAATGCCCTGAGTCAAGCAAGGCCTCTGCTTCAGGGTCAGCCGGTGTTGATCCAGTCGGACAACATCACGGCAGTCGCCCATGTAAACAGACAGGGCGGCACAAGAAGCAGGAGAGCAATGACAGAAGCTGCAAGGATTCTTTGCTGGGCGGAAAATCATGTGATAGCACTGTCAGCAGTGTTCATTCCCGGAGTGGACAACTGGGAAGCAGACTTCCTCAGCAGGCACGACCTCCACCCGGGAGAGTGGGGACTTCATCCAGAAGTCTTCCAAGTGATTGTAAACCGTTGGGAAAAACCAAAGGTGGACATGATGGCGTCCCGCCTCAACAAAAAACTAGACAGGTATTGTGCCAGGTCAAGGGACCCTCAGGCAATAGCTGTGGACGCTCTGGTAACGCCGTGGGTGTACCAGTCAGTGTATGTGTTCCCTCCTCTGCCTCTCATACCAAAGGTACTGAGAATTATAAGACGGAGAGGAGTAAGAACTATACTCGTGGCTCCGGATTGGCCAAGAAGGACTTGGTACCCGGAACTTCAAGAGATGCTCACGGAGGATCCGTGGCCTCTACCTCTAAGAAGGGACTTGCTTCAGCAAGGACCATGTCTGTTCCAAGACTTAGCGCGGCTGCGTTTGACGGCATGGCGGTTGAACGCCGGATCCTGAAGGAAAAAGGCATTCCAGATGAAGTCATCCCTACCTTGATCAAAGCAAGGAAGGATGTAACTGCACAACATTATCACCGTATTTGGCGGAAATATGTTGCGTGGTGCGAGGCCAGGAAGGCCCCGACAGAGGAATTTCAACTAGGTCGTTTCCTGCATTTCCTGCAAACAGGACTGTCCATGGGCCTAAAATTAGGATCCATTAAGGTCCAGATTTCGGCCTTGTCGATTTTCTTTCAGAAAGAATTGGCTTCAGTTCCTGAAGTCCAGACCTTTGTAAAGTGGGTACTGCATATACAGCCTCCCTTTGTGCCTCCAGTGGCACCCTGGGATCTCAGTGTGGTTTTGGGATTCCTAAAATCACATTGGTTCGAACCACTGGCCACGGTGGATTTAAAATATCTCACGTGGAAAGTGGTAATGCTGTTGGCCCTGGCGTCAGCCAGGCGCGTATCAGAATTGGCGGCTTTATCCTATAAAAGCCTTACCTGATATTTCGTTCGGATAGGGCGGAGTTGAGGACTCGCCCTCAATTTCTTCCTAAGGTGGTTTCAGCGTTTCACCTAAACCAACCTATTGTGGTGCCTGCGGCTACTGAGGACTTGGAGGATTCCAAGTTGCTAGATGTAGTCAGGGTCCTGAAAATATATGTTTCCAGGACGGCTGGAGTCAGAAAATCTGACTCGCTGTTTATCCTGTATGCACCCAACAAGCTGGGTGCTCCTGCTTCTAAGCAGACTATTGCTCGTTGGATTTGTAGTACAATTCAGCTTGCACATTCTGTGGCAGGCCTGCCACAGCCAAAATCTGTCAATGCCCATTCCACAAGGAAGGTGGGCTCATCTTGGGCGGCTGCCCGAGGGGTCTCGGCTTTACAACTTTGCCGAGCAGCTACGTGGTCAGGGGAAAACACGTTTGTAAAATTCTACAAATTTGATACCCTGGCTAAGGAGGACCTGGAGTTCTCTCATTCGGTGCTGCAGAGTCATCCGCACTCTCCCGCCCGTTTGGGAGCTTTGGTATAATCCCCATGGTCCTGACGGAGTCCCAGCATCCACAAGGACGTCAGAGAAAATAAGAATTTACTTACCGATAATTCTATTTCTCGTAGTCCGTAGTGGATGCTGGGCGCCCATCCCAAGTGCGGATTGTCTGCAATACTTGTACATAGTTATTGTTGCCAAAAAATTCGGGTTTTGTTGGAGTGAGCCATCTGTTCTGGAGGCTCCTCATATTATCATAGTGTTAACTGGGTGTTAGATCACAAGTTATATGGTGTGATTGGTGTGGCTGGTATGAGTCTTACCCGGGATTCAAAAATCCTTCCTTATTATGTACGCTCGTCCGGGCACAGTATCCTAACTGAGGCTTGGAGGAGGGTCATAGGGGGAGGAGCCAGTGCACACCAGGTAGTCCAAAAGCTTTTACTTTTGTGCCCAGTCTCCTGCGGAGCCGCTATTCCCCATGGTCCTGACGGAGTCCCAGCATCCACTACGGACTACGAGAAATAGAATTATCGGTAAGTAAATTCTTATTATTACTGCCATTATTTAACCTTGAATGCCGTCTGTTTACATGGAGTCTGAATAAACTTTTATTTTGACTTTTAACTGGTTGTCATGGTCACACCTTCGGGTTTCATTTAAACACTTACATGTCCAGGGGTCTGATTAAACCTCCCCGGTTTAAGTTCCTCTCAGCCCCTACAACTGAGGCTTTCTCCTGTCAGCCAAAAACCCTCAGTTGTGACAGTAAGCACTGACCATATGAATCCAGCTGGAGACCAGGATCAAGCGGCCAGGCCGATGCAAGAACTGGCAGCCCGACTTGAACATCAGGAGGCTGCACAAGGCCATATCATCTGCTGTCTCCAGGATCTCTCTACGCGGCTGGATGGGATTCAAACGACCCTCCGTGAACCTGACACGTCCGATGCGTCCACCACAGTGACACGAGCTGTAACCCCACCCACCTTGCCCATTTCCATTCCACGTCTTCATCTTCCAACGCCAGCAACATTTTACGGATCTCCAAGGTTCTGCAGGGGATTTCTCAACCAATGCGAAATCCATTTTGAGCTTCAACCTGGCAATTTCCCCAGTGACCGTACTAAAATTGCCTAAATCATCTCCCTTCTCAGCGGCTCAGCCCTTGACTGGGCATCACCTTTATGGGAGAAGTCTGATCCCCTGCTGTCCTCCTATACGGACTTTGTGGCAACATTCAGGCGCATCTTCGACGAGCCAGGCCGGGTAACCTCTGCTTCATCTGAGATTCTCCGTTCACACCAGGGAACACGTACTGTGGGACAGTATCTAATACAGTTCAAAATCATGGCATCCGAACTGGCATGGAAGGACGAGGCCCTGTATGCTGCATTCTGGCATGGCATATCTGAGCGCATCAAGGATGAGTTAGCTACTAGAGACTTGCCCTCTAAGGTGGATGAGCTAATTTCGATATGCACGAAGGTTGATCTACGTTTCAGCGAAAGAGCAATTGAGCGAGGAAGGTCATCCACTCCAAAATCTTCTGCTCCTCCTCGTCAACAGTCTCCGTCCGAAGATGAGCCCATGCAAATTGGTTGTTCCCGTCTATCCACTGCTGAGCGCCGAAGACGTCTTTCCGAGTTCCTCTGTCTCTACTGTGCAGCTCCGTCTCACCCAATCAATGCCTGTCCTAAACGTCCAGGACTTCAAGTCCTAGCTCGCCAAGGAGATGGCCGGCTAGGAGTAATGCTCTCCTCTTCATCTCCCCGTGATTGTAATCTCCCAGTCTCGCACCAAATTGCTCAACATTACAGGAACGTCATTGCCCTCCTTGATTCCGGAGCAGCTGGGAATTTCATAACCAAAGCTTATGTTAAGCGGTGGTCCCTACCCACCGAGAGACTTCCTTCATCCATCTCCTTAACTGCCGTGGATGGCAGCAAGATTTTTGATGCGGTTATTTCTCTAAGGACTCTACCAGTTTGTCTGAGAGTGGGAGTTCTTCATGCAGAATTAATTTCCTTCCTGGTGATTCCAAGAGCCACACATCCAGTGGTTTTAGGCCTTCCATGGCTCCGCCTCCACAATCCATCGATTGACTGGACGACTACGCAGATACTAGCATGGGGTCCCTCTTGTGCTGAGACCTGTTTGTCCAAAGTGCTTCCTGTTTGTTCTTCTCCCCAGGTCGTCTGATGTTCCACCTCCTCCATATCAAGACTACACGGACGTGTTCAGTAAAGCTTCTGTTGATATCCTTCCTCCTCATAGAGAATGGGACTGCCTAATTGATCTCATTCCAGGGAAGGTTCCACCTCGAGGCCGAACTTATCCTCATGGATAAGTTCCATATTTCCTTATTCCATGTTTATTATCCTTATTCCATGTTTCATCACTTGGCTGGTTCCACCCAGCATTCATTCAGTGATTTTATCATCTGGCTGATCCCATTCCGCATCCAATCCGTGTCTTACCACCTGGCTGGTGCTATCCAGCAAATACAACAGCTGATTCAAGTTACCAACTTCATCTGTTCCATCTACTGGCATGTTCCTCGGATATCTTCACTACTACAGCCAGGCCTGGTAAGGTTACTCCATCTAAGGACTTTAACAGCTGTTCTTAACCTACCAGTGTCCTGTGAAACCATTTCATGGTCAGAGTGCTCCAAGAATTATATTATTTATTATTGCCATTATTTAACCTTGAATGCTGTCTGTTTACACAGAGGGGTAAATTTACTAAGGTCCCGATTTTGACCGAGATGCCGTTTTTTCTTCAAAGTGTCATCTCGGTCATTTACTAAACTCAAATCACGGCAGAGATGAGGGCATTCGTAATATTTAGGAAGTTCAAGTGAAAAATTACGAATGAATACACCATCGGTCAAATTACGCCTGTTTAGATATGAATCTCGGTCATTTACTAACCATTCGTAATTGTAATTGCTGCCGTGAAAATGCTTTCGCGGCCGCGAAAAATTACACATCGTAATTTTTTCCTAAAAAAAAACGCGCCAGCATTTGAAAAGCGTGTTTACATGTGTACTCAATTATCCATTACTCACACCTGAATGTTTGGCCCTATAAAAGTGTTCCAGGCACATTTTGAATTTCTCTCACTCTGAAATGGCGGCTGTGGTGTGTGCCAATGATTTTTTGTTTGCTGTGGGATACCTTAGACTGCTCCATGAGGCTTCCAGGAATCAGGCCCAGGTAAGTGAACATGGTCAACAGGTTGTCCAGGTACCGCGGAGGCTGCGCCAGCCTCGTTTTTTTAGAGGGCGTTTAAACTTAAACGCATTGTCCGATGATAGGGTCATACAGATGTTCCGCCTAAATAGAACCAACATTTTCCACCTGTATGACCTTGTCAAACTGGGCATAGACCCTGAGACAGCACGCTCTCGCTCTGTCTCAGGCCTACACAAACTCCTGGCTGTGTTACACTTTATGGCTACTGGGAGCTTCCAGGCTGTGGCAGGCGACGTGATTGGTATCTCACAGCCCACCTTTTCAAGATATTTGATTCAGGTGAGTCTAAAAATACATAGGCGGTTATGTCTAAGTGTTGCTTCTGTAAGTACAAACAACACAGTATTGTAGAGAATACCTAACATGACACTCACCTTAGCTTGTTTAATGTCCACTCAGGTTTTGGATGTGTTGGAGCCACACATTAATGCCTCAATCTGCTTCCCTACCGAGGAGTCGGAGTGGAGTGCTGTCAGGGTAGCTTTCTATGAGCTTGCTGGCATGCCCAATGTGCTGGGGGCCATAGATTGCCGTCAATATATATATACTAATAGACATCTGTCCCAATCAACTAATGTCCAGGTGGTCTGTGATGCAAACTTAAAAATTATGAGTGTTGTTGCAGGTTACCCTGGTGGCTGCCATGACTCCTTCATCCTCAGTCAGTCATCGCTCTTCGATAAATTTGAGGACGGACAAATGCCTGATGGCTGGCTGTTGGGTATGTTTAAAATGTTTTGTGTGTATGTCTTTTAACCACAAACTCGAGTTTTGAGTAGGTGAAAGAATAATCTAACATATGTACTAATGTTGACTATATCTGTTTTTCAGGTGATGGGGGTTACGGCTGCTACTCTTGGCTCCTTACTCCATTGTCCCAACCTGATTCTCCTGCTGAACACAGTTACAATCATGCACATAAGGCTACGCGGAATGTGATAGAAAGATGTTTTGGTGTGCTGAAGTCACGGTTTCGTTGTCTGGATAAATCTGCAGGCCTTTTGTTGTATAGTCCCTCAAAGGTGACTAGAATTGTGTTCTGCTGCTGTTTTCTCCATAATCTGTGTTTAACCCAACATCTGGCACATGATGAGGGAGAAAGCAGTCAGCAAGCAGAGGAGTTAGAACCATCTGGTGACAGTGTGAGTACATATGTAGGGAGGCAGGTACGGCAAGAAGTGATCCTGCGCTATTTTTCTGGTAAGTTTTAGTATGCTGTAATTATCCTTGACTAAACACTTTGCACTACTTTCTATTGTGTTTTGTTACTTACTGTTTGTTGTTTATAGTGGTGTGTACATTGTACTTAGTTTATGCTAAAAATACATTTTCAGTCATTACCCATGAAAAACATACATACATACAGAGCAGCTTCGACAATGTTTGAGACGGACACAGGAAGTTGTGTGTTTGTCAAATTCAAAATTTTATTTTGCAAATCACATTGGGGTTATTTTTTCCGCTTGTGTGTGCTGGGTGCTGTGCTTTGTGCTGGCTCACTGGCACGTGCTCTGGAGGAACGCCGAACAGGGGAGGTTACTGGCGTTTGGATAGGGGTCGTGGTCCCCGAGCTGGAGGTTACTTGGTGAGCTCCCATCAATGTAATATTGCTGCTCAAATTATTAATGCTAGCAATCAGTTGAGTGTTGGTTGCAGTGTGGCTGGCTACAATCCGGGATAACGACTCATTCACAACCTGGTTGTGCTGAATGAGCTGAACGAGTGCCTGCTGATGGCGCTGTTGCTCATCTATGATGCGCGTTAAATGAGCAAGCATTTGGCTGTTGTCAGCACTTATTTGCTCCATTGAGGTTGCCATTCGCCCTACTTGTACAATCAGTCTGCCCGAGTTGCGACTAATGCGCGGTAGATGATGGGGCAGACTGGCAAGGTGTTGGGTATGTGCGGTCAGGCTGGCATTGCTTTGGGCCTGTTGGCTTGTCCAACTGGCCCAAAAGTCATCTGGTATTTGGGTTGGGGGTGGAGCTTGTGCCAGTTGTGGACTGATGGAGGCTTGGGGGATATCCTGCAGCTGTATTGGCTGGCTTGGGTCAACAGGTGTAAGTTGCAGTGTGATGGTTGCCTGTTGTTCTTGTCCCTGCTGGTCCACGTCGGCCATCAAGCTGGGCTCTGTATGGGGTGGTCAACATGCAATGTTTATTGGTCAAATTTTTTGTAGGCTACTTCTACACATTACTACATTCATAATACTCCATTTGTATAGTTTTTGGCGTTGTTTTTCAAAACTTATAATGTTTTTTGTCTGCAAAAACATATATACCAACACAGGCGCCCACATAGACAGATTTGCATAATCCTCACCTAACTACCTCCCCTCCACAGCATTACAGTGTTATATCACCTCCCCTGACCACGATATAGACTGCTTACCTGGATAGTCCAGAGGAGCGGAGCAAGTAAGCCGTCTACATACTGGACAGGGGAGATGTGTGAACACTATAATGTTGTGGATGCTGTTTTTGTTTTGGTATTTTATTGGATTTTTATTTTAATGTGCACGTGTGTGGCCAAAATGTAACCAATTGTCTGTTTATTATTAAAAATGATGTTGGCGAGATCAACCACTTAGACCTTTAAAAAAAAAACATTTTCACCTTTAGCAATTGAAGACGTAACATCACATTGCTTGTTATGGAAAACATGTAATCTCAAAACCAACTAACAACATATTAACTGTACTGTGTAGATTATTGCCTATGTGTTTAATTTCTGTTTTTACTCACCAGATAACTGAGGTGATCGGGGCTCATCACTCTGCGAACTCGCCAATAGTGCCAGTGGTGGCTGGGGTGACACTGCCGAAATGCGTCGCCTGGGTGGGGATGATGGAGCCGCAGATTCCGTGCCAAGACGCCGTGTCTTACTTGGCCTCCTGGGTAAGTGGCCCGAGCCCTGTGATGGGCGCCTTACAGGAGGTCGGCTTACAGAAGCAGAACCTATGTGAAAATATAAACTTTAATATTTTGAACTTCTATGTGTTTTCAGAATATGTGACTACAGTGAAGTCTTACCTGCAATCCCAGCATCATCCTGACTTGTCTGAGGCCTGTCTGGCCGGCTGGTCTGTGGGACTGTTGAAAAAGTGGAGCAAACATTAGTACCATGCTTTGTGTAAAAATAACCTCTGCAAAGCCTTAGTGTACTGTAACCATCTATTAGGTATTGGATACACAATTAATTTCTGATTACGAGCTTCAAGCTTCATTAATTTGTGTTGGATATCCAAATGTACATGCTGTTGCACACAATAAATATGTTACATTTGAGAATTATGCCTCAGATATTGCAGAGATTGACTACTTGCAAATGTTTCCAAAATGTAATGTTGAAATAATTGCACCGTTTTTCAGAAGTAAATAACTCAAAAATTCAATTTTAAATAAGCATACAACACAGATGTCCAAGCAATATCGCAAAAAAACTTTAAAAAAAACCCAGCAGCCATTGCACCTGTTTTTGCGCAATATTAAATTTACCAAACAGCCAATGCAAGGTGAAAAAAGCAAATTCTAAACACAAACACACCTTAAGGGTGCATAGGCCTGCAATATCTGAAACACAATTTATGCATCCTTTACCCTTTAAAAATGATATTTACTACATTTAGAGGACATTTAATAAAAAATATAACAAATCCAACTTACCATCCTGCGTGGGTCGGTCCGAATCCCGGACATGAGTAGCAGACACCACTTCTGCAGGAATCAATGCCCGCACAGGCTTCTCCCAGTCCCGATAGTTTGCCCGGAAAGGGGGGCCACCTCCGGTTTTTCGTGCAGATTTGGCCTCTTTGGCCATCTTGGCCTTGACACGCCGCTTTATATCATAGAACCTCTTGCGGCACGTGTCCTCAGTCCGCCTCACCACACCCTCACTATTCACGGCAACTATTACTTGCCCCCACAGGACAGACTTCCTGCGGGAAGACACCTTGCCAGCATCCTGACCAAACAATTGGCGATGGTGCTTCATCAGCTCACGCACCAAAGCCATGTTTTCAGCATAGCTGAACTTAATATTCCTGCCAGTCTTGGTAGTGGTGCGTGGCTGCGGAGCCACAACACCATCACTATCACTGGAAAATACAGCCACAGGCACCCCCTCCTCCTCCTCCTCCTCACTAACCTCCTCCCTCTCACTACCCCCCTCCACCTCACTAACAGCCTCCACCTCACTACCAGCCTCCACCTCACTACCAGCCTCCACCTCACTAACCTCCGCCACCACACTGACCTCTGAGTCTGACATGACAAACGACAAAAAACACTGAAAAATCAAAACACACTCCTCCACTACTCCTACTACTACACACCACACAGCCAACACACACGCTCACTCACTCACTCACAAACAATGACAAAAGACTGAAAAAAAAAACAAGGACAAAAAAGTAGACAAACTGTGAAAAAACAATACTACAAATATGACAAGACTACTTACACACACAGTACAGCACTCAACAATCACCAAACTCCTCTCCAAATCCACCAAAAACTCCACCAAACTCACCAACTCCAAATACACCTTCCTCTCTCCTCTCCACTAGCTAAACCCACGAGGTGCGGTGTGTTTGGGGCGGTTTTATAGTAATATGCACAGACACTCCTCCTTCACGAATACAACCAATCACGGACGCGTGACGAAAACGAAACTTAGGACTAAAAACGCGGCAGCAATTTCTAAATCACTGCCGTAACAGACATGTGACGCAGTCGTAAAAAAAAACCAAAAACGCGGCCGCAAATCAGCAAACGCGGCCGCATTCAACAGCCGAAAAGCACGAATGACATCGACATCGGAAGAAACGAAAAACACGAATACGACAGCTTAGTAAATTAGTCGTAATAAATTCAAAAAGTTGCAATTTCCCACTGTCGATGTCATTCGTGATTGAACTTGGACATGATTCTGGAAAATACGAATCTTAGTAAATTTACCCCAGAGTCTGTGAATAAACTTTTATTTAGACTTTTACATGGTTGTCATGGTCACACCTTCGGGTTTCATTTAAACACTTACATGTCCAGGGGTCTGATTAAACCTCCCCGGTTTAAGTTCCTCTCAGCCCCTACAACTGAGGCTCTCTCCTGTCAGCCAAAAACCCTCAGTTGTGACAGACCTCATCAGCCAGGGTATCAAGCTTGTAGAATTTTGCAAAAGTGTTAGAACCCGACCAAGTCGCCGCTCGGCAAAGCTGTAACGCCGAGACGCCTGGGCAGGCGCCCAAGAAGAGCCCACCTACCTAGTGGAATGGGCCTTTACCGAATGTGGTAACGGCAATCCAGCCGTAGAATGAGCTTGCTGAATCGTGTTACAGATCCAGCAAGCAATAGTCTGCTTAGAAGCAGGAGCACCAACCTTGTTGGCTGCATACAGGATAAACAGTGCCTCTGTTTTCCTAACCCTAGCCGTCCTGGCTACATACATTTTAAAGGCCCTGACTACATCCAGGGACTTGGAATCCTCCAAGTCATTGGTAGCCACAGGTACCACAATAGGTTGGTTCATGTGAAACGATGAAACCACCTTAGGCAAAACTTGAGGAAGAGTCCTTAATTCTGCTCTATCCACATGAATAATCAGATAGGGGCTCTTGTGCGACAAAGCCGCCAATTCGTACACCCGCCTTGCAGATGCCAAGGCCAACAACATAACCACCTTCCAAGTGAGAAATCTTAACTCAATTGTTTGAAGAGGTTCAAACCAGTGAGAGTTTAGGAACTGTAACACCATGGTCCCATGGTGCCACTGGAGGCACAAAAGGAGGCTGTATGTGCAGCACTCCCTTTACAAAAGTCTGGACTTCTGGGAGAGAAGCAAATTCCTTCAGAAAGAAAATTGATAGGGCCGAAATCTGTACCTTAATGGAGCCTAGTTTTAGGCCCATATCCAGTCCTGTCTGTAGAAAGTGGAGAAAACGGCCCAGATAGAAATCTTCCGTAGGAGCATTCTTGTATTCACACCAAGATACATACTTTCTCCAGATACGGTGATAATGTTTCGCCGTCACTTCCCTCCTAGCATTTATCAGAGTAGGGATGACTTCTTCCGGAATGCCTTTTCCATCTAGGATTCGGTGTTCAACCACCATGCCGTCAAACGTAACCGCGGTAATTCTTGGAACACGCAGGGCCCCTGTTGCAACAGGTCTTCTCTGAGAGGAAGAGGCCACGGATCTTCTGTGAGCATTTCCTGAAGATCTGAATACCAGGCTCTTTCGAGGCCAATCTTGAACAATGAGTATTGTCTGTACTCTTTTTCGTCTTATGATCCTCAATATCTTTGAGATGAGTGGAAGAGGAGGAAACACATAGACCGACTGAAACACCCAAGGTGTCACCAGGGCGTCCACTGCTACTGCCGGAGGGTCCCTTGACCTGGCACAATAACTCCGAAGCTTCTTGTTGAGACGTGAAGCCATCATGTCTATTTGAGGAAGTCCCCACTGACTTGTTATCTCTGCAAAAACTTCTTGATGAAGTCCCCACTCTCCTGGATGGAGATCGTGCCTGCTGAGGAAGTCTGCTTCCCAGTTGTCCACTCCCGGAATGAAGACTGCTGCCAAAGCGCTTATGTGATTTTCCACCCAGCGCAGAATCTTGGTGGCTTCCGCCATTGCCACTCTGCTCCTTGTTCCGCCTTGACGGTTTACATGAGCCACAGCTGTGACGTCTGATTGAATCAGATCCGGTAGGTCGCGAAGAAGATTCTCCGCTTGACGTAGGCCGTTGTATATGGCCCTCAATTCCAGTACGTTGATGTGTAGACAAGCCTCCTGACTTGACCATATCCCCTGAAAGTTCCTTCCTTGTGCGACTGCTCCCCATCCTCGGAGGTTCGCGTTCGTGGTCACCAGAACCCAGTCTTGAAAGCCGAACCTGCGACCCTCTAGAACAGGCATGTCCAACCTGCGGCCCTCCAGCTGTTGTGAAACTACATATCCCAGCATGCCCTGACACAGTTTTGCTGTCAGAGAATGCTAAAGCTATGTCAGGGCATGCTGGGATGTGTAGTTTCTCAACAGCTGGAGGGCCGCAGGTTGGACATGCCTGCTCTAGAAGATGAGCACTCTGCAGCCACCATAGGAGAGACACCCTGGCCCTGGGGACAGGCTTATTTTCTGATGAATTTGGAGATTTGTCCAGAAGGTCCCACTGAAAAGTCCTCGCATGAAACCTGCCGAAGGGGATGGCCTCGTAGTTCGCCACCATTTTCCCCAGTACTCGAGTTCATTGATGGACAGACAGTCTTTTCGGTTTTAACAGGTCTCTGGCCATGTTCTGGAGTTCCTGGGCTTTTTCCGTTGGGAATGTCCAGAATCATGCCTAAGAACGATAGTCGAATTGTTGGAACCAACTGTGTCTTTGGTAGATTTAGAATCCAGCCATGTTGCTGCAGCACTCCCAGGGAGAGCGCCACGCTTTTCAGCAACTGATCTCTCGATCTCACTTTTATCAGGACATCGTCCAAGTACAGGAGAATTGTGACTCCCTGCCGGCGCAGGAGCACCATCATTTCCGCCATTACCTTGGTGAAAATCCTCGGGCCCGTGGAAAGCCCAAACGGCAACGTCTGAAATTGGTAATGACAGTCCTGTACAGCGAATCTCAGGTACGCCTGATGAGGGGGATATATGGGGACATGAAGGTATGCATCCTTTATGTCCAGTGACACCATAAAATCCCCCCCTTCCAGGCTGGAGATTACTGCCTGGAGCGATTCCATCTTGAATTTGAACTTTTTCAAGTACAGGTTCAGGGATTTTAAATTTAGAATGGGTCTGACCGAGCCATCCGGTTTCGGGACCACACATAGGGTTGAATAGTACCCTTTTCCCTGTGAACCTGGGGAACCTCGACAACCACTTGTTATTGAAACAATTTTTGAATTGTCGCTAAAATTATCTCCCTTTCTGGGGAAGAAGCTGGTGAAGCCGATTTGAAAAACCGGCGAGGAGGCACGTCTTCGAAACCCAGCTTGTAAGCTTGGGATACAATTTCCATCGCCCAAGGATCCACGTCTGGCTGAACCCAGACGTGGCTGAAGAGTCGAAGTTGTGCCCCCACCGGCGCAGACTCCCTCAGTGGAGCGCCAGCGTCATGTGGTGGATTTTGTAGAAGCCGGGGAGGACTTCTGCTCCTGGGAACTAGCCGTAGCCGGCAGTTTTTACCCTCTACCTGTCACAACTGAGGGCCTGAGCTGACAGAAGGCAGCCTCAGTTGTAGGGGCTGAGATGTACCGGAACCTGGGAGGTTGTATCAGACCCCTGGACATGTAAGTAACATGAAGAGTAACCGCCCGAAGGCGTGACCACGACAACTTGAGTAAAAGTCAATGATATTTATTTATGACAAACTCCATGCATCACAGTAGCAGTAAAAGGAAACATAAAAATCAGCAGAGAAATAATAATACAGTTCCTGGGTACTACAGGGTGGCAGGGGCCACAGAGCTCTGGTGGTATGAGACAGTTCTTATTATCTGCAAGTTGGAAAGTCCTTACCAGGCTCAACTGTAGTAATGAAGAAAGCCCAGGGTCGTACCAGCTGGTGTTCCAGGGAAAGCTGGACTGCTGTAGATAAAATGCTGCTGTGGGTACTGGTTAGAAGCAGACAGATGTTGGCACGGAGTGGATACTGGCTGGAACCAGTTAAATAATAAATGAGGCTTGAGAGCGATGCAATATGGATGAAATGTAGAATTAGAGAGCGGAGAAATAATAATACCGGTGGAGAGTGGTAAACTGCAGAAAGGACACCGGCCCTTTAAGAGAAGCTGTACACTGCTGGAAGCTGGGCTGGAAGCAGGTGATATTGTAGCTGGAAACAGGTGAGTCCAGAATGGATCGGAGAGTCAGGCTACACCGCAGATGGAATGCTGGTGCGGGTCTCTATAGCAGAAGTCTGGAGACAGGAGCTGGAACCTGGAAGACAATCACAGGAGAGAGACAAACTGGAACTAGGTTTGACAACCAAAGCACTGACGCCTTCCTTGCTCAGGCACAGCATATTTATACCTGCAGCAAGGAAGGGGTTGGCTAGGCAATTATGCAAATCAACAATACTGACAACAGATTGGTGGAAATGATCAGCTGACAGAATCCAAGATAGCTGCGCCCATGCAGACACTTGGAGGGAAGTTTGGTTTGTAATCCATGTGGTCTGGAAAACAGTAATGGCAGCGCCGGCCACCGGAGACGCCAGGCTGACAGGTGCACATCCAACCACGCGGACACAGCGGAGGCCGCGGCTGACGTAATCGCCACTCTGAATGCAGAAGCTCAGGGACGGCGGCGGAGGCCGCAGGAGACGCCATGCCAGATGTATAAGGCGTTACTGTGACAGCGTCCAGAGAGACAGGAGAGGATGCGGGAATGTGCACATCAGGATAACAGATGGGATCCGGTCCTGGAGCGCTGAGCCAGCCTTAGGAGGCATCTGATGGGTAAGAAATGGCGTCCAGATACCCGGATCGTGACACTACCCTTACTACTGGCAAGAAAGGAAGAGCCCCAACCTCTTCTGGACTTATGCGACCGAAAGGACTGCATCTGATATTGCGTCGTTTTCTGTTGATGTGGGGAAACGTAAGGTAAAAAGGTAGATTTACATGCCATAGCTTTGGAAACCAGGTCCGCGAGACCTTCCCCAAATAAATCCTTACCTTTGTAAGGTAAAACTTCCATATGCTTCTTTGAATCGGCATCGACCCGTCCATTGGCGGGTCCACAGGGCTCGACTAGCAGAAATCGCCATGGCGTTGGCTCTTGACCCTAGTAGCCAGTCTCTGACCTTCTCTCATATATAAGACTGCGTCTTTAATATGACCTAAGGTCAATAAAATGGTATCCCTATCTAGGGTATCAATGTCAGCTGACAAGGTATCTGTCCAAGCTGCTACCGCACTACAAACCCAAGCCGATGCTATTGCCGGTCTGAGCAAAGCACCCGTATGTGTATAAATTGGTTTTAAGGTAGTTTCCTGTCTGCGATCAGCAGGATCCTTTAGGGCTGCTGTGTCTGCAGACAGCAGCGCCACCTTTTTTGACAAGCGCGTTAACGCCTTGTCCACTCTGGGCGAGGATTCCCACTGTAACCTATCCTGCGCAGGGAAAGGATACGCCATAAGAATTCTTTTGGGAATCTGCAGTTTCTTGTCTCGCGTTTCCCAAGCTTTTTCAAATAACGTGTTCAGCTCATGAGATGGGGGAAAGGTTACCTCAGGTATCTTTTCCTTAAACATGTGTACCCTTGTGTCAGGGACAGAGGGGTCATCTATGATATGTAAAACATCCCTTATTGCAATAATCATATAATGAATACTTTTGGCTACCCCTGGGTGTAACCTCGCATCATCGTAGTCGACACTGGAGTCAGAATCCGTGTCGGTATCAGTGTCTGCTACTTGGGACAGGGGACGTTTCTGAGACCCTGAAGGGCCCTGTGACACAGTCAAAGCCATGGAATGACTCCCTGTTCTATCCCTGACCTCTGCTTTGTCCAATCTCTTATGTAATAAAGACACATTTGCATTTAAAACATTCCACATGTCGAACCAATCCGGTGTCGGCGTTGCAGACGGCGACCCCACAATCATTTGCTCCTCCTCCTTAGATGAGCCTTCCGCTTCAGACATGCCGACACACACGTACTGACACAAATTACAGAAAAATTATACAAATCGCGTGAAGGCGCTACTACAGTGACAATAGGAGTCTCCAAAAGTCACATTCATAAGAATGATGATATAGTTACGTTCCTGTACTAAACTTGTCAGCTTGCATGTAATGGTGTTTTTTCCTCTATTCTTCTCCTCACAGTAATTCTCCTCTCCGTATCCAATAGTGACTTTCATGCAAAAGAAAGGATTGCCAATATCTCATGCAATACGTCTTTAATCTTTGTATATTAAAATTCCAATACATAAGTCATAAAACATACATAAAATTCCAGCTTTGAAACTAACACACTTTGGGTAGAGAAAAATCCAGACTCAATGTGAATGGAATAATAACCAGCTCATTCGAGAACATTCGTTTTCAAATAGATGTTTTTGCAGTCAGATGGCCACCCGGGAGGCACAGCCCTGCTGAAGGTAATCAGGTCACTCATACGCCACACCGGAAATCTCTGTACCAGACCAACGCGTTTCAAACCTATTCCAGGTTCTTTTTCAAGGTAAGTGTGCTATCTTATGCTCTAAAATAAGAATTTACTTACCGATAATTCTATTTCTCGTAGTCCGTAGTGGATGCTGGGGACTCCGTAAGGACCATGGGGAATAGCGGCTCCGCAGGAGACTGGGCACATCTAAAGAAAGCTTTAGGACTACCTGGTGTGCACTGGCCCCTCCCCCTATGACCCTCCTCCAAGCCTCAGTTAGGATACTGTGCCCGGACGAGCGTACACAATAAGGAAGGATTTTGAATCCCGGGTAAGACTCATACCAGCCACACCAATCACACTGTACAACTTGTGATCTGAACCCAGTTAACAGCATGATAACAGAGGAGCCTCTAGAAAAGATGGCTCACTACAGCAATAACCCGAATTTTTTGGTAACAATAACTATGTACCAGTATTGCAGACAATCCGCACTTGGGATGGGCGCCCAGCATCCACTACGGACTACGAGAAATAGAATTATCGGTAAGTAAATTCTTATTTTCTCTAACGTCCTAAGTGGATGCTGGGGACTCCGTAAGGACCATGGGGATTATACCAAAGCTCCCAAACGGGCGGGAGAGTGCGGATGACTGTGCAGCACCAAATGAGAGAACTCCAGGTCCTCCTCAGCCAGGGTATCAATTTTGTAGAATTTACAAACGTATTTGCTCCTGACCAAGTAGCTGCTCGGCAAAGTTGTAAAGCCGAGACCCCTCAGGCAGCCGCCCAAGATGAGCCCACCTTCCTTGTGGAGTGGGCATTTACAGATTTTTGGCTGTGGCAGGCCTGCCACAGAATGTGCAAGCTGAATTGTACTACAAATCCAACGAGCAATAGTCTGCTTAGAAGCAGGAGCACCCAGCTTGTTGGGTGCATACAGGATAAACAGCGAGTCAGATTTCCTGACTCCAGCCGTCCTGGAAACATATATTTTCAGGGCCCTGACAACGTCTAGCAACTTGGAGTCCTCCAAGTCCCTAGTAACCGCAGGCACCACAATAGGTTGGTTCAGGTGAACGCTGAAACCACGTTAGGGAGAAACTGAGGACGAGTCCTCAATTCCGCCCTGTCCGAACGGAAAATCAGATAAGGGCTTTTACAGGATAAAGCCGCCCATTCTGACACGCGCCCGGCCCAGGCCAGGGCCAACAGCATGACCACTTTTCCTGTGAGATATTTTAACTCCACAGATTTAAGTGGGTCAAACCAATGTGACTTTTGGAACCCAAAGACTACATTGAGATCCCAAAGTGCCACTGGAGGCACAAAAGGAGGCTGTATATGCAGTACCCCCTTTTACAAACGTCTGAACTTCAGGGACTGAAGCTAGTTCTTTTTGGAAGAAAATTGACAGAGCCGAAATTTGAACCTTAATGGACCCCAATTTCAGGCCCATAGACACTCCTGTTTGCAGGAAATGTAGGAATCGACCCAGTTGAATTTCCTCCATCGGGCCTTACTGGCCTCGCACCACGCAACATATTTTCGCCAAATGCGGTGATAATGTTTTGCGGTTACATCCTTCCTGGCTTTGATCAGGATAGGGATGACTTCATCCGGAATGCCTTTTTCCTTCAGGATCCGGCGTTCAACTGCCATGCCGTCAAACGCAGCCGCGGTAAGTCTTGGAACAGACAGGGTCCTTGCTGGAGCAGGTCCCTTCTTAGAGGTTGAGGCCACGGATCCTCCGTGAGCATCTCTTGAAGTTCCGGTTACCAAGTCCTTCTTGGCCAATCCGGCGCCACGAATATAGTGCTTACTCCTCTCCATCTTATCAATCTCAGTACCTTGGGTATGAGAGGCAGAGGAGGGAACACATACACTGACTGGTACACCCACGGTGTTACCAGAGCGTCTACAGCTATTGCCTGAGGGTCCCTTGACCTGGCGCAATACCTGTCGAGTTTTTCCCAACGGTTTATAATCATGTGGAAGACTTCTGGGTGAAGTCCCCACTCTCCCGGGTGGAGGTCGTGCTGAGGAAATCTGCTTCCCAGTTGTCCACTCCCGCAATGAATACTGCTGACAGTGCTATCACATGATTTCTCTATCGTCCTAAGTGGATGCTGGGGTTCCTGAAAGGACCATGGGGAATAGCGGCTCCGCAGGAGACAGGGCACAAAAAAGTAAAGCTTTACTAGGTCAGGTGGTGTGCACTGGCTCCTCCCCCTATGACCCTCCTCCAGACTCCAGTTAGATTTTGTGCCCGAACGAGAAGGGTGCAATCTAGGTGGCTCTCCTAAAGAGCTGCTTAGAGAAAGTTTAGTTTAGGTTTTTTTTCTTTACAGTGAGTCCTGCTGGCAACAGGATCACTGCAACGTGGGACTTAGGGGGAAAGTAGTAAACTCACCTGCATGCAGAGTGGATTTGCTGCTTGGCTACTGGACACCATTAGCTCCAGAGGGATCGAACACAGGCCCAGCCGTGGAGTCCGGTCCCGGAGCCGCGCCGCCGACCCCCTTGCAGATGCTGAAGCGTGAAGAGGTCCGGAAACCGGCGGCTGAAGACTCCTCAGTCTTCATAAGGTAGCGCACAGCACTGCAGCTGTGCGCCATTTTCCTCTCAGCACACTTCACTGGGCAGTCACTGAGGGTGCAGAGCGCTGGGGGGGGGCGCTCTGAGAGGCAAATATAAACCTTATACAAGGCTAAAAATACCTCACATATAGCCCATAGGGGCTATATGGAGATATTTAACCCCTGCCTGACTGGAAAAATAGCGGGAGAAGAACCCGCCGAAAAAGGGGCGGGGCCTATCTCCTCAGCACACGGCGCCATTTTCTGTCACAGCTCCGCTGGTCAGAACGGCTCCCAGGTCTCTCCCCTGCACTGCACTACAGAAACAGGGTAAAACAGAGAGGGGGGGCACATTAATGGCTATATATATATATATTAAAGCAGCTATAAGGGAGCACTTAATATAAGGATATCCCTTGTATATATAGCGCTTTGTGGTGTGTGCTGGCAGACTCTCCCTCTGTCTCCCCAAAAGGGCTAGTGGGTCCTGTCTTCATTAGAGCATTCCCTGTGAGTTTGCGGTGTGTGTCGGTACGTGGTGTCGACATGTATGAGGACGATATTGGTGTGGAGGCGGAGCAATTGCCAAATATGCAGATGTCACCCCCCAGGGGGTCGACACCAGAATGGATGCCTTTATTTGTGGAATTACGTGATGGTTTATCTTCCCTTAAACAGTCAGTTGAGGACATGAGGCGGCCGGACAATCAATTAATGCCTGTCCAGGCGCCTCAAACACCGTCAGGGGCTGTAAAACGCCCTTTGCCTCAGTCGGTCGACACAGACCCAGACACGGGCACTGATTCCAGTGACGACGGTAGAAATTCAAACGTATTTTCCAGTAGGGCCACACGTTATATGATTTTGGCAATGAAGGAGACGTTACATTTAGCTGATACTACAGATACCGTAAAACAGGGTATTATGTATGGTGTGAAAAAACTACAAACAGTTTTTCCTGAATCAGAAGAATTAAATGACGTGTGTGATGAAGCGTGGGTTGCTCCTGATAAAAAGTTGATAATTTCAAAAAAGTTATTGGCATTATACCCTTTCCCGCCAGAGGTTAGGGCGCGCTGGGAAACACCCCCTAAGGTGGACAAGGCGCTCACACGCTTATCCAAACAAGTGGCGTTACCCTCTCCTGAGACGGCCGCACTTAAGGATCCATCAGATAGAAAGATGGAAGTTATTCAAAAGAATATATACACACATGCAGGTGTTATACTACGACCAGCTATAGCAACTGCCTGGATGTGCAGTGCTGGAGTAGTTTGGTCAGAATCCCTGATTGAAAATATTGATACCCTAGATAGGGACAATGTTTTACTGTCGTTAGAACAAATAAAGGATGCATTTATCTATATGCGTGATGCACAGAGGGATATTTGCACACTGGCATCTCGGGTGAGTGCTATGTCCATTTCAGCCAGAAGAGCCTTATGGACACGACAGTGGACAGGCGATGCGGATTCAAAACGTCACATGGAGGTTTTGCCGTATAAAGGGGAGGAGTTATTTGGAGTTGGTCTATCAGACTTGGTGGCCACGGCTACTGCCGGGAAATCCACTTTTTTACCTCAAGTCACTCCCCAACAGAGAAAGGCACCGACCTTTCAACCGCAGCCTTTTCGCTCCTACAAAAATAAGAGAGCAAAGGGCTTGTCGTACCTGCCACGAGGCAGAGGAAGAGGGAAGAGACACCAACAGGCAGCTCCTTCCCAGGAACAGAAGCCCTCCCCGGCTCCTGCAAAAACCTCAGCATGACGCTGGGGCCTCTCAAGCGGACTCGGGGACAGTGGGGGGCCGTCTCAAAAATTACAGCGCGCAGTGGGCTCACTCGCAGGTAGACCCCTGGATCCTGCAGATAATATCTCAGGGGTACAGGTTGGAATTAGAGACGGATCCTCCTCATCGTTTCCTGAAGTCTGCCTTACCAACCGTCTCTTCCGAAAGGGAGAGGGTGTTGGAAGCCATTCACAAGCTGTACGCTCAGCAGGTGATAGTCAAAGTACCCCTATTACAACAAGGAAAGGGGTATTATTCCACTCTATTTGTGGTACCGAAGCCGGATGGCTCGGTAAGGCCTATTCTAAATCTGAAGTCCTTGAACCTCTACATAAAAAAGTTCAAGTTCAAGATGGAGTCACTCAGAGCAGTGATAGCGAACCTGGAAGAAGGGGACTTTATGGTATCCTTGGACATCAAGGATGCGTATCTACACGTTCCGATTTACCCCGCACACCAGGGGTACCTCAGGTTCATTGTTCAAAACTGTCACTATCAGTTTCAGACGCTGCCGTTCGGATTGTCCACGGCGCCTCGGGTCTTTACCAAGGTAATGGCCGAGATGATGATTCTTCTTCGAAGAAAAGGCGTATTAGTTATCCCATACTTGGACGATCTCCTAATAAGGGCAAGGTCCAGAGAACAGCTGGAGACAGCTTTAGCACTATCTCAAGAGGTGCTAAGACAACACGGGTGGATTCTGAATATTCCAAAATCCCATTTAATCCCGACAACTCGTCTGCTGTTCCTAGGAATGATTCTGGACACGGTTCAGAAAAAGGTTTTCCTTCCAGAGGAAAAAGCCAAGGAGTTATCCGATCTGGTCAGGAACCTCCTAAAACCAGGAAAAGTGTCAGTACATCAATGCACAAGAGTCCTGGGAAAAATGGTGGCTTCTTACGAAGCAATTCCATTCGGCAGATTCCATGCAAGAATATTCCAAAGGGATCTGTTGGACAAATGGTCAGGGTCGCATCTGCAGATGCACCTGCGAATAACCCTGTCACCAAAGACAAGGGTGTCACTTCTGTGGTGGTTGCAGAAGGCTCACCTATTAGAAGGCCGCAGATTCGGCATTCAGGATTGGATCCTGGTGACCACGGACGCCAGCCTGAGAGGCTGGGGAGCAGTCACACAAGGAAGAAACTTCCAGGGAGTATGGACGAGTCTGGAAAAGTCTCTTCACATAAACATTCTGGAACTAAGAGCAATCTACAATGCTCTAAGCCAGGCGGAACTTCTCCTGCAAGGAAAGCCGGTGTTGATTCAGTCGGACAACATCACGGCGGTCGCCCATGTAAACAGGCAGGGCGGCACAAGAAGCAGGAGTGCAAGGGCAGAAGCTGCCAAGATTCTTCGCTGGGCGGAGAATCACGTGATAGCACTGTCAGCAGTGTTCATCCCGGGCGTGGACAACTGGGAAGCAGACTTCCTCAGCAGACACGATCTTCATCCGGGAGAGTGGGGTCTACATCCAGAAGTCTTCAACATGTTAATAGACCGTTGGGAAAGACCAATTGTAGACATGATGGCGTCTCGCCTCAACAAGAAACTGGACAAATATTGCGCCAGGTCAAGAGATCCACAGGCAATAGCTGTGGACGCACTGGTAACTCCTTGGGTGTACCAGTCAGTGTATGTGTTTCCTCCTCTGCCGCTCATACCAAAGGTATTGAAGATCATACGGCAAAGAAGAGTAAGAACAATACTAGTGGTTCCGGATTGGCCGAGAAGGACTTGGTATCCGGAACTTCAAGAGATGCTCACGGACGAACCGTGGCCTCTACCTCTGAGAAGGGACCTGCTACAGCAGGGTCCCTGTCTTTTTCAAGACTTACCGCGGCTGCGTTTGACGGCATGGCGGTTGAACGCCAGATCCTAAAAGGGAAAGGCATTCCAGAAGAAGTCATTCCTACCTTGATTAAGGCACGGAAGGAAGTCACCGTGAAACATTATCACCGCATTTGGCGAAAATATGTAGCGTGGTGCGAGGATCGGAGGGTTCCGACGGAGGAATTCCAACTGGGTCGTTTCCTACATTTCCTGCAATCAGGATTATCTATGGGTCTCAAATTGGGATCCATTAAGGTTCAAATTTCGGCCCTGTCAATATTCTTCCAAAAAGAATTGGCCTCTGTCCCTGAGGTCCAGACTTTTGTCAAGGGAGTACTGCATATACAGCCTCCTGTGGTGCCTCCGGTGGCACCGTGGGATCTAAATGTAGTTTTAGATTTCCTCAAATCCCATTGGTTTGAACCATTGAAAAAGGTGGATTTGAAATATCTCACATTGAAAGTGACTATGTTACTAGCCCTGGCCTCTGCCAGGAGAGTATCTGAATTGGCGGCTTTATCTTATAAAAGTCCTTATCTAATCTTCCATTCGGATAGGGCAGAACTGCGGACTCGTCCGCATTTTCTCCCTAAAGTGGTATCAGCATTTCATCTGAACCAACCTATTGTGGTGCCTGCGGCCACTAGCGACTTGGAGGACTCCAAGTTGTTGGACGTTGTCAGAGCCTTAAAAATATACATTGCAAGGACGGCTGGAGTCAGAAAATCTGACTCGCTGTTTATATTGTATGCACCCAACAAGTTGGGCGCACCTGCTTCTAAGCAGTCGATTGCTCGTTGGATTTGTAACACAATTCAACTTGCACATTCTGTGGCAGGCCTGCCACAGCCTAAAACTGTAAAAGCCCACTCCACAAGGAAGGTGGGCTCATCTTGGGCGGCTGCCCGAGGGGTCTCGGCATTACAACTCTGCCGAGCAGCTACGTGGTCGGGGGAGAACACGTTTGTAAAATTTTACAAATTTGATACCCTGGCAAAGGAGGACCTGGAGTTCTCTCATTCGGTGCTGCAGAGTCATCCGCACTCTCCCGCCCGTTTGGGAGCTTTGGTATAATCCCCATGGTCCTTTCAGGAACCCCAGCATCCACTTAGGACGATAGAGAAAATAAGAATTTACTTACCGATAATTCTATTTCTCGGAGTCCGTAGTGGATGCTGGGCGCCCATCCCAAGTGCGGATTATCTGCAATACTTGTACATAGTTATTGTTAACTAATTCGGGTTATTGTTAAGGAGCCATCTTTAAGAGGCCCTTTCTGTTGTCATACTGTTAACTGGGTTTAGATCACAAGTTGTACGGTGTGATTGGTGTGGCTGGTATGAGTCTTACCCGGGATTCAAAATGCCTCCCTTATTGTGTATGCTCGTCCGGGCACAGTACCTAACTGGAGTCTGGAGGAGGGTCATAGGGGGAGGAGCCAGTGCACACCACCTGACCTAGTAAAGCTTTACTTTTTTGTGCCCTGTCTCCTGCGGAGCCGCTATTCCCCATGGTCCTTTCAGGAACCCCAGCATCCACTACGGACTCCGAGAAATAGAATTATCGGTAAGTAAATTCTTATTTTTCCGCCCAGCGAAGAATCCTTGCAGCTTCTGCCATTGCCTTCCTGCTTCTTGTGCCACCCTGTCTGTTTACGTGGGTGACTGCCGTGATGTTGTCCGACTGGATCAACACCGGCTGACCTTGAAGCAGAGGTCTTGCTAAGCTTAGAACATTGTGAATGGCCCTTAGCTTCAGGATATTTATGTGAAGTGATGTCTCCAGGCTTGACCATAAGCCCTGGATATTCCTTCCCTGTGTGACTGCTCCCCAGCCTCTCAGGCTGGCATCCGTGGTCACCAGGACCCAGTCCTGAATGCCGAATCTGCGGCCCTCTAGAAGATGAGCACTCTGCAACCACCACAGGAGGGATACCCTTGTCCTTGGTGACAGGGTTATCCGCTGATGCATCTGAAGATGCGACCCGGACCATTTGTCCAATAGGTCCCACTGGAAAGTTCTTGCGTGGAATCTGCCGAATGGGATTGCTTCGTAGGAAGCCACCATTTTTACCCAGAACCCTTGTGCATTGATGCACTGAGACTTGGCTCGGTTTTAGGAGGTTCCTGACTAGCTCGGATAACTCCCTGGCTTTCTCTTCCGGGAGAAAACACCTTTTTTCTGGACTGTGTCCAGGATCATCCCTAGGAACAGAAGACAAGTCGTCGGAACCAGCTGCGATTTTGGAATATTGAGAATCCAATCGTGCTGCCGCAACACTACCGGAGATAGTGCTACACCGACCTCCAACTGTACCCTTATCAGGGAATCGTCCAAGTAAGGGATAACTAAAATTCCCTTCCTTCGAAGGAATATCATCATTTCGGCCATTACCTTGGTAAAGACCCGGGGTGCCGTGGACCATCCATACGGCAGCGTCTGAACTGATAGTGACAGTTCTGTACCATAAACCTGAGGTACCCTTGGTGAGAAGGGTAAATTTTGACATGAAGGTAAGCATCCTTGATGTCCCGAGACATCATGTAGTCCCCTTCTTCCAGGTTCGCAATCACTGCTCTGAGTGACTCAATCTTGAATTTGAACCTCTGTATGTAAGTGTTCAAAGATTTTAGATTTAGAATCGGTCTCACCGAGCCGTCTGGCTTCGGTACCACAACAGTGTGGAATAATACCCCGTTCCCTGTTGCAGGAGGGGTACCTTGATTATCACCTGCTGGGAATACAGCTTGTGAATGGCATCCAAAACTGTCTCCGTGTCAGAAGGAGACATCGGTAAAGCCGACTTTAGGAAACGACGAGGGGGAGACGTCTCGAATTCTAATTTGTACCCCTGAGATATCACCTGAAGGATCCAGGGGTCTACTTGCGAGTGAGCCTACTGCGCGCTGAAATTCATTGAGACGGGCCCCCCACCGTGCCTGATTCTGCTTGTAAAGCCCCAGCGTCATACTGAGGGCTTGGCAGAGGCGGGAGAGGGTTTCTGTTCCTGGGAACTGGCTGATTTCTGCAGCCTTTTTCCTCTCCCTCTGTCACGGGGCAGAAAAGGAACCTTTTGCCCCTTGTCCACGAAAAGACTGCGCCTGATAATACGGCGTCTTCTCATGTTGAGAGGCGACCTGGGGTACAAACGTGGATGGCCACCAGGTCTGAAAGACCGACCCCAAATAACTCCTCCCTTAATAAGGCAATACTTCCAAATGCCATTTGGAATACGCATCACCTGACCACTGACGTATCCATAACCCTCTACTGGTAGAAATGGACAACGCACTTAGACTTGATGCCAGTCGGCAAATATTCCGCTGTGCATCACGCATATATAGAAATGCATCTTTTAAATGCTCTATAGGCAAAAATATACTGTCCCTATCTAGGGTATCAATATTTTCAGTCAGGGAATCCGACCACGCCAACCCAGCACTGCACATCCAGGCTGAGGCTATTGCTGGTCGCAGTATAACACCAGTATGTGTGTAAATACATTTTAGGATACCCTCCTGCTTTCTATCAGCAGGATCCTTAAGGGCGGCCATCTCAGGAGAGGGTAGAGCCCTTACAAGCGTTTGAGCGCTTTATCCCCCTAGGGGGTGTTTTCCCAACGCACCCTAACCTCTGGCGGGAAAGGATATAATGCCAATAACATTTTAGAAATTATCAGTTGTTATCGGGGGAAAACCACGCATTCACACACCTCATTTAATTTCTCAGATTCAGGAAAACTACAGGTAGTTTTTCCTCACCGAACATAATACCCCTTTTTGGTGGTACTCGTATTATCAGAAATGTGTAAAACATTTTTCATTGCCTCAATCATGTAACGTGTGGCCCTACTGGAAGTCACATTTGTCTCTTCACCGTCGACACTGGAGTCAGTATCCGTGTCGGCGTCTATATCTGCCATCTGAGGTAACGGGCGCTTTAGAGCCCCTATGAGACGTCTGGACAGGCACAAGCTGAGTAGCCGGCTGTCTCATGTCAACCACTGTCTTTTATACAGAGCTGACACTGTCACGTATTCCTTCCAACAGTTCATCCACTCAGGTGTCGACCCCCTAGGGGGTGACATCACTATTACAGGCAATCTGCTCCGTCTCCACATCATTTTTCTCCTCATACATGTCGACACAAACGTACCGACACACAGCACACACACAGGGAATGCTCTGATAGAGGACAGGACCCCACTAGCCCTTTGGGGAGACAGAGGGAGAGTTTGCCAGCACACACCAGAGCGCTATATATATACAGGGATAACCTTATATAAGTGGTTTTTCCCCTTATAGCTGCTGTATTGTTAATACTGCGCCTAATTAGTGCCCCCCTCTCTTTTTTAACCCTTTCTGTAGTGTAGTGACTGCAGGGGAGAGCCAGGGGAGCTTCCCTCCAACTGAGCTGTGAGGGAAAATGGCGCCAGTGTACTGAGGAGATAGGCTCCGCCCCTTTTTCGCGGACTTTTCTCCTGCTTTTTTATGGATTCTGGCAGGGGTTAAAATTCATCCATATAGCCCTGGGGGCTATATGTGATGTATTTTCGCCAGCCAAGGTGTTTTTATTGCTGCTCAGGGCGCCCCCCCCCCCTAGCGCCCTGCACCCTCAGTGACCGAAGTGTGCTGAGGAGCAATGGCGCACAGCTGCAGTGCTGTGCGCTACCTTGGTGAAGACAGGATGTCTTCTGCCGCCGATTTTCCGGACCTCTTCTTGCTTCTGGCTCTGTAAGGGGGCCGGCGGCGCTGCTCTGGGACCCATCCAGGCTGGGCCTGTGATCGTCCCTCTGGAGCTAATGTCCAGTAGCCTAAGAAGCCCAATCCACTCTGCACGCAGGTGAGTTCGCTTCTTCTCCCCTTAGTCCCTCGATGCAGTGAGCCTGTTGCCAGCAGGTCTCACTGAAAATAACAAACCTAAACTAAAACTTTCACTAAGAAGCTCAGGAGAGCCCCTAGTGTGCACCCTTCTCGTTCGGGCACAGAGATCTAACTGAGGCTTGGAGGAGGGTCATAGGGGGAGGGGCCAGTGCACACCAGGTAGTCCTAAAGCTTTCTTTAGATGTGCCCAGTCTCCTGCGGAGCCGCTATTCCCCATGGTCCTTACGGAGTCCCCAGCATCCACTTAGGACGTTAGAGAAAGGGGCCTTAAATACCCATATCCACCAATGAAAAACAAATCCTCAATTAACACCTGTATAAACATGGCAGCTACCATATGTTGATACCTGTTGCCATAGCAACCATATGCTACCAGTGCTAGAAACTAACCCAAACTCTAATCAAATTCCAGCTACCTCAACACTGCTAGAGGTCTCTTCAATAATCCCACTCTAAATTACTAAAATGAAACTAATAAACCAGTCAGCGGAGACCCGCTGATCACAGTGCTCCTACATCTCCATGGCAACCAATAGTGCCGCGACGTCATATCCGGGGGCAGCAGATAATGGTGATTCCTAACTGGCCTCTTCCTTTATCGTGGTCACGGCAACAACCTGTACCGCGAAATCACTTCCGGGGGTCATGAGCAGCGGCATATCCGCTCGCCCTCATACCCCTTCCGACGTTGCCGTAGTGACCACCGGTACCGTAACGATGTAGCCACGGCAACACTCCTTGCTATAAGGGCACTTCCGGGGGTGGAGAGCAGCAGTAAGCCCAGTAACCCAGGCACACCTTCCGACGCTACCATGGCAACCAACCATGGCTTAACGTCATATCCGGAAATCAGTGCTTCTAGTATGTTGCCCAGCAACATCAAACACTGGATGGAATATAATAAAATAAATTTTAACAGTGGCAATACTTCATTAAATAAGCAAATCAAATATAGCTCACCATATTTATAGCCCTCAATCAGTGTTGAGGTACTAGAACCAAACAGAATAAAATATTGACCATGTAAAAACCAAACAAACAAATAATTTGGACTGGATAAAATTCTTTGCAAGTGTCCAGGGACCTTATCCCAAAGATAGATTCCAATCGATCTATATAATTCTACATTAGTTAAACCTGGGACATCTGATTATTTCTATACATAGTGTCTTTAATTACTCTTTCCAATCCTGTTACTAAGTTTTTTTTTCCATAGTTTCTTCTTGGTGTTACAATATTACAGGTCATTGTTGACGTTCCAGGTTTAGATCATGGTCCACATATAAATAGGATCAGTCCATAAAATCTCATGGGACATTTGCCACCTCTATCGCTTCTTCGTGTCGATCATAGTGTTCCTAATAAAAAATACATATTTAAAAACCGGAAAATATACGTATAAAAACCCAAAGATATTAGATAAACCATTTGAGCTCAAAATCTATGTTAATGCCCCCCGGTGTCAAAGTATTATACTTATATATAATTTCCATTTCAGTTTTTGCCAGTAATTTTGAAAGATTCTTTTGCCGGTGATTACATTCCACTTTTCTCAAACCTACAAACCGTACAAGAAGTCGGGGATCACAATTATGGTACATCCTAAAATGGTTTGCTAAAGCATGAGTCTCCACTCCCTTCCTTATGTTCCCGACGTGTTCAGCAATACGTACTTTTAGTGCCCTTGATGTACGCCCTATGTAGAAAAGATGACATGGGCACTCTACTGCATAGATAACATTCTTTATGTTGCAGGTGATAAAATCTTGTATATGATGAACGTAGCCATTGATCTCTATATTCTCCAATTTTCTACCTATGTCTGTCCTAATTTCTTTGCACCCTATGCAACAACCGCACCTATGAAACCCCCTCGTATTAATTTTGCCCACTGTCTTTGTGGGTAGAAGATCACTATGAACTAACTTGTTCCTTAAATTAGGGGCTTTCCTATATATAAATATAGGTCATTCAGGTAAAACTTCCTTCAAAATCGGGTCTTTCTTTATAATAGCCCAGTGTTTTCTAAAGGATCGTTCCAGAGTCTTATGTTGCAAATTGTAGCCTGTTATGAATGCGAATTCGAAGCGGTTAGTACTTTCCTCTTTCAGGACTTTCGTCTCCAGAAGGGAGTTCCTATCTAATCTAGCCACTTCTTTAGTTGTTCTTACTGAGGATTCTTCATAATCTTTAAGCGTCTTGAAAATTAACAGTTAAAAAAACAGTTGAACAAACATTGAACAGCATCAAGAAAGAAATCTGGAACATTATGGGGCCTCTCCTCACCTCTGCCATGAGAACACCAGGACCAATGCCTACTACTTCTGTGACCAAGAACATCATGACTGCCCCCGGGACTACCCCTCAAGCTCAGCAGGGAACTGAGGGACGTGCGCATCAGGACCAGACTTTGCTGGGTCAGTTCCATTGGACATTAGTGTGCACCCCACATTCTCACACCCACCCGCACTGCTCTCATGAGACCAGGGCATTGATCTTTTTCACAAAATAATGTTAGTACAGTTTTTTATTCCTGCAAATGTGTCTTTCTCTTCTCTTTCTTCTTACACGGTACTTCCACCCCACTGTGTGCTATTCCCATAAATGTGTACCTCCATTGGTTGCACAGCCTGCCAGCAGTAACCTATGCAGTGCGCCCCACATGGCTGCCTCTGATGGTTCCCCTGTGGGCGGGGTGTGCTTCATTTGGATCTTACCATGCAGGGTATAGCATACGCCTACTCACGTGTCAGTTCTCCCATACATGCATTTAGCCCCTGTCTGTCTCATCTCCCACTGTGTAACCTTGTAGTGCGCCCAACATGGCTGCCTTATCTGGTGCGCTTGTGGATGGGATGAAAAATGCGTGGACCAGATGTTTCTATTGGAACCCTACTCTGAACTTAAGGACTCTGCAATCTCCCCATTTTGTGTTCTCTTCTAGGGGTGGACTATTCCACCGTGGGTAATCCTACGCAGTGCGCCTAAGATGGCTGCCGCACCTGGTGCCTTGTTATGGTGGAATACACAACCCCTGGAGGTTATTACTCAAAATGCCTACACCAATCATGCATTATTCTTTCTGTGTCTTTGGCTGTGTGGTTTATCTTTTGACATAATGCTTACATCTTCTGTATTATGTGCATTGTGTGAGTTCTAGTTGGCGCCGCGGATGGCTGCCTCGGTGCTGCTCTGCCAAGCAGCCTTAGTTTTTAGTCTTAAATGTATAATATGTCTACTGTACAGTTGCATATGTGCAGTATGAACTCATATGTGTAATGTTTGTAATGTATGCTACGTTTTTTCCTCCATGTTGCTGCTTGGCGATGCATTGTACCACAAAGAATTCCTAGTGTACGTGAGTACACCTGGCCAATAAAGCTGATTCTGATAACCACAGCGACTGAACCGTTCTTCCAGAATATCTGCTTGTTGTCTATATATAGCATCTTCCGAGCAGTTCCTTTTAACCCTTTTAAATTGACTATTAGGTATTGAATTCAGCCAATTTACATGGTGGAAACTGTTCCTATCTATGTAGGTCTGACAATCAGTAGGTTTAGTAAATGTCTTCGTACAGAGTTTACCTCCCTGAGTATATATAGTTAAATCTAGGAAGTCCACCATTTCTGTACTGATTTTAAAGCTGAATTCTATACTGAGACCATTGGTGTTAAGATAAGTACAAAATTCTTCCAGGAGTGATCTCTCTCCCCTCCATATAAAGATCACGTCGTCTATGTTATGTCTCCATGACACCAGGTTCGTCCCAAATGGGTTAGATACCCAAATGAAATCATTTTCCCATTTGCCCATAAAAATGTTGGCATAGCTAGGGGCGAACCTGGTGCCCATCGCTGTTCCTACCTTTTGGAGGAAAAAAAATCTGTTGAATTTGAAGTAGTTATTCAACAGAATAAGTTTCACTCCATCCACGATAAATTACTGAACAGGGTCTTCTAAATCACTTTTACTCAAAAATTTTGTCACCGCTAGGCAACCAGCCTCGTGATTAATGATAGTATATAAAGACCTAACGTACGCTGTTACTAGATACATGCCTTCTTCCCATGGTATTGTTGGTAGGTATGTAATGAGATCCTTAGTGTCCTTCAAATGTGATCTGTTTTTGATCACCAAAGGTTGCAAAAAATTATCTATCATTGCTGACAGGTTGGCTGTAGGGGAGTTAATACCGGAGACTATAGGGCGTCCAGGGGGGTGCTTAGGATCCTTATGCACTTTCGGTAATAGATATATAACGACGGGATCTTTAATCAAAATAAATTCTTGCTCCTTGGCATTCAGAACAATCAGTTCCCCATATTTCTTCACCAGGGACGCTAACTTAATTAATACTTAATTCGTCGGATCCGCTCTTAACTTGTGGTACGTACTACGATCTCCTAGATGTGTCTCCACTTCTTTAATATACCACTCTCTATCCATAAGTACTACCCCACCGCCTTTATGGGCGGGCTTTATGACTAAGTCTGGGTTGGTTTTTAACCCCTTAAGGGCTGCTCTTTCCTTAAATGTGAGGTTACATTTAACCCCTTTGTTCTTAATATTTTTGAGATCTTCCTGTACTAAACCCATAAATGTCTCCATATAATTACCCTTCATATGTTGGGGGTATAAAACTGATTTTGGTATGAAATGTGTTTCTTCAATTAATTCGGGTTCTCCCAATGTCCTTACTTTAGAAAGAAAAAATTTCTTTAAAATAAGATTTTACCTACCGGTAAATCTATTTCTCGTAGTCCGTAGTGAATGCTGGGGACTCCGTAAGGACCATGGGGAATAGACGGGCTCCGCAGGAGACATGGGCACTTTAAGAAAGAATTAAGATTCTGGTGTGCTCTGGCTCCTCCCTCTATGTTCCTCCTCCAGTCCTCAGTTAGAGGAACTGTGCCCGGAAGAGCTGACAGTACAAGGAAAGTGATAAAGTCAAACCTTACCTAAGCTATATACTTATTACAGACAATGTACGCAATAGGCGCACGAGGTGCCGTAATGGTACGCACTTAGCGTAGCAGACGCTAGGCCGTGGCCGAGACGTACGAGCGGCACGTTTGCTCACGGCTTAGTATCGAGCACGCTATAGGCGGCCCGAGTACCGTAATGCTACGCTATTGGCGTAGCGGACGCTGTACTGCGAGAGTGGGATACGAGCAGCGCTGACGCTCACTGAATTACACACAGAAAACCTTGTTAACAACACACTGTAAGGGTATGTTTATGCTGTAAACCTTAGTACTGTAATATCACCACAATGTACCGCTGATTAACCCTGATAATATGAAAGCTGTTGGAGCGATTAAGATGCTCAGAAACCCTCTATAATGTCTAGTAAAACACACACTCCTTGCTAAGGTTCCAACACCTTTATAGACAATACTTTGTAAGTAAAGGGAAAAGAAAACAGTTAACAGCTTATACACTACAGTCCTAACATTAATAACTAAACAGAATAACTAAACAGAAATATACACAATAGCAAACGATCGTAAACATAAATACATAGAATAAGAATGAATGGCTTACATTAAACGGGTAACAAAGTGGCCACAGAGAAACATACCATACGGGGGAACACTCGCTAGCGCAACCGGATCCAGTCCTCCAATTATCAGAGATAAATGTTGATGAGAGAGAGTACTGGCCGGTCAGGGGACAGTGGCCTATATATACACAACATACAGTACACTACAAAGGGCCCTACAATCTCATTGGACACAGGAATGTCCCTCTGTATTATAACAAAAGGTCATAGGTGGATTCGAACAGGTGGGCTGTGACTATTTCAAACTGCTCAGATGGGAGGTTATCCTCAGGATTCCCGCCGCATGGATAATGAACTGCAAATACAGTAAAAGTCCATAAACTACTCATAGACATAACTATACGCAGGAGCGATTAATCTCTTCCTAACCAACACCGGATTGTTTCTTATAAAATACTCTTCAGTTAGGTACTAGACACCACTGTTCAACCTTTGTCAGACCCTTCATATCATGCAAAGAGGAATCCCCATGTCCACGAGCCATTTACACTAAACATACTTGCAGACATTATTAAGGGGATTATTATCTACAAAACGCACTATAAAGGCTAAATATGTTGCGATCGAGACGCTCGCTAGTCGTTCACAAACACCGCCGTAAATACACATCTCCGTGCGCAGGCGACATCGGAGCGTCCCTTACGCAACCTGAGGGGATGCGTACGCACGGGGGAGTCGGTGCACGAGCAGCGGGCACGTGCATTGGGGTTAGTACAAGGCAATAGTGAATCATGATATTTTTCGACTTTAACAGTCCACCCTTTGGCAGTCACCAATAACTGCCACTTCCTAAACAATTCAAACAGAAAAATATATGTCATCATGTAAATACCTTTTTATGATTGGGTAGAGGGAGGAGAGGAGAAGGTGGGAAAGATATGACCTAGTGAGATAGTAAAAGCATGTGTGTATGAAATCCATGTCTGAGGGGTCATGTATCATCGTGCCGTACGTGTTCTAAATCAAGCTTCGAGGTATTGCAAAGTATACATTTGAATCCTTCTTTTTCCGTATTAAGGGTCTGTGGATGGGCTGTCAAACTCTACCGAGCTCTTTTCGGCTTTTGGTTACAACAAATGGGGTGCACATTAGTTGATGATACATGAAGGGGGAGAGTATGTGGATGCTAATATGTGAAAATCACCTGTCGACTATGTGGGATACTACCTGGAGGTTGTAGAGATGAAGATAAGAAACAAGTGTTATAAATGCAGTCATATAACTATGTGAGATTTAGTATACAGTCGCCGATTGGGGTCTTGTTGATGTCTTGTCGGGATCGTCGGGTCTTTACTGTAGCTTTGAGGTTTATTGGCAAACAAAAAGCTTCTTCAAGTGTCCATAAAAAGAATTACAGTCTCTAAAAAGCTCATTAGGTGTCTGTCACACAGTTCATCACTGGTCTTGTATAAAGGTCATCAAATTCTTCTTCCAGGTGGATCTCTTGGTACCTATGAGAAAATCAAAGGAGAAACGGGTGAAAGAAACGGACCGTGGAATCACATTTTATCACAACATTGTCTCGATTGACGGGTCATATATCAAATTAGTTGTTGTTACAATGCCCTCACTCCTCAGACTCATCAATTTGGTACTACGCTTGCAATTTGTTAAAATCCGAACACATCTGAATATCAGACCAATCATTACGACAATTCCTAGGATACATAGGAGGAACTTCCCTACAGTAACGATAAAATTTTGAGCCCATTCTACTAAACCTGAGAACCAATATCGTGGGTTCAACCATGATACCCAGCCGGTTAGTTCATTACCCACAGAAGCAAGGGTTAGGTTGTGCCTCCTTCGGAACTCCCACTTTAATTGCAAGATATCGTCCATTTTTTGATCTATGACCTCTGTTGGGTCCTCAGTGCTGTTTGTGATATATGTACAACATTTCACACCATACTGAGTTGCTAGGGTGACACAATACCCTCCTGTCACTGCTGTGAGGTAATTTAGAACCATCCTGTGCTGTACCAGTTCCGTTTTGTAAGCTTGCAATTCTCTCCCGGTATACCTGAAGGTGTCATCATACATCTTGGTGATATTATCTAACAGGTTCGCTAGCGCAGATATATACCTATAATTTATAACTCCTCTGGCGGTACGGGTGATATCTAACGCGAGTAGAAATTAAATCCCAGTGGATTCGTGAATCAAATCAGAGGCCGCATGCACTGTCCTATCTACAAGGTGTCTTTTGACGATGTGTTCGTAATGAGTGTGAGTGTAAGGAGCTTGGGCACTGCGGTGAATGTCTTTCATTTTGTTATGGGCAATGGTCATTACTTCAGGCAGTACTTTTCCAATGTAACACAATCCCTCTGAGTTTGGGGCAAGCCACTTATACGCCTTTCTCCCACATATGAAATATGAATCATCGGGGAGAACATATGGGATAGAAAATGACATAACCATATTACAAACCTTCCATGAAAACAGTCCTATCCCTAACTCTCTTATTTGTCTAGTACACGTATCAGGCTGTATGACATGTGGACAGTATCCTGGTGATACTTCTCCAACTCGCATGATCCTATTTCCTAGAGTGTACCTATACTGGAAATATTTTCCACTGTCGGCTATGTGGCGTATAAGCTCTGAATCTATGGGCATTCTGTCGGCTCTGTGTGAAAATGTCATGGTTTGGTTGTTCCATGACACCTCCCAATTTCCCGGCTTTCGGGGATTGGAAATGTTAAAACATATTAGGGACCTATCTACATGGTATTGATGGAGCTTCAAACTAGGACTAGAAATATTAAATCTCTTGTCCACCGGTCTCCCACCCTTTAACTCAAATACCTCATCTACCGTAAAAGGGTATGGCACTAGTCCTGACTTTCTATGACCTTGAGGTACTTGTGAGCACACCCAACAGTCTGTCTGGTTTAACACTTTACCCACCAATGAGTGGTAGTCACTCAATGGATGCCGGTCCATATTGATATTAAAACGGGACTGACATTCCTTGATGCAGCCGTCCTCAACTATGGCCCTCATTCCGAGTTGTTCGCTCGGTATTTTTCATCGCATCGCAGTGAAAATCCGCTTAGTACGCATGCGCAAAGTTCGCACTGCGACTGCGCCAAGTAACTTTACTATGAAGAAAGTATTTTTACTCACGGCTTTTTCTTCGCTCCGGCGATCGTAATGTGATTGACAGGAAATGGGTGTTACTGGGCGGAAACACGGCGTTTCAGGGGCGTGTGGCTGAAAACGCTACCGTTTCCGGAAAAAACGCAGGAGTGGCCGGGGAAACGGTGGGAGTGCCTGGGCGAACGCTGGGTGTGTTTGTGACGTCAACCAGGAACGACAAGCACTGAACTGATCGCACAGGCAGAGTAAGTCTGAAGCTACTCTGAAACTGCTAAGTAGTTAGTAATCGCAATATTGCGAATACATCGGTCGCAATTTTAAGAAGCTAAGATTCACTCCCAGTAGGCGGCGGCTTAGCGTGTGTAACTCTGCTAAATTCGCCTTGCGACCGATCAACTCGGAATGAGGGCCTATGTTGTTACAATTCCTACAGATACAATTCTCTTCAGCTAACAATCCTTCACAATGTCTATTAATAACATGGCTACCAGATCGTTTTCTGATACTCGCCTTTTCTCTGTGATTGTATTGCTCTTGGAATTCTACGCCTCCATCCTGATCATCAGATCCCATTCCAGATCCCTCTTTGGCCTCTCTGGTACTCTCACCGAAACAGACTGCTCTGGTCAACAACAGGGTCAACAGGAAAATCCAGGACACAGTCTCTTGGGGCAAGTCCATCTTAGAGGAGGGAAAGGAGAAGAATGAGAAGGGGGAAAGGAGAATAGGAGGGAGATGGGAACTGGAGAAAATAACAAAAGGGAAAAATAAATCTGGCTCGACAACCGCCTCCGATCTTATTGTTTTCAGCGCTCAGTTGCCGTCTAAACCTTCCTGAAACAGACACTCTAACGATACAATTTCCTCTACCGTCTGTTCTTTGTCACAGGACCTCTCTGGGTCAGCGACCTTCTTACAGTGAGACGAATGGACCCAAGTCTCTCTCTCGGCAACCTTTAACGCTGTCGTGCTGGTCAATAAGACTTGGTATGGTCCTTCCCATCTCCCATCTGTCAATAAGTTCAACATTTGGAGGGAAAAAGAAACAAAGAGAATCTGTAATGTTGACGCACTAACTAAAGATACATATTTTATAAAAGATAACCTTTATTAGATATTCATTAAAAATGAGAATAATTATGATTGATCCAGACTGCAGTGAAACATAGAGGTTAAAAGTTGACAAAAACTAACATATATGTGAAATAGAGAAAACACAGAAAAAAAAGGGGTGTTGTAGGTGCACTGTCTCTAGCATTACTGATATCATACAGCTTAGCATATAATAAATAGTGGAGTTTAGTTATGAATTGATCAATGCATTAAGCTGCAGCCCCGCGGCAAGGGACTCCACTCTGCTGCAGTACCTAACACTATAGGGGTTGAAACCTAGGGCACGGGACCCCCCAAAAAACCACAGCCAAGCAACCCCAGGGCATCGCAGGAAATTATGTGTAGTGAGAAGGATTAAGGGATAGGTGAGAAAAAAAAGGGGTGTTATGGGGTGAATTAATATAAGTGAAAAAAGTGTGGAACATGTATAATAAACAAACAGTGAAAGTGCCAAATTAAATGTAATGCTGCGATGCCCTGTTGTCGCCCAGCCACGGCAGTCCAGGAGGCCCCGCACCCCAGGAGCCACCCCATTGCTGACCTATTGTTCAGAATAATTGGACTTACCTAGAATTGTGCCATATTCACAAGTGCAGTCATGCTAGGTACCCTAGTTAAAATAAATGAGGGTCAGGTGCGGGTGGGTGCAAGTCTAAGAATGAAGGTGTCTCACTCCTTCAGGTGTGTCTATACAAAACACTTTTAGTTTGCTAGGGAGGGGCCTTAGACTGCACACCTATAGCTGCCAGTAATGTGAGGTGCTACCTGAGACTTGTAGTTCTACAGAAAAAAAGGGGTGTTGTAGGTGCACTGTCTCTAGCATTACTGATATCATACAGCTTAGCATATAATAAATAGTGGAGTTTAGTTATGAATTGATCAATGCATTAAGCTGCAGCCCCGCGGCAAGGGACTCCACTCTGCTGCAGTACCTAACACTATAGGGGTTCAAACCTAGGGCACGGGACCCGCCAAAAAACCACAGCCAAGCAACCCCAGGGCATCGCAGGAAATAATGTGTAGTGAGAAGGATTAAGGGATAGGTGAGAAAAAAAAGGGGTGTTATGGGGTGAATTAATATAAGTGAAAAAAGTGTGGAACATGTATAATAAACAAACAGTGAAAGTGCCAAATTAAATGTAATGCTGCGATGCCCTGTTGTCGCCCAGCCACGGCAGTCCAGGAGGCCCCGCACCCCAGGAGCCACCCCATTGCTGACCTATTGTTCAGAATAATTGGACTTACCTAGAATTGTGCCATATTCACAAGTGCAGTCATGCTAGGTACCCTAGTTAAAATAAATGAGGGTCAGGTGCGGGTGGGTGCTAGTCTAAGAATGAAGGTGTCTCACTCCTTCAGGTGTGTCTATACAAAACACTTTTAGTTTGCTAGGGAGGGGCCTTAGACTGCATACCTATAGCTGCCAGTAATGTGCGGTGCTACGTACTGAGACTTGTAGTTCTACAGAAAAAAAATAAACAGATGTGAACAAAGATTTAAAAAGCGTGTCCACGTGTGTTTTTTCTTCTATAAGGAATCACCTCAAGATTAATATATAGGCCCAAACGTTGCCAATAATAAATATTTATTATGTAATATTTCCAATGGCTCGATCTTATACCTCACTGAATCTTATATATACCTTTTCTCTCAATAATGATTACCTCGTGGGAATAATCCCTATACAAAGGTTGAGAGTATAGGTAAATATAGAACTATTGTGTAAATACTAGATTTTTCTCAATCACTCCATAATCCCTATATTCATATTCCTAGATCATATCCTGCCACCACACACATCTCCATGTGTCAGGAGTGTTTCAGAGTTATTTTTAGGATGGGTATGTTGATCCTGAAACAGATATGATATCGAGTCTAGGTTAGCTGATATGTAGAATCGCTTCAAGGAATGTAGCAATTCCAGTAATAGTAATTCGCAATCTACATTTGACAGTTTGCAGTTATACTAGTATTTAAACCATATTTGGTATAACTGAAAGTGCAGGAAATCCTACTTTCATTAGGGGTATAGCGACCCCACTTTTCCCAAAAAGCAGGCTGTCATTCGGCACAGCTTAACCCTTATTTATATAATTCGAATCTGTTTCACTGTACAATAACTTGACACTTATTAATGCGTCGCATTCCTTACTCACACCGCTAAAGGAGATAATTCTTATTTATTTTAGTGTGGTTTATCTACCATATAGGGATATAGTGATCCTATTTTCTACATATGTAGTAATAACTTAATAATCTAGATTCAGTGATTGGTAATACAGAATTATTTGCTTTATGGCGATATATGCCATCCCACTATTATAAATGAGAGGGGTAAAAATCAGAAGAGTCAGGGTATATATATGGATTAGATGCAAAACAATCACATAGAAATAAATCTATTACATTAAAGTATTATATAGTAGCATATGTGTTCCAGTGTGTTTATACATTGAAGTATTATATCATGGCACATGTATTGCAGTGTGTTGGCTTTTGTGGCTGTAAGCACTTCAGCTGCCAACTCGCTTATGAATGTTACCAGAAAATCTGCTACAATGTATTTAGATTGAGTGTATCAACAAAGTATGCTGCTGCTTGTCAGCTCCCAACTGTTGCCAGTTGTATTTTGTTACAATATGTACTATTTGATGTGCCACTGGAGTGAAAAGCTGCTTAGGTCTCACAGTGTGTTCTGGGAGACCTGATATTGTTCAAATATATGGTAGCTTATGCAGCATATAGCTAGTGCCTATGATAATACTTATAGATGTGATTGTTATATCCAAATGTATTATTCCATATACCACATAGTTCTTATCTCTAATGCTTACACATAAATCTAATTTGATTCTTCTGAGTAAGATAGTTTGTATGTGCTGGTGTGAATATCCCCCCTTCCCATATAAATGGACACACACAGCACAGAGTATATCTCAACTACCTGCTGACACTAATGATGTGTACTGATCTAACTTACATCACTACATATCGTCTCCTATATTGTATTGCATAGTGCTGCTGAACCTCTCTCACTAGTGGGAGATGACAATAGGCTTAATACAATATTATTTATGTTTCATAACATTAAACTCACGCACACACACGTGGACACGCTGTGCCCGACACGTGTGTTTCACTGCGCTATGGCAGCTTCGTCAGGGAGCAACACGAGTGTCTCCCGAAACAGAACTAAATCAGATCTACATCGTCCAATCAGCAACTAATTCATGGTCACATGGACCCGCTGCCCTATCGCTGTCACTTTGGAATCCCGACATCACCTACAGCCGCCAGCCAATAGAGTGCAATCTTTGGCCCCGCATGACGCCGCTGCCCAATCGCGGCGCTGACATGTGAATCAGGAAGTGTTCTGATATAGTGCTTTCACAGAAGGTTGGTTCTATATCGGAGTGGCTGAAGGGACCTTGTGACGTACCTAGGGGAGGAGCTACGTCACCAGGGGGAGGAGCTACAGGCGAACAGGGTACCCGAAAAGTACCCTCGCCACGCTTCGGCCACAGTGGCTCACTCCGCTCACCACCTAATTGCTAAAGGTAATAGTTGGTGGCGTGGATAGTACAGGAACTATCCCGCTGGCGTAGCTCCTCCCCCTTGCGTCGTAACTCCTCCCCCTTACGGAAAAGGTCCCTTAGCCCACTTGATTCTAGCATCTACCTTTCACAGAAGGGGATATTACGACGCTATGTCCCTATTCTGTATATGTTAAGCAAACTACTTGTGATCGGACTCATCATCCATCTGAAACTTTATTGTTTGACATTTCCGGAATCTCTCCCACATTGTTTAGTGGCGCTACTTGAAGATTATCATTTCTCATGAATTTTGGTAGTAATATTGCTATCCCTAATCCTATAGTCATATCAATGTATGCATGTTCCGGGGCCCACTCTTTCTTTTGGAGCCCTATAATGTATACAGATCGTATCTCTGTTCTAATGATGAGCAAGAATAATAACTGTACTATAATTTCTTTGTGACACCTAAACAGCAGTTTTATCACCAACATATATCATATCTATGTAGGCATCATTTATATGTATAAACATGACAAAATATATATATATATATATATATATATATATAAAAGATATAAAATATATGTATATATATATATATAAATAAATAAAATCATATATATATATAAAAAGATGCATAATGTATGCAGATTATATTTTATTATTTAAACATTTACACATGTGTTCTAGTCACTCAATAGTTAAATCTCATATCGTTCTGCGTCTGATAAGAGCTTATTGAGAATGTAAGTAGTTTTGGAGTCAGTGTACTTAATTTATAGGTAAGTGGCTAATTATTATTATTATTAAAATATTGGTGCCAATGCTGGAATATGTAAAAAATATTTTCAGAATTAATTATGTGTAGTGTTGATTATTGTAACTTATTTTGTCACTTAGCCGTGAACTGGTGGTGACAGAAATTACAAAGAATATACTTGTGATTAATATATTAGTATATGATCAAATGTACCTCACTCAACAATACACTAATATTATGCCAACAAAGTGGGTGATAACCCTCACTTTAAAGGTGCAAGGTGATTAAAACTAAAAAGTGTAAGGTAAGTGGTGATATTAAGTGAATAATTATCTGGAAAAATGAAAAGGAGTCATTGGGGTTTTATTTAAGAGAGTGATGTGAAAATATACCTGAAAACACCTGGACAGAAAAACATGATAATAAAGTGACCGTCAAACGTGCTACTAAAACAATAAACTGTGATGACTTGAAATAATTATTTGGTAGTGACTTACCAAGGAATATGAATATTGTTAAATATGTGAAGAAAAGGAGGGGGGGAATTGTGTGAGCTGATGCATAAATGTAAATTATGACCGATATATGTAGATCTCACAAAGTGAATCCACTCCCATACCTTCTTCTCATAACAGATATATGTTTCCTGAGTGAACCTAAGACAAAAACGGAGTGTAGCTGTTGGATTCATTCATCCCAGATGGATATGTACTATTTAATAGGAAGATCATCTTTGTTTCGAATTTCAGTAATTCTTGATCCAAGTCTCCCCCTCTGATTCCAAGATGTAGGTGTCTAATCCCAAAGGCTTTAAGTCCTGTTGGGTCCCCGTTATGATGGTTTAAGAAGTGTCTTGCCACCGGTGGTAATTTAAATCTGGCTTGATCTTTTTTGGCATTACGGATGCTTCCAATGTGTTCCAGAATTCTGACCTTTAAAGGTCTGGAGGTTTTGCCAACATATTTTTTGTGACAGGGGTACTCCAAATGATATACTGTTCCTATGGAAGTGCATGTAATTTTTGAAGTTATCATCCACTTTTTGTTGTATTTATCGGAAAAAAACATTTTGTGGGAATCATAAACTTGCACGCCCTACAGTTACCACATGGATAGGAGCCCTTCTTCCCTGCATCTTTTATCATGGGTGGTGATAGGTGGCTATGTACCACCTTATCCCTCAAATTAGGCGACCTTCTCCAGCTAGTTAGTGGTTAGGAAGTATCTCAGCCAGATCATTGTCTGTCTGAAGAATTGACCAATGTTTAGTTAAGATATTATTGATTTCTTTCCAATACACATTGAAAGTGCCCACATATCGAATGGGTTCATCATGTTTCGTTTTGAGCTTTGGAATTAGTAAGGATTCCCATTGATATGTTTTTTTTTTTTTTCAATAATGATTTTTTATTAATTTCCAAATATAGAAAGAAAAACCAGATAGAGAAATGTACACGAACATAGGCCATATATTGAGTACAACTTTGAGCCAATACTGTAGGTCCAATCATATATAGCAACTCTGAGTCTAAAAACTCAGTTCACTAACCGTGTAAACATATTCTCTTAACTATCAATCATATATATAACCTTAAGAGTAGCAGAGTAGAAAGTGCAGTAGAGAGGGGAATATATAACAAGACAGCGACACATGAGGGTAAAAAAAAAAAAAAGACAAAGGGAGAAGGATATGCGTGTCAGGGGAGCACCTCACTCAAATATTGTAACATAGAGATAAATAGCTAGTTAGTTAGAGGGGGCATCTGCATTAATGGGTAGTATCAGGTTGTGGAGAATGCAGAATTGCCGTGTCAATGGGATCACTAAAAATTACGGAGTGACCCTGTCTCTCTCGGAATTCACTCCATTTAAACCATCTCATGTAAATAGAAGAAGGGGATGAAGAATACACACATCCCGCTGTTTCAAACAGAAAATGCTTATGGGTATTATTAATAACAGTCTGAATGTGAGGTATGGCCTGTGATTTCCACAGTTGGCCTATCGCTGCTTTAGCTGCTATTAAAACATGTCCTACGATATACCTGTCGCAGCTGAGAAGAGTGTGAGAAGGGTAGTGAAACAGGGCAAGCAGCGGATCCAATGGCACTGTTGTTCCCACTATTTCCCCCAGAAGAGAGAATACTTCCATCCACAGAGGCCCCAAGACTGGGCAGTTCCAAAAAATATGTAGAATGGAGCCCTCGCCACCACATTTTCGCCAGCATAGCTGGGAAGTCGAGGGCCAGATCTGGTGAAGCCTCTGCGGAGTGAAGTACGCCCTATTGCATAATTTATAGAACATTTCTGAGTGCTGGAGACATTTAGAGATTTTAAAGCACTGTGATGAAATTGTATTCCACTCTTCTTCTCGAAGTACAATAGAGAGATCTCTCTCCCACTTCAACTGCGCGGGTAATTTGCCTTTTTTATTCAAAAGAACAATATACTGGTACCACCTGGATATCCCACCCCTATGGCCCGGGGATGACAATCTAGAGAGCATACTAGCTGGAAAAGGGAGGGGATCTCTGGACCCATTAACATGCGATTGGAGCCAATGGCGTAGCTGTAAATACTTGAAAAAGTCATGCTTTGAAATCCCAAACTGAGACTGAAGCTGAGAGAACGGGATCAAGCTATTATTCAAAAAAAGATCTTTCAGTCTCACAACTCCAGCGTCAATCCAGGCGTCTAATATAAGATCAGGGATAATACAAGCAACCGTTCTGATAGAGAGGTCCGCTGCGGGTAATATTATATTTGGGTCAGACTCAACAACTGAGTGCCATGTCTTCAGAGTACTTCTAATCGCGTCTCCAGGACCCACCCATTTCGGGACACTATGTATAGGTAGTAGAAATAGATCTGTAATATTAATCTGTCCTAAAAAGACTTTTTCAATAACTACCCATGGTTTGGGGGATTGAGCGACAAACCAATCTCGGGCCTGGCTGAGAAGGCAAGCGGAGTGGTATGCATCCAAGTCGGGGTATGCAACTCCACCAAAGCCCTTGGGCAATGACAGAACCTGCCTAGAGATCCGCGGTTTCGCTCCATTCCAGATAAAGTTTGCTAAGGTTTTGTTAGCTTTAACACTAAGAGCTTTAGGGAAATGGCGGGGTATGGCCCGGAACAGATAGAGGAGTTTCGGTAGCAGTACCATCTTCGTTGCAGAGACACGCCCCAGCCAGGAGATTTCATGTAAAGACCACTCTTTAATCAATTTGTCGAAGGCGTTAAATAAAGGTGTATAGTTACAATCATAAAGGTCTTTATCTAGCGATAGATGTATACCTAAATATTTAATGGATCTCGTATGCCAAGCATATCTGTATCTATCCTTAAGCAAGGCCAGGATATGTGGCGGGATATGAAGCGGTAAAGCTTCCGTTTTGGAAGTATTCAATTTATAGAATGACAGTCTGGAGTACTTATCTAACACGGCATGGAGTCCGATAAGGGAGGATTCGGGGTTTGTCAAACATAATAGAATATCATCCGCAAAGAGGTTGATTTTATGACTCAGTCCCCCTATCTCGGGTCCCGAGATTTCCGTGTCCGATCTAATGGTCTCAGCCAGGGGTTCAATAGCCAGAGCGAAGATCAGGGGAGACAAAGGGCACCCCTGTCTTGTGCCGTTTAGAATCTCGAAACCCCTGGACAGACACCCATTGACATACACCTTGGCGGAGGGGGCAGAATATAATGCAAAGATGGAATCTAGAAACCTACCCTGGAATCCAAACTTACCCAGAACTGATCTCAGATATCCCCAGTGTAACCTATCAAACGCCTTCTCTGCGTCCAACGATAGGACGAGGAGAGGCGCTCTATTAGCATTACAATACTCAATGACATTATAAACTCTCCGAGTGTTGTCCGGGGCCTGCCTGCCCGGGACGAAACCAACCTGGTCAGCAGCTATAAGGGATGGCAATAAGGGGCCAAGACGGTTAGCGATTATCTTAGCAAAAAGCTTTACGTCTGTATTCAACAAAGCTATCGGTCGGTAATTTTGAACGGATGTGGGAGATTTACCCGGCTTAGGGATAGCTACTATCCGCGCTTCAAGCATCTCTTTCGGGAACCTCCCAACCTCCGACGCCTCGTTAAAAACAGCCAACAACACTGGAGCCAATTCCGCCTTATAGGTTTTGTAAAAATTAGATGGAAAACCGTCTGGGCCAGGGGCTTTATCTCGTGGAAGACCGTCTATAGCTGCCTCAAGTTCAGACATAGTCCATGGGGAGCCGAGGGACAGGCAGGTCTCGGAATTCAGTGTCGGCAGGGATAGGTTTTTTAAAAATGACTGGATTTCAGCCTCGATAGGTTGGGGGGTATCAGGGTCTGACTGTAAGCTATAGAGTCGGGAGTAGTACTCTGCGAAAGTATCTGCTATTCTATATGGATCAGAGACTCTCGAACCCGTGGGAGAATAAACAAAGTGGATTCTGGCCTTAGCTCGCCTACCTCTCAGTTTCCGCGCCAAGAGACGCCCTGCCTTATTTCCAAACACGTAGAATCTCTGATTCAATCGGGCGAGGTTGCATTGTACTTCCCGAAGAGAAAAGGTGTTCACCCTTTCCCTTGCGGCCAGTAACAGCTTAAAGGCAGTTCTATTATGGGGGTCAGCCTTGTGTGCTATTTCTAATTTTGCAACTTCTCTCTCGGCTTCAATATGTTCATCATTTTGAGAGCGTTTCAGCCGTGCAGCTGCCTGAATGGCAGCTCCCCGCATTACAGCCTTACAAGAGCACCAATTATTAAAGACTGAAGTATCTTCGGGTTTGTTAGTTTCTAAATATACCTTTAAGGTTTGTTGAATGGCAAGTGAAGCCTCTTGATGGCCAAGCAAGAAATTTCCTAGTCTCCAAGGGCTCGGAGATACTTTACGGGCCCCGAGCTTCCACACGACCTTCAGCGGAGAGTGGTCCGACCATGTCATTGGTAGTATGTCAATTTTCATAATGACTGGCAGCGACATTCTGTCAGTCAGTACGAGATCAATTCTAGAGTATGAGGAGTGGACATGTGAATAAAAGGAGTAATCTCTAACCGTAGGGTGTTTAGTTCTCCACGCATCGTAGAGTTCGTACTCTCCTAGCAATTGGCGAAGTCCGAGGGTGTTAATAGGGGAAGGTCTGGGCTTAGCTATGGGACTTCTGGTGGGGAGAGATCTATCAACAGCGGGGTCTACAACTAAATTGAAGTCCCCCAACAGCATGACTGCACCTTTAGCGTGCCTCTGAATCAGGGAGAATAGATTCCTGCAAAAGGAGAGCTGACCAGAGTTGGGTGCATAGCAGGAAGCCAAGGTGACCACCGTATCCTCAAGCTTTCCGATTAATACTAAATACCGTCCTTCGGGGTCTACAATTTGGGATTCTAGAGTGAATTGGCAGTCGCTAGAGATTAGTATAGCCACTCCGGCCTTTTTTACGGGGCCATTGGCCATATAGCAGGTAGGGAAGTGATTATCAAAGAATCTAGGGGGGTCTGATTTCCTAAAATGGGTTTCCTGGATAGCAACCACATTTGCCTTCATTTTATAGAAGGAAGATAAGGCCAGTCTACGCTTTTGTGGGGAATTTAATCCCTGAACGTTTAATGATACTAAGTTAACCATAATAAACTAACCCGGAGACGAAGCATCCGCTGAAACCAAGAAATGCGATTAAAGGTACAATTCCCTGTACACATTTGAAATAAGAAAAAGAAGGCATGGGGGGGACGAGACACAAAAGGAGACACACTGAGAAGGACAAAGAGAGAAGAGAGAAAAACATAGTATACAAAACAAGAAAAGTCGACTCCGTAGAGAGACGAAGCCATAGTAAGGCGCCAAAACATACAGCGCCTCACCAAACAAATTTGGGAGGTTAGTGGCCAACCTCCCCGCAATCAAGTAATCTAACATATGTAAACTTTATATTCAGTTGCACATGGCATATAAACGGAATGTCGTTAAGAATGGAATGATAATCTATTAGCAATGAGTCACAGGATCCCGGGACCGGCAAAGAGCTATACCGTAGGTACAGCAATAAAAGGACTCAGAGAGGAGCATATAGACCAGTCCAGGGGCCTGTGAAACCACAACAACCGTTAACTTAGGAAACAAAAACAAAAGAAATAACCCCGCCATACCGTAGCCTGAAGGGTGTTAAACATGTAGTAACCAGGTCTTTAACTTATGATAAACCCTGGAATTAGTACAATCATATGGAAACAGTGCTAGTCCTGTAGATGAACATTCATGGCGGGGAAAAATACTGCAGTGGGGAGGGCCTACTTCCCAACCATTGACCAGTCCTGCTGAAGTCGGCGGTCAGGAGAGCCGGACCCCTGATCTCCAGCTACATTCCATTTGTGAAGAAGTCTCATGCCGTCCTCAGCCGAAGACACCACGATAGTTGAACCTTCTCTAGAGACCAATAAACGCGTAGGGAAACCCCATCTATATACGATTCCCGCCTTCCTAAGGGCCACAGTGACAGGCTGAAAGGAACGTCTCCTGGTGAGGGTGTAGTGTGAAAGGTCTCCAAAAAGTTGAAGCGGGCTTAAAGCTTTCGCTGTGTCTGAGGAAGGTCTAGCCGCTTTAAGCAGGGATTCCTTAATATGAAAGAAATGGACTCTCATTAAAACATCTCTCGACGCCCCTTCGGGAGCACTGCGGGCCTTCGGGACCCTATGGATACGGTCCAATATCAAGTCCGCAGATGTAGCGGAGGGAAGCAGCTTCTTGAATATTTCGATTGTATAGTCATGTAGGCTGCTATTAGATACGGATTCCGGTACCCCTCTGAGCTTGAGATTATTTCTACGTGAGCGGTCCTCCAAGTCTGCTACTTTTTCCCGCAGAGCCGCCACCTCCCCCTCAAGGGTATCATGGGAATCAATAAGAGTATTGTGAGAGCCTACCACTTCGCCCATCTTTGTTTCCAAGTGTCCGGTCCTTTCGCCCAAATCTTCAACAGAGCGCTGGCAAGATTGTAACATAGTGCGAAATTCAGACGCCACCTCATCTTTAAACTGGTGTAACAACTGCTTCATGGCACCCACCGTTAAGGCTTCGCTGTCTTCCAGGTGAGAAGAGGGGGGGGGGGGAATTCTGGGATGTGGATAGAGCCATCACGGGCGAGGAAGTTATTGGCGGGGGATCCGATCCGGTGGCTGAAGACCCAGGCCCCTGAGACTTATTTCGATAGGGGGAAGGCTTGAAGAAGGTAACTTGAGAGATTGATTTGGAGGCTTTATTCTTTTTTGGAGCCATCCTGTATCACTTCGAGGGAATGAGAGAACCCCAGTAGAAAGAAGAATTCCGTCTAAGGCCGAGGACGGCAGATATCCTCTTACACCATGTGCGGGATTACATCAGCTAAAACGATTGCGGGGAGTTACGGTGGGGATTCATTGAAGAGGTGTCTACATCCTATATATGCCATAGCGTGCACCACTACCGGGAGTCACTGTCGTCACTTTCTCAGCAGATATATCAGGTGATGGAGATGCAATATATGGACTTCCAGCAGGGGGCGCTGACGCACAGTGCAGAGGGTGAGGCCTAGGCAATTCTTGTAAAAAGAACTGGGTAGTCGTAAAAGGTGCGAGGCGTGGAATGCACTATATAAGCCTGCGTCCAGTAAATGCACCGTATAGTGTGTTTTATATATGACTGCAGGATCTCTATAATGTGTGCTGATCTTGCCTCCTCCAAGATGGCCGCCGCTCTCCAGCTTAATTTATGTTATAAGAGCAGCTGGAGCGGCCTCACAGAGTGCCCGGGGATAGCGGCACCAATAATTTCCCCCCAAGCAGCGCAGAAGGAGATCCGAGCTGCCTCCGCAGCACACGCCGCAAGGGATTCCGGTGTGGGCGCAATGCCAATAATTAAGATGGCGCCGCCAGATCTCATCTAAAACCTCCGGCCGTCAAGGTCCCCGGAGGCCCCCAGCTGAGCAGCCAGGAACGGGAGCGGGTGCCGCGGCGGGTACTGTGCGCAGGCCGGGGTCCCTCAGTCCGGGCGCTGGTGAGTGGGGAGAGCAACCACAGCGGGAGAGAGTGGCAGGGTCCGCTCGCCTTCGGATCTCCTCAGCGCGACCGCGATGACCTGCGGGTCTCCGTCCGAGGTAAGGGGGCCGCGGGCAGCACTCACCCCTCCACAGAGCAATATCCGGAGAGGCGTCGGGCAGGGAAGCAGAGTCCCGATGCGAGGGGGGGGGGGGCCACCCTCCGCTGCCAATTCCAGCCACACCAGGCTTCCTCCTCCGGGGCAGCAGTAAAATCGAGGTCCCGGCTTCTCCTGGGTCAGAAGGCCGCAACCCGCACGGGTGTAGGGGACACCCGCCGGCTCCGCGGACCTCTCTGCCCTACACCGGAAGACCCCAGCTGATGAAGGGGGGTCCCTAAAATCACCAGGGAGCAGCAGAGTGTCGATTAATAATGTTATATGTGGACGTAAGGCAGGAGCTCCTGTGAAACACGTCTGCACAGGTCTGCTGCTAGGCCACGCCCCACCATTGATATGTTTTAACTTCTTTAATTGATTTTCTTATCAATCTGTTGCTGTACCCTCTTTTTTTGAAACGTACATTCAGTTCTTCTTGTCTGGTGTAAAAGGTATCCTCATTATAACAATTCCTCTTGAGTCTTAATAGTTCTCCTTTGGGGATTCCTCTGATGGTGGCCGGGAGATGTGAACTAGTTGAGTGTAGTAGACTATTGGTAGCTGTAGGTTTCCTGTAGAGGTCTGTAGAAATATTTCCCTCTTCATCAATGTAGATGGTTATATCGAAAAAATTAATGGATTTTTGGCTCGCTTCCAAAGTCAATTTCAAGTTTAGATTGTTGGTATTCAGGATGTTAATAAATTCACTCAACTCTTTGGAGGGACCTTCCCATAGTATCAGGATATCGTCGATATATCTTAAATATACTAGTATGTTATCAGTATATTTTTCTAACGATTCTTGGAAGACCACCTCCCTCTCCCACCACCCCAGGTAGAGGTTGGCATACGTGGGGGCACAAGCCGTCCCCATTGCCATCCCTCTCACCTGGAGGTAGTGGCGCTCATTACATGTGAAGTAGTTGTGAGATAAAATTAATTTCAATAGTGCTACAAGAAAGTCACTATGATCACTCTGAGCCTCCATGTTTAAGAAGTATTTAGTGGCATTAATGCCATGGTCATGATGGATGCTTGTATAGAGACTCTCCACATCACATGTCACGAGCCATACTCCTGGATTGACACTTAAATTATTTAGTTTATTGAGGACATCCATTGTGTCTCGTACATAAGAGGGAAGATTAACAACATGTTTGCGTAGGTAGTGATCTACGTAAATGCTTGCATTTTCCATCAGACTGCCCACCCCAAATAGAATAGGTCTACCTGGGGGCTTTTTTTCATTTTTGTGTACCTTAGGCAAAAGATAAAATGTAGGTGTGTTGGGCTTGTGAATATTCAAGAAGTCGAAATCCCTCTTGGTTATGATGTTATTAGTATGTGCTGTTTGAACCATATTTTTATATTGTTGAAGAAATGTATTAGTGGGATTGAAATAAAGCCTTATATAGTAATTTTCATCACTCAACTGTCTCCCAAGTTCCTCCATATACAGTGTTCTTGACCATAACACAATATTGCCCCCTTTGTCTGAGGGCTTGATGATGGTATCTTGCCACTTTGAAATTTCATTGGGTGCAGTTCTCTCTTCTGTGGTTAAATTATCTGTATAGTTCTTATTCTTAAGATATAATTGGTCAAGGTCTCTAGATACAAATCTGGAAAACTTCTACTTGGGGACTGATTTTTGTGTCAGGGAAAAAATTTGATTTTCTCGTTATCCTGGATCTATCCTCAACCAAATGGCTATTCATGTGCATTGGAGCCGATTCTGTGGCTAGTTCTTCCAGTATCTGTAAACCGGGAAGATCTTCAACATCAAAATGAATTATAGGGGAACATTTGGATATAACAATCACATCTATAAGTATTATCATAGGCACTAGCTATATGCTGCATAAGCTACTATATATTTGAACAATATCAGGTCTCCCAGAACACACTGAGAGACCTCTAAGCAGCTTTTCACTCCAGTGGCACATCAAATAGTACATATTGTAACAAAATACAACTGGCAACAGTTGGGAGCTGACAAGCAGCAGCATACTTCGTTGATACACAATCTAAATACATTGTAGCAGATTTTCTGGTAACATTCATAAGCGAGTTGGCAGCTGAAGTGCTTACAGCCACAAAAGCCAACACACTGGAATACATGTGCCATGATATAATACTTCAATGTATAAACACACTGGAACACATATGCTACTATATAATACTTTAATGTAATAGATTTATTTCTATGTGATTGTTTTGCATCTAATCCATATATATACCCTGACTCTTCTGATTTTTACCCCTCTCATTTATAATAGTGGGATGGCATATATCGCCATAAAGCAAATAATTCTATATTACCAATCACTGAATCTAGATTATTAAGTTATTACTACATATGTAGAAAATAGGATCACTATATCCCTATATGGTAGATAAACCACACTGTAAAATAAATAAGGATTATCTCCTTTAGCGGTGTGAGTAAGGAATGCGACGCATTAATAAGTGTCAAGTTATTGTACAGTGAAACAGATTCGAGTTATATAAATAAGGGTTAAGCTGTGCCGAATGACAGCCTGCTTTTTGGGAAAAGTGGGGTCGCTATACCCCTAATGAAAATAAGATTTTACTTACCGATAAATCTATTTCTCGTAGTCCGTAGTGGATGCTGGGGACTCCGTCAGGACCATGGGGAATTAGCGGCTCCGCAGGAGACAGGGCACAAAAATAAAGCTTTAGGATCAGGTGGTGTGCACTGGCTCCTCCCCCTATGACCCTCCTCCAAGCCTCAGTTAGGATACTGTGCCCGGACGAGCGTACACAATAAGGAAGGATTTTGAATCCCGGGTAAGACTCATACCAGCCACACCAATCACACCGTACAACTTGTGATCTGAACCCAGTTAACAGTATGACAACGTAGGAGCCTCTGAACAGACGGCTCACAACAATAACAACCCGATTTTTTTGTAACAATAACTATGTACAAGTATTGCAGACAATCCGCACTTGGGATGGGCGCCCAGCATCCACTACGGACTACGAGAAATAGATTTATCGGTAAGTAAAATCTTATTTTCTCTAACGTCCTAGTGGATGCTGGGGACTCCGTCAGGACCATGGGGATTATACCAAAGCTCCCAAACGGGCGGGAGAGTGCGGATGACTCTGCAGCACCGAATGAGAGAACTCCAGGTCCTCTTTAGCCAGGGTATCAAATTTGTAGAATTTTACAAACGTGTTCTCCCCCCGACCACGTAATTGCTCGGCAGAGTTGTAATGCCGAGACCCCTCGGGCAGCCGCCCAGGATGAGCCCACCTTCCTTGTGGAATGGGCATTTACATATTTTGGCTGTGGCAGGCCTGCCACATAATGTGCAAGCTGAATTGTACTACACATCCAACTAGCAATCGTCTGCTTAGAAGCAAGAGCACCCAGTTTGTTGGGTGCATACAGGATAACAGCAAGTCAGTTTTCCTGACTCCAGCCGTCCTGGAAACCGATATTTTCAGGGCCCTGACAACATCTAGCAACTTGGAGTCCTCCAAGTCCCTAGTAGCCGCAGGTACCACAATAAGCTGGTTCAGGTGAAACGCTGACACCACCTTAGGGAGAAACTGGGGACGAGTCCGCAGCTCTGCCCTGTCCGAATGGACAATCAGATATGGGCTTTTGTGAGACAAAGCCGCCAATTCTGACACTCGCCTGGCCGAGGCCAGGGCCAACATCATGGTCACTTTCCATGTGAGATATTTCAAATCCACAGATTTGAGCGGTTTAAACCAATGTGATTTGAGGAATCCCAGCACTACGTTGAGATCCCACAGTGCCACTGGAGGCACAAAAGGGGGTTGTATATGCAGTACTCCCTTGACAAACTTCTGGACTTCAGGAACTGAAGCCAATTCTTTCTGGAAGAAAATCGACAGGGCCGAAATTTGAACCTTAATGGACCCCAATCTGAGGCCCATAGACACTCCTGTTTTCAGGAAATGCAGGAATCGACCGAGTTGAAATTTCTTCGTGGAGCCTTCCTGGCCTCACACCACGCAACATATTTTCGCCACATGTGGTGATAATGTTGTGCGGTCACGTCCTTCCTGGCTTTGACCATGGTAGGAAAGACCTCTTCCGGAATGCCTTTTTCCCTTAGGATCCGGCGTTCAACCGCCATGCCGTCAAACGCAGCCGCGGTAAGTCTTGGAACAGACATGGTACGTGCTGAAGCAAGTCCCTTCTTAGCGGCAGAGGTCATGAGTCCTCTGTGAGTATCTCTTGAAGTTCCGGGTACCAAGTCCTTCTTGGCCAATCCGGAGCCACGAGTACAGTTCTTACTCCTCTACGTCTTATAATTCTCAATACCTTGGGTATGAGAAGCAGAGGAGGAAACACATACACCGACTGGTACGCCCACGGTGTTACCAGAACGTCCACAGCTATTGCCTGAAGTCTCTTGACCTGGCGCAATACCTGTCCAGTTTTTTGTTCAGGCTGGACGCCATCATGTACACCTTTGGTCTTTCCCAACGGTTCACAATCATGTGGAAAACTTCCCGATGAAGTCCCCACTCTCCCGGGTGGAGGTCGTGCCTGCTGAGGAAGTCTGCTTCCCAGTTGTCCACTCCCGGAATGAACACTGCTGACAGTGCTATCACATGATTTTCCGCCCAGCGAAAAATCCTTGCAGTTTTTTCCATTGCCCTCCTGCTTCTTGTGCCGCCCTGTCTGTTTACGTGGGCGACTGCCGTGATGTTGTCCCACTGGATCAATACCGGCTGACCTTGAAGCAGAGGTCTTGCTAAGCTTAGAGCATCATAAATTGCCCTTAGCTCCAGTATATTTATGTGGAGAAAAGTCTCCAGACTTGATCACACTCCCTGGAAATTTTTTCCCTGTGTGACTGCTCCCCAGCCTCTCAGGCTGGCCTCCGTGGTCACCAGCATCCAATCCTGAATGCCGAATCTGCGGCCCTCTAGAAGATGAGCACTCTGTAACCACCACAGGAGAGACACCCTTGTCCTTGGAGATAGGGTTATCCGCCGATGCATCTGAAGATGCGATCCGGACCATTTGTCCAGCAGATACCACTGAAAAGTTCTTGCGTGGAATCTGCCGAATGGAATCGCTTCGTAATAAGCCACCATTTTTCCCAGGACTCTTGTGCAATGATGCACTGACACTTTTCCTGGTTTTAGGAGGTTCCTGACTAGCTCGGATAACTCCCTGGCTTTCTCCTCCGGGAGAAACACCTTTTTCTGGACTGTGTCCAGAATCATCCCTAGGAACAGCAGACGTGTCGTCGGAAACAACTGCGGTTTTGGAATATTTAGAATCCACCCGTGCTGTCGTAGAACTACTTGAGATAGTGCTACTCCGACCTCCAACTGTTCTCTGGATCTTGCTCTTATCAGGAGGTCGTCCATTTTCTTCGAAGAAGAATCATCATTTCGGCATTACCTTGGTAAAGACCCGGAGTGCCGTGGACAATCCAAACGGCAGCGTCTGAAACTGATAGTGACAGTTCTGTACCACGAACCTGAGATACCCTTGGTGAGAAGGGCAAATTGGGACATGGAGGTAAGCATCCCTGATGTCCCGGGACACCATATAGTCCCCTTCTTGGTTCGCTATCACTGCTCTGAGTGACTCCATCTTGATTTGAACCTTTGTAAGTGTTCAAATATTTCAGATTTAGAATAAGTCTCACCGAGCCTTCTGGTTTCAGTACCACAATATAGTGTGGAATAATACCCCTTTCCTTGTTGTAGGAGGGGTACTTTGATTATCACCTGCTGGGAATACAGCTTGTGAATTGTTTCCAATACTGGCTCCCTGTCGGAGGGAGACGTTGGTAAAGCAGACTTCAGGAACCTGCGAGGGGAAACGTCTCGACTTTCCAATCTGTACCCCTGGGATACTACTTGTAGGATCCAGGGGTCCTGTACGGCTCCAGCGTCATGCTGAGAACTTGGCAGAAGCGGTGGAAGGCTTCTGTTCCTGGAAATGGGCTGCCTGCTGCAGTCTTCTTCCCTTTCCTCTATCCCTGGGCAGATATGCTTATGGGGACGAAAGGACTGAGGCTGAAAAGACGGTGTCTTTTTCTGCATAGATGTGACTTAGGGTAAAAACGGTGGATTTCCCAGCAGTTGCCGTGGCCACCAGGTCCGATGGACCGACCCCAAATAACTCCTCCCCTTTATACGGCAATACATCTTTGTGCCGTTTGGAATCTGCATCACCTGACCACTGTCGTGTCCATAAACATCTTTTGGCAGATATGGACATCGCACTTACTCTTGATGCCAGAGTGCAAATATCCCTCTGTGCATCTCGCATATATAGAAATGCATTCTTTAAATGCTCTATAGTAAATAAAATACTGTCCCTGTCAAGGGTATCAATATTTTCAGTCAGGGAATCCGACCAAGCCACCCCCGCGCTGCACATCCAGGCTGAGGCGATCGCTGGTCGCAGTATAACACCAGTATGTGTGTATATACTTTTTAGGATATTTTCCAGCCTTCTATCAGCTGGCTCCTTGAGGGCGGCCGTATCTGGAGACGGTACCGCCACTTGTTTTGATAAGCGTGTGAGCGCCTTATCCACCCTAAGGGGTGTTTCCCAACGCGCCCTAACTTCTGGCGGGAAAGGGTATACCGCCAATAATTTTCTATCGGGGGAACCCCGCGCCTCATCACACACTTCATTTAATTTATCTGATTCAGGAAAAACTATAGGTAGTTTTTCCACACCCCACATAATACCCTTTTTTGTGGTACTTGTAGTATCAGAAATATGTAACACCTCCTTCATTGCCCTTAACAAGTAACGTGTGGCCCTAAAGGAAAATACGTTTGTTTCTTCACCGTCGACACTGGAGTCAGTGTCCGCGTCTGTGTCGACCGACTGAGGTAAAATGGGCATTATAACGTCCCTGACGGTGTTTTAGACGCCTGGACAGATACTAATATGTTTGCCGGCCGTCTCATGTCGTCAATCGACTTGCAGCGTGTTGACATTATCACGTAATTCCTTAAATAAGCCATCTATTCCGGTGTCGACTCCCTAGAGAGTGACATCACCATTACAGGCAATTTGCTCCGCCTCCCAACATCGTCCTCATACATGTCGACACACACGTACCGACACACAGCACACACACAGGGAATGCTCTGATAGAGGACAGGACCCACTAGCCCTTTGGGGAGACAGAGGGAGAGTTTGCCAGCACACACCAAAAACGCTATAATTATACAGGGACAACCTTTATATAAGTGCTTTTCCCTTATAGCATTTTAATATATGTAGTCATATCGCCAAATCAGTGCCCCCCCTCTCTGTTTTAACCCTGTTTCTGTAGTGCAGTGCAGGGGAGAGCCTGGGAGCCTTCCCACCAGCATTTCTGTGAGGGAAAATGGCGCTGTGTGCTGAGGAGAATAGGCCCCGCCCCCTTTTCGGCGGGCTTCTTCTCCCGTTTTTCTGAGACCTGGCAGGGGTTAAATACATCCATATAGCCCCCAGGGGCTATATGTGATGTATCTTTAGCCATAAAAAAGGTATTATACATTGCTGCCCAGGGCGCCCCCCCAGCGCCCTGCACCCTCCGTGACCGCTGTGTGAAGTGTGCTGACAACAATGGCGCACAGCTGCAGTGCTGTGCGCTACCTCAGGAAGACTGAAAAGTCTTCTGCCGCCTGCTTCTGGACCTCTTCCATCTTCGGCATCTGCAAGGGGGGTCGGCGGCGCGGCTCCGGGACGAACCCCAGGGTGAGACCTGTGTTCCGACTCCCTCTGGAGCTAATGGTGTCCAGTAGCCTAAGAAGCCAATCCATCCTGCACGCAGGTGAGTTCACTTCTCTCCCCTAAGTCCCTCGATGCAGTGAGCCTGTTGCCAGCAGGACTCACTGAAAATAAAAAACCTAAAAACTTTTTCTAAGCAGCTCTTTAGGAGAGCCACCTAGATTGCACCCTGCTCGGACGGGCACAAAAACCTAACTGAGGCTTGGAGGAGGGTCATAGGGGGAGGAGCCAGTGCACACCACCTGATCCTAAAGCTTTATTTTTGTGCCCTGTCTCCTGCGGAGCCGCTAATTCCCCATGGTCCTGACGGAGTCCCCAGCATCCACTAGGACGTTAGAGAAAGTAGGATTTCCTGCACTTTCAGTTATACCAAATATGGTTTAAATACTAGTATAACTGCAAACTGTCAAATGTAGATTGCGAATTACTATTACTGGAATTGCTACATTCCTTGAAGCGATTCTACATATCAGCTAACCTAGACTCGATATCATATCTGTTTCAGGATCAACATACCCATCCTAAAAATAACTCTGAAACACTCCTGACACATGGAGATGTGTGTGGTGGCAGGATATGATCTAGGAATATGAATATAGGGATTATGGAGTGATTGAGAAAAATCTAGTATTTAAACAATAGTTCTATATTTACCTATACTCTCAACCTTTGTATAGGGATTATTCCCACAAGGTAATCATTATTGAGAGAAAAGGTATATATAAGATTCAGTGAGGTATAAGATCGAGCCATTGGAAATATTACATAATAAATATTTATTATTGGCAACGTTTAGGCCTATATATTAATCTTGAGGTGATTCCTTATAGAAGAAAAAACACACGTGGACACGCTTTTTAAATCTTTGTTCACATCTGTTTATTTTCTCTATTTCACATATATGTTAGTTTTTGTCAACTTTTAACGTCTACGTTTCACTGCAGTCTGGATCAATCATAATTATTCTCATTTTGAATGAATATCTAATAAAGGTTATCTTTTATAAAATATGTATCTTTAGTTAAAGTGCGTCAACATTACAGATTCTCTGTTTCTTTTTCCCTCCAAATTTTGAACTTATGCATACTGTAGTTGACAGCACCCCCAAAATGTATCGAGTATTATTCATTATATGAAAATAGGGGCCTTCTATTTGTGTATGTGTGGTGACGAACCTCACACATCCACGATATTTCTATATTATTGAGTGTGCAGATACCCAGTTCTTGCATCTGTCAATAAGGCAACCTGAGCGTAGAAAGTTTCGTATCATTACATAATCCCCAGGTTCAATGTCATGACAATTACTGTCTGGCAGATCAGGAATTACTAGCTTTAGATTATCATTTTGATTCCTTAACTGCTTACTCATCTTAACCAGATACTTTACAGTTACTTCATTGTTACATTTCAAATCATCCTGGGGGTCAATCATTACATGGGGTTGTCGACCAAAAAGAATTTCAAAGGGTGACAGATTAAGAGGGGACCTGAGAGTGGTTCTGATGCTGTATAATACCAGTGGCAAAGCTTCCGGCCACAACAATCCTGTGTCAGCCATCACCTTGCTCAACTTGTTCTTAATAGTGCTGTTTACTCTTTCCACCTTTGCACTCGCCTGGGGGCGATACGGAGTGTGCAGCTTACTATTAATTCCCATCAATTTACACATTACCTGGAAGACATCACCTGTAAAATGGGTACCCCTATCGCTTTCAATTATCCTAAGGATACCATACCTACACACAAATTCCTGCACAATTTTCTTTGCAGTAAATGTAGCGGTATTTGTGGCAGCGGGGAATGCTTCAACCCAATTTGAAAACACATCAATACAAACCAATACATATTTTACATTTCTACAGGGTGGTAATTGTATGAAATCAATTTGTATTACCTGGAAAGGACCATCTGTAGGAGGGATATGGGATGGCTCTGTTGGTATTGCTTTTCCGATATTCTTCCTCAAGCAGGTGAGACATGTCATCGCTCTTTTACCCGCATGGGAAGAAAATCCTGGCGCGCACCAATAGGCTCTTACCAACTTACACATTCCTTCTTTACCTAGATGAGTCAGCCCATGTGCCGCTTCCGCTAGACTTGGAAGGTATGCTCTGGCTTACCCTGTCCATCTGTCCAGAGTCCTGAGGACTCCTGGCCATATCCTTTTGACCTCCAAACTGCCTTTTCTTGTGGTGAACACAAATTTTGCATTTCATATAATTTCTGTGTGTTTACAGTATTAAATACCATCAGTTGAGTGGTGTCTGTCTGTATGGGGGTACTGGCTGCTGATTTAGCAGCTTCGTCTGCTCGGCTGTTACCAAGTGATACCGGGTCTTGGCTATACGTGTGGGTTTTACACTTGATAACAGCCACTCTGTCAGGTTCTTGTATTGCTGCTAAAAGTCTTTTGATGTGGGTTGCATGTGCCACGGGTGTGCCAGCTGTCGTCATGAAATTTCTGAGGCGCCATAGGGCCCCAAAATCATGAACTACTCCAAAGGTGTACCTAGAATCTGTGTAGATATTGGCTGACTTACCTTTAGCCAATTCACACGCTCTGGTTAGAGCAACCAGCTCAGCAACTTGTGCTGAGTGTGGTGGGCCTAGGGGTTCCGCTTCTATGGTACCTTTGTCATCTACGACTGCGTATCCAGTACACGTCTCCCGAGTCCGTCTGTCTATGACAACTACCGTCAGTGTAGAAAGTAAAATCTACACCTTCCAGTGGGTTGTCACTGATGTCAGGCCTTGCCGTGAAATTTTGGGTCAAATATTCCATACAATCATGTGAGTCAGTGTCTATACTAAATCCTCCTTCGCCATCACTCTCATCCCCCACCCTTTGTGCCTGTCCAGGCACACCTGGGAGATATGTTGCAGGATTTAGTGCGCTGCATCTCCTTATGGTGATGTTTACAGGGGCCATCAATGCCAATTCCCACCTTGTAAACCGTGCGGATGAGACGTGTCTGGTTTGGGCAGAATTTAATAAGGCTGACACTGCATGAGGTGTATGGATTGTCAGGTTGTGTCCTAGCACTACATCTTCGCTTTTACTTACTAGCAATGCTATTGCTGCAACACTTTGCAAGCATGTGGGGAGGGATCGCGCTACCGTGTCTAGCTGAGCGCTGTAGTGGGCTACTGGCCTGCTGGCATCACCGTGCTTCTGGGTTAAGACACCTGCCGCACATCCAGCATTTTCCGTACCGTACAGTTTCAAAGGGTTTTCCATAATCTGGCATACCTAATGCTGGTGCCTGCGTTAGGCACTGCTTGAGTCTCTCAAACGCCAGTTCAGACTCATCTGTGTGCGAGATCCGATCTGGTTTGTTTGATGAGACCATCTCCTGTAAAGGTAGGGCCAGTATGGAAAATCCTGGGATCCAGTTACGACAGTACCCACACATTCCTAGGAATGTGCGAATCTGTTGCTGAGTCTGTGGCAGTCATGTCGTGAATTGCCTGTACTCTATCAGTAGTGAGGTGTCTCAGTCCTTGTGTCAAACAATGCCCCAAATATTTTACCTTGGCTTGGCATAATTGTAACTTGTCCTTTGAAACCTTGTGTCCTGTATCAGAAAGATGAAACAGAAGCTGTTTCGTGTCTCTCAAGGACGATTCAAGTGAATCAGAACACAGCAGTAAGTCTACATACTGTATTAATATTGATCCGCTCTCAGGTTGAAAGGATTGTAAATAATCATGCAAAGCCTGCGAGAAAATACTTGGACTGTCTATGAAACCTTGTGGTAAGCGAGTCCATGTGTACTGAACTCCTCTGTATGTAAATGCAAACAAATATTGACTGTCAGGGTGCAGAGATACCGAGAAGAAGGCAGAGCAGAGGTCAATTACAGTGAAAAATTTGGCAGTGGGAGGGATTTGCATAAGGATGACAGCTGGATTTGGCACTACGGGGAATTGGCTCTCAACTATTTTGTTGATCCCCCTTAGATCCTGCACTAACCTGTAACCCCTCCCCCCACTCTTTTTCACAGGGAAGATGGGACTATTGGCAATGCTGGACGTCCTAACCAGAATGCCCTGTTGTAGCAAGCGCTCTATTACTGGAAAAACTCCTAACTCCACCTCTGGCTTCAGAGGATACTGTGGGATTTTTGGAGCTATCCTACCATCTTTTACTTGAACTACTACAAGAGCTACATTTGCCATTAATCAAGTGTCTTGTCCATCCTTGGTTCAAAGTGATTCCGGTATCTGGGAAATCATTTCCTCTACCTTGGACGGACACCTATCTGTAACAGCAGTATGCGTCATTAACCTTTGTGGGGTATCTAACATATCCTGCACTTCCTGAGCGTGATTCTCAGGTATATCTAAGAAAACACCTTCAGGAGTACAATATATGATACATCCCATTTTGCACAGTAAATCTCTACCAAGTAGATTAGTCGGAGCCGATGCAGCCAGCAGAAAAGAATGCTTGGTATGCAAAGGCCCTATCGTAATCTCTGCTGGTTTGCTTAAAGGGTAGTGTTGTACTACTCCCGTTACTCCCATGGCTGGAATTGTCTTACCAGTGGTCTTCATACCCACTGTTGAATTTATCACTGATTTGGCCGCCCCCGTATCTACAAGGAAAGGTAGAGATCAACCAGCTACATCAATTGTGACCTCGGGTTCACTTCCAAGGCTCGCAATAAATTTCACTGGCTGCAAACTACAGGTGTGGCCCCACCCCTATTGAGTTTTAGACTGAGGCGGCCTTGTTGTAAGGGCTTGGATACTTATGGCCATCAGCTTATCACCCTGTGACTCCCTGCGTCTTGTGATGTTCCTGTCGTGCCCGACAGCAGTCTCTCTTAAGGTGGCCACCGACATACCTCTCCAGTTAGGTTGAGTGGTTTGTACCCTATTCGTTAATACTTCCTTTAAACCGTCCATCAATACGGACACCGCTACCTCTCTATGATGTACATTTGCCTCAATGTCCATGATCCTAGTATATCTAGCCATTTCCTCCAGTGCCCGGTGGAAATAGTCAGAAGCAGCTTCCCCTTCCATTTGTTTAATGGAGAAAATTTTGTTCCATTTTACAACGGCTGGGAAGTATACTCCTAACTGCAGATTGATCTGTCTAACATTTTCCTGATTGTACTCGTCAGTGAGAGCTACCTCTGCATCTAACTTACAATCCGTAATGAATTTCACAGGGTCAACACTAGAGGGCAGGCATGCCCGCAGTAGTGTCCGCCAATCTTTGTTGTTAGGTTCAGTGGAGTTACCTAGGTCCTTAATGAACCTCTGACATGCGGCTAGATCTTTTCTGGGATCAGGAAATTCAGACAAAATTGTTCTTAATTCTGCCCGGGACCAAGGACAATGCATTGCAATATTCCTTATGGGTGTGACTCCATTTGCGTCGGTCTTCCCATTGGGGACCGCTATCACCCTGACAGGATTAAGATCAATTACCTCACTCTGGGTTGATTCTTCACTGTGTGGTGTAACATTTTCAGCATTTGTACAGTGCCGTACTTACCTGTAGACACAACCTCACCTGTCCCTGCACTATGGGCCTTCGCTACCGCTCTTACTGGTTGGGCCATGCCCACTGGAGTATCGTTTATGGTGGCCGCTAGAGAGAGAGCTTAAATCGTAGTGGGCTCATCTTCCTGGTCGCATTCCTGAGGGAAGTTTAAAATGGGATATAACTTGCACGGGTTAGCATTAGCATCAACATTTGCATTAACATTAATTTTACTCTTATCATTACTACATTTGTTAAGTGCACCCTTTTCGTATACCCGTATGCCATTCTCTGCAGCCACTTTTTCCCCTACTATATACGGTGGTGGTGCCGTTGCTATCAGACTTCTACCAGGATTTGAATTTGCTTTTTGAGCTAATTCCTGTTGTATTTCACTCTCCTGTTGCCATAACTGTAAACAATCATAATGTCTAATCCTCTGTTTTGCAGATTTTATTAGACCTATCCTTTTTCTTAGATTTTGCAATACCTCAGGATTCAAACTGCCCACCCTGGGGAACTGTTCTCCATCATCCTCAGTCATTCGTTCCCATTCTTTGCATAATACCTGTGTGTGTGATCCGTATTTCTCACACATTATATACCGTGCTGACCCTTTGGGCCAACAAATACCAACGTGAACCCTTGTTGGTCGTCCCTTACTTGAGCAACTGGCCCCCATCATTTGCAGATATTGCTGTCTCAGCGAATTCTTACAAAACAAACCAAGTTCCCCGAGATAAGGCGACGGTGAAAGTTCAACGAGTGCCTTCACTCACTCACGCCCCTATTGGCCAATACGAATTACAGCAATGTGTCCACCACTGGTCGTACCCAATCTCGGGATCTTTTTGTAACCTCTATTTACTGGGGTGTGTGGGAGTATGCTACCCTCCCCAGTAAATATTGGTTGTTGGAGATTTCCTGAGTGAACAGTGAAACTCCCTTAAAATAACAAAAACCTACACAAATCACATTAGAATGTACAAATAGCGTTTATGATCCCACAGTAAATTTTTAATGGGTATCAAGGTAACAAACTAATGCACACAATTACATGCGGTACAGTCACACTTCGTATAAATAACTATTATTTATACGCCTTTCGACCAGCGGAATCGGTTGTTTAGGCTGCGAAACCTTCAGCCGGAGCTCAACTTGTGCCTATATGGGTACTACGCCAACCCCCTGGGCTGTGCTTTAACCTTCGCAGTTCTTTTTGTCTGCGAATACTACTTGCTCCTTTACCTTATATAATGTTAACGCGGGCTAGCCAGTCCCACGCCACCAAGTGTCCACTCACCTGATGTGGTCCCAGACGGGATCGCGATTTCTGGGTTCACAAAAGAATACCTTTATTTGCACACTCACTCCTATTCACTCATATGCACACTGATTTTTCTGTACAGATATTCCTTTCATTCAGGCAGTAGTTCAATCCCTGGGTTTTGCAATAGAAAAAGGTTCTCTTTAAACTAAAACTTTTGGAAACTGAACAAACTTGTGCTATTATCGCGTGGCTACTATACCGCTCACACTAAAACAATGCTATCGTGTGATTTGAGTTTAGTGGGAGTATCTGTACGCAGGTTGCGTAATATACGCTACGTGTGTACGCCTTTGCGTCACGTACGTAATCTCGCACGTTGCCAGAGACACGTATGCACAAAGTCCAGATACGCTCACAGTAACGCAAATAACACGCTTCTATAAATGTAAACGATGTTCAACTGTAATCGCTTACCGAGCACCACACAGTATCTGCTATTCTGCGTGCGTGCTTTTTATAATTACTCCCTTTAAATATTATTCTTTATAATATCAACTAAATAGCACCAAATTTCCTCAGCACATGTCTAACAATCAATTCTAATGGCAACAAGAGAGTGACTATGCGAGAATACACAAAATAAAAATACAGGTGTGTGTGCGTATATTGTATGCGCAATTGGCGCCAAAGAGAGAGAGAGAGAGAGAGAGAGAGAGAGAGAGAAAAAAAAACAGATTTAAAGCAATAGCTGTATGTTCTTACCTTCCTCGGATTCCACCAGCATCCCTACAAACCAAGAGAATCAGACGCAGACGCTGATCGATTAAGTCTGCATGTCTTCGCCTGACTGTGGATATGAGGTGGACCAGACTAGCCCCCAATTGATAAAGTCAAATATTTACCTTGAACCTAAGCTATATACTTATTACAGACAATGTACGCAATAGGCGCACGAGGTGCCGTAATGGTACGCACTTAGCGTAGCAGACGCTAGGCCATGGTCGAGACGCACAAGCGGCACGTTCCCTCACGGCTTACGCTTAGTATCGAGCACGCTATAGGCGGCCCGAGTACCGTAATGCTACGCTATTGGCTTAGCGGACGCTATACCGCGAGAGTGGGATACGAGCGGCGCTGACGCTCACTGAATTACACACAGAAAACCTTGTTAACAACACACTGTAAGGGTATGTTTATGCTGTAAACCTTAGTACTGTAATATCACCACAATGTAACGCTGATTAACCCTGATAATATGAAAGCTGTTGGAGCGATTAAGACGCTCAGAAACCCTCTATAATGTCTAGTAAAACACACACTCCTTGCTAAGGTTCCAACACCTTTATAGACGATACTTTGTAAGTAAAGGGAAAAGAAAACAGTTAACAGCTTATACACTACAGTCCCAACATTAATAACTAAACAGAATAACTAAACAGAAATATACACAATAGCAAACGATCGTAAACACAAATACATAGAATAAGAATGAATGGCTTACATTAAACGGGTAACAAAGTGGCCACAGAGAAACATACCATACGGGGGGGCACTCGCTAACGCAACCGGATCCAGTCCTCCAATTATCAGAGATAAATGTTGATGAGAGAGAGTACTGGCCGGTCAGGGGACAGTGGCCTTTATATACACAACATACAGTACACTACAAAGGGCCCTACAATCTCATTGTTCACAGGAATGTCCCTCTGTATTATAACAAAAGGTCATAGGTGGATTCGAACAGGTGGGCTGTGACTATTTAAAAAAAAGGGGGAACCTGGATTGCACATCCTATTACTAAAGATATCAAGAGGTGCTATCATGCTGAGGCTTTTAATACTATGTTGGAGGAAGAGAGATGCAGATGCACACTCTTAGCACAAAGAACACTGATAATAAAAATCATTTAAATAAACCCTCACAATTAACATGGAGTATAATTGAAGTTCTTAGCACACATTTGCGGAAATATGCGGGCCCATGTACCGCGGCCAGGTGACTTCATCACATGGGTCCCTAACATCCCTAATATTATCACATTCTATAAATTTATATAGGACTTACCTCTAAATAGGGCCTTATCAATGTGTGATCTGAAATGCAGGAACCCAGCTAATTAAAACACCTGAGGGTGAATGGGAGGAGTGCCAATACCAGAGGAAGGAAGCCTTGCCTTCCAGTGTACAATATATACACAAATATAGTGAAAAAAAGGGGGGAACCTGGATTGCACACCCTAATACTAAAGATTTCAAGAGATGCTATCATGCTGAGGCTTTAAATACTATGTTGGAGGAAGAGAGATGCAGATGTACACTCTTAGCACTATTTCAAACTGCTCAGATGGGAGGTATCCTCAGGATTCCCGCCGCATGGATAATGAACTGCAAATACAGTAAATGTCCATAAACTACTCAGACATAACTATACGCAGGAGCGATTAATCTCTTCCTAACCAACTCCGGATTGTTTCTAATAAAATACTCTTCAGTTAGGTACTAGACACCACTGTTCAACCTTTGTCAGACCCTTCGTATCATGCAAAGAGGAATCCCCATGTCCACGAACCATTTACACTAAACATACTTGCAGACATTATTAAGGGGAATATTATCTACAAAACGCACTATAAAGGTTAAATATGTTGCGATCGAGTCGCTCGCTAGTCGTTCACAAACACCGCCGTAAATACACATCTCCGTGCGCAGGCGACGTCGAAGCATCCCTTACGCAACCTGAGGGGATGCGTACGCACGGGGGAGTCGGTGCCCTAGCAGCGGGCACGTGCATTGGGGTTAGTACAAGGCAATAGTGAATCATGATATTTTTCGACTTTGACAAAAGGATTTTGGAAATCCAGGACAAGACTCATACCAGCCACACCAATCACACCGTATAACTTGTGATAAACTTACCCAGTCAACAGTATGAACAACAACAGAGCATCAGTTCAACCCTGATGCAACAATAACATAGCCCTTATTGCAGCAATAACTATATACAAGTATTGCAGAAGTCCGCACTTGGGACGGGCGCCCAGCATCCACTACGGACTACGAGAAATAGATTTACCGGTAAGTAAAATCTTATTTTTTCTAACGTTCTAGTGGATGCTGGGGACTCCGTAAGGACCATGGGGATTATACCAAAGCTCCCAAACGGGCGGGAGAGTGCGGATGACTCTGCAGCACCAAATGAGCAAACACAAGGTCCTCCTCAGCCAGGGTATCAAACTTGTAGAACTTTGCAAAAGTGTTTCAACCTGACCAAGTAGCCGCTCGGCACAACTGTAATGCCGAGACCCCTTGGGCAGCTGCCCAAGAAGAGCCCACCTTCCTAGTGGAATGGGCCTTAACTGATTTTGGCAGCAGCAACCCAGCCGCAGAATGAGCCTGCTGAATCGTATTACAGATCCAGCGAGCAATAGTTTGCTTTGAAGCACGAGCACCAAGCTTGTTGGAAGCATCTCCTATATATTTGCCTTAGTCTGTGACTCTGTGCCCGTAACGCTGGGCGGAGTCACAGGCACAGATCTGGGCTGCTGGACAGTCCCCTCCCTCTGGGACCGCTGCCCGTCTCCCCCCAGCCACCCCCCGCACTATGCCCGCCCCGCTCCTCCTGCTCCGCACCGTGCTGCTCCGGGCAGTAGAGCGGCCGCGTCCGGCAGCTCAGGAAGGGGGCTCGCTGGGCCGGGTCCCGCCTCTCCATCCTGCTTCAGCGGCTCTGGGACTGGCTGACATCCGAGAAGTTCCGGCAATCTGCTGAGCTGCGTGCTGTGCGTGATGCGCTTGGCCCGAAAGGTGGGTGCTCTGATTCGGGACACTGCTGGGGATTTGGGAGACAGGAATCCACCCCACCCAACCACGGCATCCCGCACCCTCCCACCCGCGGCATCCTCCCACCGGCGGCATCCACCCACCCCGTGGCACTCCCGCCCCATTCCCCCACCCGCGGCACGCACCCCTCCGCCACCCGTGCCATTCCCGCCCCCTCCCCCACCCGCAGCACACACCCCTCCCCCACCCGCTGCACTCCCGCCCCCTCCCCGTAACACCCACACCCTGCAAAACCCCATGCCTCTCCCCCACCCGCACCACCCCACCCCTATACCAACCTCTCCCCCCGCTACCCCCACCCGCAGCACCCCCCCCCACACCTACCTCTACCTACCCCCCTGCACCCTCCACCCCACCCACCACATCCGCACCCCCCGCCCCTCCCCCACCCACCTCATTCGCCCCCCACCCGCGGCACACACCCCTCCCCCACGCACGGCACTCCCACCGCCTCCCGTAACACCCACAACCAGCAAAAGCCACTGGGCCCAACCCCACAAACCCCGCACCACCCCCATACCCACCTCTCCCCCCTGCAACCCTCCCCGCGGCATCCACCACATACGCCCCCCACCCGTGCCACACGCCTCTCCCTCACCTAAACACCCACAGCATCCTTCACATCCGCCCCCCTCCCGCGGCACATGTCCCTCCCCCACCCCTGGCACTCCTGCCCCTTCCCCCACCCATAGCACCCACACCCTCACCTCCACCACCCGCAGCACTCCCTTCCCCACCCGTGGCACCCACTGGTATTTTGTTTTGTAACACCTTGTCTCTCTTTATCCTCTCCCTACCACCCTGCCTCTCCCTACCCTTTACCCATCGCACAGCGTTTCTGTACATTCCCCCCCCCCCCCCCCTTCGCCTCTCTCTTTTCTGTATGCCCTCTATATTGCCCTGCATTTATGCATCTGTTCTCTACCGGCCTGCGTATGTTCAAAGGAGTGCAGGGGTTAACGGGGCGTAGCCACAAACGACGGTGTGAAGAGCGCCCGTAGGGCGCGATGAATCGCCTAGTGCAGGATAAACAAAGATTCTGTTTTCCTGACCCTAGCCGTTCTGGCTACATAAACCTTCAAAGCCCTGACCACATCAAGTAACTCGGTATCCTCCAAGTCAGTAGTAGCCACAGGCACCACAATAGGTTGGTTTATATGAAAGAGAAAAGAACAGTCCCCTTCGTGCGCTTGAATATTAATAGCAGCCCTTGGAGGTAAAAAAGAACCTTTCACCGTGATTCAAACAGAATTCAATACTAGATAGTTGTGACTCCACTTGGCACTACTCCACACCCTCAAATAAAAAATTGCTTACACAATCAATATACAGCAGGATTCAATTCCACAGGTGGTTCATTTTATAGATGAAACATCACTAAAATAGATAAACAAATAGAGGCATAGCGTAACCCTGTTGTAAACAAATATGGGTATTTGCTTAGATCCACTCACATAAATATGAGATCTTATTGCATGTAGAGAATCGAGGTTCAACAATCTTTAACATGAAACAGCTTTGTACTCCATAGCGCTCAAGCAGGGAGACGGTGCAATACGAGGACTTGGAGATTGGAGCTGCGATTTCCAACTGTTGGGGGCACCAGAGCTACCGGGGCTTGTGGTGATTATAACTTTTGCAGCAACTTTGTCCATGAGAATTTCCTTGGCACCTATATGTTTTTTGTCGGATGTTTGTGAGTGCATTTTTGTTCATTAAAAATCTTTGGGGGTCATTCCGAGTTGTTCGCTCGCAAGCTGTTTTTTGCAGATTTGCTCACGCTAAGCCGCCACCTACTGGGAGTGAATCTTAGCTTCTGAAAATTGCGAACGACGGATTCGCAATATTGCGATTACATACCTCGTAGCAGTTTCTGAGTAGCTTCAGACTTACTCGGCATCTGCGATCAGTTCAGTGCTTGTCGTTCCTGTTTAGACGTTACAAACACACCCAGCGTTCGCCCAGACACTCCCCCGTTTCTCCAGCCACTCCTGCGTTTTTTCCGGAAACGGTAGCGTTTTTCCCCACACGCCCATAAAACGGCCTGTTTCCGCCCAGTAACACCCATTTCCTGTCAATCACATTACGATCGCCAGAGCGAAGAAAAAGCCGTGAGTAAAAATCCTAACTTCTTAGCAAATTTACTTGGCGCAGTCGCAGTGCGAACATTGCGCATGCGCACTAAGCGGAAAATCGCTGCGATGCGATAAAAAATACCGAGCGAACAACTCGGAATGAGAGCCTTTGTCTTAACGTCTAAGACGGTGTTGCACTATTACTACTACTTTTCTTTTAAGTGACATATGAATAAGGATTCTGCTATGGAGTACAAAGCTGTTTCATCTTAAAGATTGTTGAACCTCGATTCTCTACATGCAATAAGATCTCATATTTATGTGAGTGGATCTAAGCAAATACCCATATTATTTGTTTCCAACAGGGTTACGCTATGCCTCTATTTGTCTATTTTAGTGATGTTTCATCTATAAAATGAACCACCTGTGGAATTGAATCCTGCTGTATATTGATTGTGTAAGCAATTTTTTATTTGAGGGTGTGGAGTAGCGCCAAGTGGAGTCACAACTATCTAGTATTGGTTTATATGAAAGGATGAAACCACTTTTGCCAGAAATTGTGGACGGGTCCGCAATTCTGCTCTATCCACATGGAAAACCAGATAGGGGCTTTTATGTGACAAGGCCGCTAATTCTGACACACGCCTAGCAGAAGCCAATGCTAGTAGCATGACCACCTTCCATGTGAGATATTTCAATTCCACCGTTTTGAGTGGTTCAAACCAGTGGGATTTTAGGAAACTCAACACCACGTTAAGATCCCAAGGTGCCACCGGGGGCACAAAAGGGAGCTGAATACCCAGCACTCACTTCACAAATGTCTGAACTTTAGGTAGAGAAGCCAGCTCTTTTTGAAAGAAAATGGATAGGGCCGAAATCTGGACCTTAATGGAACCCAATTTTAGGCCAAAAGTCACTCCTGACTGTAGGAAGTGAAGAAAACGGCTGGAATTCCTCCGTAGGGGCATTCCTGGCCTCACACCAAGCAACATATTTTCGCCATATATGGTGATAATATTGAGCTGTCACGTCCTTCCTAGCCTTAATCAGCGTAGGAATGACCTCACCTGGAATGCCTTTTTCCGCTAGGATCCAGCATTCAACCGCCATGCCGTCAAACGCAGCCGTGGTAAGTCTTGGAACAGACAGGGCCCTTGTTGCAACAAGCCCTGTCTTAGAGGAAAAGGCCACGGGTCCTCTGTGAGCATTTCTTGCAGATCTGGATCACCAAGTCCTTCTTGGCCAATCCGGAACAATGAGTATTGTTCTCACTCCTCTTTTTCTTATGATTCTCAACACCTTGGGTATGAGAGGAAGAGGAGGAAATAAATAGACTGATTGGAACACCCACGGTGTTACCAGGACGTCTACCGCTATCGCCTGAGGGTCTCTTGACCTGGCGCAATACCTCTGAAGTTTATTGTTGAGGCGGGATGCCATCATGTCCACCTGTGGCAGTTCCCACCGACTTGCAAGCTGTGCGAATACTTCTTGATGAAGTCCCCGCTCCCCCGGGTGGAGGTCGTGCCTACTGTGGAAATCTGCTTCCCAGTTATCTATCCCCGGGATGAACACTGATGACAGTGCGCTTACATGATTCTCCGCCCAGCGAAGAATTCTGGTGGCTTCCGCCATCGCCACCCTGCTCCTTGTGCCGCCTTGTCGGTTTACATGAGCCACAGCGGTGATGTTGTCTGACTGAATCAGAACAGGTTGACCGCGAAGCAGGGCCTCTGCTTGACGTAGGGCGTTGTAAATGGCCCTTAGTTCCAGGATGTTGATGTGAAGGCAAGTCTCCTGACTTGACCACAGAGCATAGAAATTTCTTCCCTGTGTGACTGCTCCCCACCTTCGGAGGCTTGCATCCGTGGTCACCAGGACCCAGTCCTGAATGCAGAATCTGCAGCCCTCGAGAAGGTGAGCACTCTGCAACCACCACAGCAGAGACACCCTGGCCCTGGGGGATAGGGTGATTAACCGATGCATCTGAAGATGTGATCCGGACCATTTGTCCAGTAAGTCCCATTGAAAGGTCCTCGCATGGAACCTGCCGAAGGGAATGGCCTTGTACGATGCCACCATCTTTCCCAGGACTCGAGTGCAGTGATGCACTGACACCTATTTTGGTTTTAATAGGTCCCTGACCAGTGTCATGAGTTCCTGAACCTTCTCTATCGGGAGATAAACCCTTTTATGGCCTGTGTCCAGAATCATGCCCAGGAAGGGGAGACGAGTCGTAGGAACCAACTGCGACTTTGGAATATTCAGAATCCAACCGTGTTGCCGTAACACTTCCAGAGAACGTGCTACGCTGATCAGCAACTGCTCTCTTGACCTCACTTTTATGAGGAGATCGTCCAAGTATGGGATAATTGTGACCCCTTGCTTCCGCAGGAGTACCATCATTTCCGCTATTACCTTGGTAAATATTCTCTGAGCCGTGGAGAGACCAAACGGCAACGTCTGAAATTGGTAATGACAATCCTGTACCACAAATCTGAGGTACGCCTGATGAGGTGGATAAATGGGGACATGAAGGTATGCATCCTTTATGTCCAGAGACACCATAAAATACACACCTTCCAGGCTTGCAATGACCGCTCTCAGCGATTCCATCTTGAACCGTAACCTTTTTAGGTACACGTTCAGGGATTTTAAATTCAATATGGGTCTGACCGAACCGTCCGGGTTTGGTACCACAAACATGGTCGAATAACCCCCCTTTCCTTGTTGAAGGAGGGGAACCTTGACCACCACCTGTTGAAGATACAATTTGTGAATTGCAGTTAACACTATTTCCCTGTCTAAGGGGGAAGCTGGCAGGACCGACTTGAGGTATCGGTGAGGGGGCATCTCTTCGAATTCCAGCTTGTATCCCTGAGACACAACATCTATTGCCCAGGGATCCAACTGTGGGTGAACCCACTTGTGGCTGAAATTTCGGAGACGCGCCCCCACCGGGCCTAGCTCTGCCTGTGGAGCCCCAGCGTCATGCGGTGGATTTAGTGGAAGCCGGGGAGGACTTCTGTTCCTGGGAACTAGCTGTGTTGTGCAGCTTCTTTCCTCTTCCCCTGCCTCTGGCAAGAAAGGACGCACCTCGGACTTTCTTGTTTTTCTGCGATAGAAATTTGGTAATACGGTACTTTCTTAGGTTGTGAGGAAGCATAAGGCAAAAAATTGGACTTCCCAGCCGTAGCTGTGGAGACCAGGTCCGAGAGACCCTCCCCAAACAATTCCTCACCCTTGTAAGGTAAAACCTCTATGTGCCTTTTTGAGTCGGCATCACCTGTCCATTGCAGAGTCCACAGGACCCTTCTGGCAGAAATCGACATAGCATTTATTCTAGAACCTAGTAGGCTAATGTCTCTCTGAGCATCTCTCATATAAAGGACAGAGTCTTTAATATGCCCCAGGGTCATTAATATAGTATCCTTGTCTAAGGTATCCAGTTCCTCAGATAAGGTATCCGTCCATGCTGCTACAGCACTACACACCCAAGCCGACGCGATTGCCGGCCTCAGTAAGGTACCTGAATGTGTATAAATGGACTTCAGGGTAACCTCCTGTTTGCGATCCGCAGCATCTTTGAGGGTAGCGTATCCTGTGACGGCAGGGCTACCTTCTTGGATAAGCGTGTCAAAGCTTTGTCCACCCTAGGGGAGGATTCCCAGCGTAACCTGTCCGTTGGCGGGAAAGGATACGCCATAAGAATCTTCTTGGAAATCTGCAGTTTTTTATCTGGAGATTCCCAAGCCTTTTCACATAACTCATTGAGCTCGTGTGAGGGGGGAAAAGTTACCTGCGGCTTCTTTTCCCCATACATATGAACCCTCTTGTCAGGGACTGGGGTTTCCTCTGTGATGTGCAACACATCCTTAATAGCTATAATCATATAACGGATGGATTTAGCCAATTTTGGCTGTAATTTTGCATCATCGTAATCGACACTGGAGTCAGAATCCATGTCAGTATCCGTGTCAATAATTTGGGATAGTGGGCGCTTCTGAGACCCTGTCGGTCCCTGCGACATAGGATCAGGCATGGGTTGGGACCCTGACTTTCCTGAGGTTTCAGCTTTGTCTAACCTTTTATGCAAGGAATTAACATTATCATTTAAAACCTTCCACATATCCATCCAATCAGGTTTCGGTGCTGTTGGCAGAGACACCACATTCATTTGCTCCCGCTCTGCTTCCACATAGCCTTCCTCATCAGACATGTCAACACAAGCGTACCGACACCACACACACAGGGAATGCCCTTTTTGAAGACAGTTCCCCCACAAGGCCCATTGGTGAGACAGAGAGAGAGTATGCCAGCACACACCCCAGCGCTATATAACCCAGGAATAACACAGTAACTTAATGTTAACCCAGTAGCTGCTGTATTTGTGTTTTTAGCGCCCAATTATGTGGCCCCCCTCTCTTTTTACCCTTTTCCTACCGTGATCTGCAGGGGAAAGCCTGGGGAGCTTCTTCTCAGCGGAGCTGTGGAGAAAAAATGGCGCTGGTGAGGGCTGAGTGAGAAGCCCCGCCCCCTCGACGGCGGGCTTCTGTCCCGCTAAAATACATATCTTTTTGGCGGGGGCTCATACATATATATATATATATATATATATATATATATACACAGTTGGGAACTGTATATGTTTACTTTTGCCAACAGAGGTCCATATGCTGCCCAGGGCGCCCCCCCCCCCCTGCACCCTTACAGTGACCGGAGTATGTGAGGTGTGTATGGAGCAATGGCGCACAGCTGCAGTGCTGTGCGTTACCTCATGTGAAGAACGGAGTCTTCTGCCGCCGATTTCGAAGTCTTCTTGCTTCTCATACTCACCCGGCTTCTGTCTTCCGGCTCTGCGAGGGGGACGGCGGCTTGGCTCTGGGATCGGACGACGAGGGTGAGATCCTGTGTACGATCCCTCTGGAGCTAATGGTGTCCAGTAGCCTAAGAAGCAGGACCTAGCTTCAGAGAGTCCCACGATGCAGGGAGTCTGTTGCCAGCAGAGCTCCCTGAAAATAAAAAACATAACAAAATACTTTCTTACAGCAAGCTCAGGAGAGCTCACTGAACAGCACCCAGCTCGTCCGGGCACAGATTCAAACTGAGGTCTGGAGGAGGGACATAGAGGGAGGAGCCAGAGCACACCAGAATCTAAATTCTTTCTTAAAGTGCCCATGTCTCCTGCGGAGCCCGTCTATTCCCCATGGTCCTTACGGAGTCCCCAGCATCCACTAGGACGTTAGAGAAACATAGCTTCCGAATAAATCTATGGATATCAATAAATGTAGCAAATTTATCGATGGAGGTGGTAGGGGCATATTTAAGTCCCTTCTCTAATACAGAAGTCTCAAATATCGACAATGTGAGCTGATGTTAAAAATCTTTATACCTCCTGTTTCAGTACTTGAGGATGGTATGGTATCCGTATTATCTCCCATATCGTTTTGTCCCTGATCTAAGGTGATAGGAGGTCTTATAGTCTCTCCTTTACCTGTTGTCTTCCCCTTATTCCTCTTAGTCTTATCTCTCGTGCGAATTCTCTTTCTAGGTTTTTTGTTTTTTACACCCCCCCTTTTACCTCTTAGAGTTTTATGGTGGAGATTTATCTGAAATGAGGTCGTCTCGTTCCCCTCTCTAAACAATTCCCCTCTCTGCTTAGCGGGGCATACAGATTCCTTTGTACCTGGGGTGTGTTTTGAACAATATTATTTTCCCTCCTCCATCTATATCCATCGATCCTTTCTTCTGATCTATCTCTATATAATCGATAATGATCTTGTCTCTCGGGTGAATGGTGTTGTCTATCCATTCTATTTCTATTATTCTCTCTTGAATAGTCTCTAATTCTTCTTCTCTGTTGTTCGTTTCTGTCCATCCGATTGGTTGCCCTTTCTTGGCTTCTATCTCTGCGGGGACCCCTCTTATTGTTGTGAGTTTGCCATTTATCTTCTCTAGATGGAGAGACTCTCTGAGAGTCGATAAATATCCAAATCCCGTTTCTTCTCGTAGTTTCTTTTCTTTCTTATCTCTAATAAATTTCCTCATTTTCCTGTCCACAAGGACTTTCTCGTTCTTTTTGATATTCGCTTCAATTCGCAATTCGAACTCTTTGTAGTCAGTGAGATCCGAAAATGGAACTATTAGATTTCTGTACTTCTTAATCTCTACATCAAGATCTTCTAGTTCTCTCCTTCGTTCTTCTATAATTAGATTCATGAGGGCATAGAAACAGTTACTTATGATTCTGTCCCACTCCTCTTTGAAGACCTCAGAGATGCACTATCAAAAGAGGCTTTTTTGTTAATTTGTAAGCCCCTAGGGATAATTTGGCTGGAGACGTACTTTTCTAGGGTAACAGTCTCCCACCATATCTTCTTTTCTTTCATGAGAGTATTTTCCAATTTTCGCATATTTTCTAAACTCTAATCTAACATTTCTACATGTTCTCCATCATCTTTGAAAAGATTCTCTAGCATCGATTTTCTATGGTCTCTAAACTTAAACATATTGATGCAGCACTCAAAATAAACCCCAAAAACGGGGATAGGGGAAACCAAATCTTTACACGTACTGACACCCCCAAACACTCAGGGATATATTTATATGGAGACAATTCCCCACTAGGGCCCTTTGGAGAGACAGAGAGAGTATGCCAGCACACACCAGCGCCACCTGACTCTGGAAACAGAATTCCCAGTTAAACAGCGCTTTTATACCAATATATGTATATACACTCGCTGCGCCAATCTTTCAGCAGGGGAGAGTCTGGGGAGCCAGCTTCTCTGCAGTGTGCTGTGGAGAAAATGGTGCTGGTCACTGCTGGAGAATCAAGCCCCACCCCCTCAGCGGCGGGCTTCGGTCCCGCTCAAATTCACAATCCTGGCAGGGGATTATCTTAAATACTGCCTCCCCAGTATATCTATATACTTTAGCCAGTCCCAAGAGGTTTAATATTGCTGCCCAGGGCGCCCTGCACCCTTCAGTACCCGCTGTGTGTTCTGTGTGTGGGAGCAATGGCGCCCAGCGTTACCGCTGCGCGTTACCTCAGAAGATCTGAAGTCTTCAGCCGCCTTTGAAGTCTTCTTTCTTCTGATACTCACCCGGCTTCTATCTTCCGGCGCTGTGAAAGGGACGGCGGCGCAGCTCCGGAAGACCTGCGAGGGTGAGACCTGCGTTCCGACCCTCTGGAGCTAATGGTGTCCGGTAGCCTAAGAAGCAGAGCCTATCACTTAAGTAAGTCTGCTTCTCTCTCCTCAGTCCCACGACGCAGGGAGCCTGTTGCCAGCAAAGATCCCTGAAAATAAAAAACCTAACAAAATTATTTTCAGAGAAACTCAGGAAAGCTCCCCTGTAATGCACCAAGTCTCCTCTGTTCACAGGATCTAACTGAGGTCTGGAGGAGGGGCATAGAGGGAGGAGCCAATGCACACCCATCTGAAGTTCTTTATAGTGCCCATGTCTCCTGCGGAGCCCGTCTATACCCCATGGTCCTTACAGAGTCCCCAGCATCCTCTAGGACGTAAGAGAAAATAAGAATTTACTCATCGGTAATTCTATTTCTCGTAGTCCGTAGTGGATGCTGGGAACTCCGTAAGGACCATGGGGAATAGCGGGTTCCGCAGGAGACTGGGCACTCTAAGAAATAATTAGGACTACTGGTGTGCACTGGCTCCTCCCTCTATGCCCCTCCTCCAGACCTCAGTTAGGGAAACTGTGCCCGGAAGAGCTGACACAATAAGGAAGGGATTTGGAACCCCGGGTAAGACTCATACCAGCCACACCAATCACACCGTACAACTCGTGATACTATACCCAGTTAACAGTATGAATAACAACTGAGCCTCACGAACAGATGGCTCATAACAATAACCCTTTAGTTAGGCAATAACTATATACAAGTATTGCAGACAATCCGCACTTGGGATGGGCGCCCAGCATCCACTACGAGAAATAGAATTACCGGTGAGTAAATTCTTATTTTCTCTGACGTCCTAGTGGATGCTGGGAACTCCGTAAGGACCATGGGGATTATACCAAAGCTCCCAAACGGGCGGGAGAGTGCGGATGACTCTGCAGCACCGAATGAGCAAACTCAAGGTCCTCCTCAGCCAGGGTATCAAACTTGTAGAATTTTGCAAACGTGTTTGAACCCAACCAGGTAGCAGCTCGCCAAAGTTGTAAAGCCGAGACCCCTCGGGCAGCCGCCCAAGAAGAGCCCACCTTCCTCGTGGAATGGGCTTCGACTGATTTATGATGCGGCAGTCCAGCCGCAGAATGTGCAAGTTGAATCGTGGAGCAGATCCAGCGAGCAATAGTCTGCTTAGAAGCAGGAGCACCCAACTTGTTGGGTGCATGCAGGATAAACAGCGAGTCAGTCTTTCTGACTCCAGCCGTTCTGGAAACATAGATTTTCAGGGCCCGACCACGTCCAGCAACTTGGAAGCCTCCAAGTCCCGAGTAGCAGGCACCACAATAGGTTGGTTCAAATGAAACGCTGATACCACCTTAGGGAGGAATTAGGGACGCGTCCTCAATTCTGCGCTGTCCATATGAAAGATCAGATAGGGGCTTTTACAGGACAAAGCCGCCAATTCTGACACCCGCCTAGCCGAAGCCAAGGCCAAAAGCATGACCACTTTCCACGTGAGATATTTTAATTCCACAGTCTGAAGTGGCTCAAACCAATGTGATTTCAGGAAATCCAACACAACGTTGAGATCCCAAGGTGCCACTGGGGGCACAAAAGGGGGCTGAATATGCAGCACTCCCTTAACAAACGTCTGAACTTCAGCCAGTGAAGCCAGTTCTTTTTGAAAGAAAATAGACAGGGCCGAAATCTGGACCTTAATGGATCCCAATTTTAGGCCCATAGACACTCCTGACTGTAGGAAGTGCAGAAATCGACCCAGCTGAAATTCTTCTTTGGGGGCCTTCCTAGCCTCACACCAAGCAACATATTTCCGCCATATGCGGTGATAATGTTTTGCTGTCACATCTTTCCTAGCCTTTATTAGCGTAGGAATTACCTCAACCGGAATGCCCTTTTCCATCAGGATCCGGCGTTCAACCGCCATGCCGTCAAACGCAGCCGCGGTAAGTCTTGGAACAGACAGGGCCCCTGCTGTAGCAGGTCCAGTCTGAGAGGCAGAGGCCAAGGGTCCTCTGAGATCATTTCTTGTAGTTCCGGGTACCAAGTCCTTCTTGGCCAATCCGGAACGATGAGTATAGTTCTTACTCCTCTTTTTATTATTATCCTCAGCACCTTTGGTATGAGAGGAAGAGGAGGGAACACATAAACCGACTGGTACACCCTCGGTGTCACTAGAGCGTCCACAGCTATCGCCTGAGAGTCCCTTGACCTGGTGCAATATCTGTTTAGCTTTTTGTTTAGGCGGGACGCCATCATGTCCACCTGTGGCCTTTCCCAATGGTTTACAATCAGTTGGAAGACTTCTGGATGAAGTCCCCACTCTCCCGGGTGGAGGTCGTGCCTGCTGAGGAAGTCTGCTTCCCAGTTGTCCTCTCCCGGAATGAACACTGCTGACAGTGCTAACACGTGATTTTCCGCCCATCGGAGAATCCTTGTGGCTTCTGCCATCGCCATCCTGCTTCTTGTGCCGCCCTGTCGGTTTACATGGGCGACCGCCGTGATGTTGTCTGACTGAATCAGCACCGGCTGGTTTTGAAGCAGGGGTCTTGCCTGACTTAGGGCATTGTAAATGGCCCTTAGTTCCAGAATATTTGTGTGTAGGGAAGTCTCCTGACTCGACCATTGTCCTTAGAAGTTTCTTCCCTGCGTGACAGCCCCCCAACCCCGGAGGCTTGCATCCGTGGTCACCAGGACCCAGTCCTGTATGCCGAATCTGCGGCCCTCGGGAAGATGAGCACTCTGCAGCCACCACAGCAGAGACACCCTGGCCCTCGGGGACAGGGTTATCAGTCGATGCATCTGAAGATGCGATCCGGACCACTTGTCTAACAGATCCCACTGAAAGATCCTTGCATGGAACCTGCCGAATGGAATTGCTTCGTGAGAAGCTACCATCTTTCCCTGGACTCGCGTGCAGTGATGCACCGACACCTGTTTTGGTTTCAGGAGGTCTCTGACCAGAGATGACAACTCCTTGGCCTTCTCCTCTGGGAGAAACACCTTCTTCTGTTCTGTGTCCAGAAGCATACCCAGGAACAGCAGACGCGTCGTAGGAACCAGCTGCGACTTTGGAATATTCAGAATCCAGCCGTGCTGTTGTAGCACTTCCTGAGATAGTGCTACTCCGACCAACAACTGCTCCCTGGACCTCGCCTTTATAAGGAGATCGTCCAAGTACGGGATAATAGCTCCCTTTTTTCGAAGGAGTATCATCATTTCGGCCATTACCTTGGTAAATACCCTCGGTGCGGTGGACAGACCAAACGGCAACGTCTGGAATTGGTAAGGCCAGTCTTGTACCACAAAACGGAGGTACACCTGGTGAGGTAGGTAAATGGGGACATGCAGGTAAGCATCCTTGATGTCCAGTGATACCATGTAATCCCCTTCTTCCAGGCTTGCAATAACCGCCCTGAGCGATTCCATTTTGAACTTGAACCTTCTTATATAAGTGTTCAAGGATTTCAAATTTAAAATGGGTCTCACCGAACCGTCCGGTTTCGGTACCACAAACATTGTGGAATAGGACTGTTGAAGGACTTTTATTATCACCTGCTGGAGGTACAGCTTGTGAATTGCCGCCAGCACTACCTCCCTGTCCGGGGGAGTAGCTGGCAAGGCTGATTTGAGGAAACGGCGAGGGGGAGACGTCTCGAATTCCAGCTTGTATCCCTGAGATACCACTTGTAGAACCCAGGGATCCACCTGTGAGCGAACCCACCGGTCGCTGAAGTTCCGGAGACGGGCCCCCACCGCACCTGGCTCCACCAGTGGAGCCCCAGCGTCATGCGGTGGATTTAGTGGAAGCAGGGGAGGATTTCTGTTCTTGGGAACTGGCTGTATGGTGCAGCTTTTACCCTCTACCCGTGCCTCTGGGCAGAAAGGACGCGCCTCTAACCCGCTTGCCTTTCTGGGGCCGAAAGGACTGTACCTGATAATACGGTGCTTTCTTTGGCTGTGAGGGAACCTTGGGTAAAAATGTCGACTTCCCAACTGTCGCTGTGGAAACGAGGTCCGAGAGACCATCCCAAAACAATTCCTCACCCTTGTAAGGCAAAACCTCCATGTGCCTTTTAGAATCCGCATCACCTGTCCACTGCCGAGTCCATAATACTCTCCTGGCAGAAATGGACATTGCATTTATTCTAGATGCCAGCCGGCAAATATCCCTCTGTGCATCTCTCATGTATAAAAGACTAGTCTTTAATATGCTCTATGGTTAACAATATAGTGTCCCTGTCAAGGGTATCAATGTTATCAGACAGGGAATCCGACCATGCAGCTGCAGCACTGCACATCCATGCTGAAGCAATAGCAGGTCTCAGTATAGTACCTGGGTGTGTATATACAGACTTCAGGATAGCCTCCTGCTTTCGATCCGCGGGCTCCTTTAAGGCAGCCGTATCCTGAGACGGTAGTGCCACCTTTTTTGACAAGCGTGTGAGCGCTTTATCCACCCTAGGGGATTGTCTCCCAACGTAACCTGTCCTCTGGCGGGAAAGGGTACGCCATTAGTAACTTTTTAGAAATCACTAGTTTTTTTTATCAGGGGAAGCCCATGCTTCTATACACACTTCATTTAACTCATCTGAAGAGGGAAAAACCACTGGTTGCTTTCTCTCCCCAATCATAATACCCTTTTTAGTGGTACCTGGGTTAATGTCAGAAATGTGCAACACATTTTTCATTGCCGTAATCATGCAACGGATGGCCCGAGTGGAATGTACATTAGTCTCGTTGTCGTCGACACTGGAGTCAGACTCCGTGTCGACATCTGTGTCTGCCATCTGAGATAGCGGGCGTTTTTGAGCCCCTGATGGCCTTTGAGACGCCTGGGCAGGCACTGGCTGAGAAGCCGGCTGTCCCACAGCTGTTATGTCATCGAACAGTGTATGTAAGGAGTTGACACTGTCGTGTAATAGCTTCCACATATCCATCCACTCAGGTGTCGACCCCGCAGGGGGTGACATCACATTTATCGGCACCTGCTCCGCCTCCACATAAGCCTCCTCATCAAACATGTCGACACAGCCGTACCGACACACCGCACACACAGGGAATGCTCTGACTGAGGACAGGACCCCACAAAGTCCTTTGGGGAGACCGAGAGAGTATGCCAGCACACACCACAGCGCTATATAAACAGGGATTTACACTACACAAAGTGATTTTCCCTATAGCAGTTATAATACACAGTTTTGCGTCTAAATTTAGTGCCCCCCTCTCTTATTTACCCTATTGAGCCTGGAAACTGCAGGGGAGAGCCTGCGGAGCGTCCTTCCAGCAGAGCTGTGAAGAGAAAATGGCGCCAGTGTGCTGAGGGAGATAGCCCGCCCCTTTTTTGGTGGGCTTCTCCCGCTCTTATATTAATATTATGGAAGGGGATTTTTACACATATAGTTTATTAGACTATATTATGTGTTTTTGCCAGTTAAGGTACTCTAATTGCAGCCCAGGGCGTGCGTTCCCCCCCCCCCCCTGCAATTTGTGGAATACGGAGCTTTGCAATTGATATCCACTATAGCCGTTATTGATCCTATGTCATAAGAGACATTTGTACCCTGAGATTATTTAGGTGTGTTTTTTGCATTTTATAATTATTTGTACACAATTTTATCATTACTTATTTTATGATGTATTAATAAATGTTATGCAGTTTACACGTCGGCTCTCTTATTTTACTTAACTCCTGACATACAGCGCAGCCGTTTTCTTCTATTTTTTTGTTTGCCTTATCACTTCACATAGTGTTTCCAGCAAGCGCAGTATCCCAGGAGTTGTTTCTCATCAGTACTTTGATTATTATTTCAACCTTATATTTAAATCTGTGGCTGAGGCGCTTTTCCAAGTCGACTATCGTGGTGGTTCGCAGACACTAAGTCAGCAATAATCTTGTTCAAATCTTCCTCGAATAGTATGTCTCCCTTAAAAGTTATCACCTCCAAAGTCTTTTTAGAGTCCAGGTCCACCGACCAGGACCGCAACCACAGGGGCTGGCAATCCACAATGGATGTAGCAGACGCTTTGGTTACCAGAACACTGGCATCAGAGGCCTTCTCCTGACACTGTCTGGCATTATCAGAAAAATTCAGAGGTAGCTCTGCCTCAACAACTTGGACCCAGGCTTCAATACCCTTGGCAGCCCAAGAAGCTGCTATAGTGGTTCTATGTACGGCACCCGCAAGAGTGTAAATAGACTTCAAGCAACCCTTCACATGCTTATGCATCGGTTCCTTCAGAGAGGTGACGGTAGTGAAAGGCAGAGTAGAAGACACCACAAGACGAGCGACATGTGAGTCCACCAGTGGTGGTGTTTCCCAATTCTTAACTCTGGGGAGAGGTATAACGAGCTGGCATCTTCTTCGACTGGGAGAATTTCTTTTCTGGAAATTCCCAGGATTCCTGACGTATGTCAACGAAATGGTCAGAATGTGGCAAAACTAATTTAGTGACCTTCTGACGTTTGAACTTATCAGGTTTCTTAGACGTATCTGGAGTGTCAGTTTCATCATCAATCTGAAGAATCAGTTTGATAGCCTCCAATAGGTCAGGAACATCAACCTCGGTTGTAGATTCCTCATCAGAAGCATCTGCATCAGTGTTTGATGGGTCAGTATCTATCCCATCTTCATCCAATGAAGTATCCGAAACATGGGTAGATTGTGTGGAAGTAATGGTCCGCTTAGAACACCCCATGGTCTTAGGAGGGCAAGGGTTGGGCTTTTGTTTAACAAAAGACTGATTTAATTGCTGTAACTGAGTTAACAGAGTATCCAACCATGGCGGATTAACTACAGGGACAATATGTGGCTGTAATGGTACAGGAGGTCCCACAGGGGGCGTAAGCCTCGTTACTAGCGTAGTTAGTAACTTAGAAAAAGCAACTCAAGGTGGGTCTTGGTGAGCTACCTGTGCTGCAGATTGACTGAGGTGGTACAGTACCCAGACCCTCAGCTGGAATATTTTCCTCAGATAAATCCTCGGCATCAGCACTGCATGAAGCAGGATCAGCCACAGATCTCCCACTCTTTGTAGCAGACATTATATGGAAACGTAGCCTTAGGGCATAACAGTACAATATAGTCAGAGGATAAGTGGTATATGGCAACTGAATAACAGAGAAAAATACAAAAAACAGTATATCCTGTGAAACACTGATAACAGGATTTTGATGCCTACCGGTAAATCATTTTCTCCTAGTTCGTAGAGGATGCTGGGGTCCAATTACTGACCATGGGGTATAGACGGTTCCGCAGGAGCCATGGGCACTCTTAAGACTTTTCAATGGGTGTGAACTGGCTACTCCCTCAATGCCCCTCCTCCAGACTTCAGTTATAGAAACTGTGCCCAGGGAGACGGACATTTCGAGGAAAGGATTTACTTTAATACTAGTGGTGAGATACATACCAGCTCACACCTCAACCATGCCGCACACATGGCAATCAACATAACACACGCCAACAGATACGAATCAATTGCAGCAACAAGCTGAAACTAACATAACACAACTTGTGTATAACTAAACTGCAGGTAAAGTATGCACTGGGACGGGCGCCCAGCATACTCTACGGACTAGGAGAAAAGGATTTACCGGTAGGTATCAAAATCCTGTTTTCTCATACGTCCTAGAGTATGCTGGGGTCCACTTATTGACCATGGGGTTTATACCAAAGCTCCAGTACGGGCAGGAGAGTGCGGATGACCCTGCAGCACCGATTGACTGAACTTGAGGTCTTCATCGGCCAAGGTGTCAAACTTGTATAACTTTGCAAACGTGTTTGACCCCGACCAAGTAGCTGCTTGGCAAAGTTGTAATGCCGAGACCCCCGGGCAGCCGCCCAGGATGAGCCCACCTTCCTAGTGGAATGGGCCTTCACCGACGTCGGTAACGGCAATCCAGCCGTAGAATAAGCTTGCTGAATCGTATCGCTGATCCAACGCGCAATAGTCTGCTTGGAAGCAGGACACCCAATCTTGTTGGGAGCATACAGGACAAACAAAGACTGTTTTCCGAATTCGAGCTGTTCTAGCGACATAAATCTTCAAAGCTCTAACCACATCTAGAGACTTTGATGCAGTGAATGTGTCAGTAATTACTGGCACCACAATAGGTTGGTTTATGTGGAAAGATGAAACCACCTTAGGAAGAAAATGTTGACGAGTTCTCAACTCTGCCCTATCTTCATGGAAGATCAGGTAAGGGCTCTTGTGAGACAAGGCCCCCAATTCAGACACCCGCCGTGCGGATGCCAATGCCAAAAGCATCACCACTTTCCAAGTGAGAAACTTCAACTCTCTCTTTTGTAGAGGCTCAAACCAATCCGATTGAAGGAACTGCAACACCACATTAAGGTCCCATGGTGCCACTGGAGGCACAAATGGAGGATGGATGTGCAGAACCCCTTTCACAAAGGTCTGAACCTCTGGAAGAGAGGCCAATTGTTTTTGGAAGAACACTGACAAAGCCGAAATCTGGACCTTGACTGACCCTAATAGGAAGCCCGCCTCCACACCAGCCTGCAGAAAATGGAGAAAACGTCCCAAATGAAACTCTTCCGTAGGAGCCTTCTTGGATTCACACCAAGACACATTTTCTCCAAATACGGTGGTAATGTTTCGACGTTACTCCTTTCCTGGCCTGAATAAGTGTGGGAATGACTTCTTTTGGAATACCCTTTCGGGCTAGGATCCGGCGCTCAACAGCCATGCCGTCAAACGTAGCCGCGGTAAGTCCTGATACACGCACGGCCCCTGCTGCAAGGTCCTCGCGAAGAGGAAGAGGCAGAGGATCTTCTATGAGCAACTCCTGAAGATCTGGGTACCAAGCCCTCCTTGGCCAGTCTGGGGCAATGAAGATTGCTCAAACCCTTGTACTTAGGATCCTGAGAGCTTTTGGGATCAGCGGAAGTGGAGGGAAGACATACACTGACTGGAATACCCACTGGGTCATCAGCGCATCCACTGCTATTGCTTGAGGGTCTCTCAACCTGGAACAATATTTCTGAAGCATCTTGTTGAGATAAGATGCCATCATGTCTACTTGAGGAACTACCCAAAAACTTGTCACCTCTGCGAAGACTTCTTGGTGGAGGCCCCACTCTCCTGAATGGAGATCATGTATGCTGAGGAAATCTGCTTCCCAGTTGTCCACTCCCGGAATGAAAATTGCTGACAGAGCTTTTGCATGCCTTTCTGCCCAGGAGGAGGAACTTTGTAACCTCTGCCATTGCTGCTCTGCTTTTCGTTCCGCCCTGCCTGTTAATGTACGGGACTGCTGTTACATTGTCCGACTGAATCTGCACGGGATGATCTTGAAGATGTACCGCTTGTCGAAGGCCGTTGTAAATGGCTCTCAATTCCAGCACGTTTATGTGAAGGCAGGCTTCCTGACTTGAACATTTTCCTTGGAAGCTTTCCCGCTGAGTGACAGCTCCCCAGCCTCGGAGACTTGCATCCGTGGTTACCAGGACCCAGTCCTGAATCTGCATTCCTCTAGTAGGTGAGAACTGTGTAGACACCACAGGAGTGAAATCCTGGCTTTTGACGACAGGACTATTTTTCGGTGCATGTGAAGGTGGGATCCCGACCACTTGTCCAACAGGTCCCACTGGAATACTCTGGCATGGAACCTGCCAAACTGTATGGCCTCGTAGGCCGCCACCATCTTCCTCAACAACCGAATGCACTGATGGATCGACACACTGGATGGTTTCAATAATTGTTTTACCATTTTCTGGATTTCCAGAGCCTTTTCCACCGGAAGAAATACTCTCTGAACTTCTGTGTCCAGAATCATCCCGAGAAAAGACAATCTTGTTGTCTGTTCCAATTGTGACTTTGGATAATTTATGATCCAACCGTGTTGTTGGAGTATCGACAGGGAGAACGTGATGTTTTTTTTGTTTTTAACAGCTGCTCCCTGGATCTCACCTTTATCAGGATATCGTCCAGATAAGGAATTATATTGACTCCTTTTTGACGAAGGAGGACCATCATCTCCGCCATCACCTTGGTGAATACCCTCGGCGCCATGGAGAGACCGAAAGGTAACGTCTGGAACTGGTAATGGCAATCCTGATCCGCAAATCTCAGATAGGCCTGGTGAGGAGGATAAACAGGAACATGTAGGTAAGCATCCTTGATGTCTACCGACACCATGTAATCCCCCTCCTCCAGACTTGAAATCACTGCCTGGAGTGATTCCATCTTGAACTTGAACCGTTTCGAGATTCACATTTTTTCGGTTCAGGATCGTTCTGACCGAGCTGCCCGGCTTAGGAACTACAAAGAGGCTTGAATAAAACCCCTTCCCTGATTGTGGCTAAGGCACCAGGACTACGACCTGGTCCTGACAATTTTTGGATTGTCGCCATTACTGCTTCTCTTTCTGGAAGAGAAGCTAGCAAGTTTGATTTGAAAAAAACGGCATGGGGGAACGTCTTGAAACTCCAGCTTGTATCCCTAGGATACTATTTGCAATACTCAGGGATCCAGGCCAGACAGAATCCAACCTTGGCTGAACAGTTTGAGATGTGCCCCCACCCGAGCGGCCTCCTGCAAGGGAGTTCCAGCGTCATGCTGAAGATTTGGCAGAAGTAGGGGTAGACTTCTGCTCCTGGGAACCTGGAGCCGCTGCGGGCTTCTTTTCCCTTCATCTTCCCCTTCCTGCAAAGAAGGGGGAACCTCTCGCTCTTTTGTATTTATTGGGCCGAAAGGACTGCATGTGTGTGTGATAGTTCTCTTTTGCCTGGTGCAGAGGGCAAAAACGTGGACTTACCCTGCAGTAGCCGCCGAGACTAACGCATCCAGACCATCGCCAAATAAGGTCTTACCTTTATATGGGAGAGCCCCCATGTTTCTTTTGGAAACCACATCCATGTTCCACTGGCGAATCCACAATGCCCGCCTAGCTGATACTGCCATGGTAGCGGCTTGTGAACTCAGGAGTCCAATATCTTTCATCGCTTCTAGCATGTAGGCGGCAGCATCTTTGATATACCCTAACTTAAGTATCACATCTTTATCAACCATGTCAATTTCTGATGACACGATGTCTGACCATTTTTAAATAGCGCGACTGACCAACGCGCAAGCAATAGTGGGTCTGAGCAGTGTACCATTGGCAACATAAATGGATTTCAATGTAGTTTCCATCTTACAGTCAGCCGGCTTTTAGTGAAGCCGTGCCAGGTGCAGGGAGAATAACCTTCTTTGTCAACCTGGATAGTGCACTGTCTAACACAGGGGGCGATTCTCATTTTTTCCTGTCTTCTACTGGGAAAGGGTAAGCTACCTGAATCCGCTTAGAAATATGGCAGTTGTAGTCTCTTTTACTTGCTACTGCATTGGGCTGGTTAACAAAACTGAGCTCCTGTGCACGGAGGCGTGGTGATATAAGAGGCGGCGCTATGCATCTTGGGAAAAAGGTCAAAGCTTTTGAGCATGTTGGTGCTTCGGATCAAGATCCTACTCTACACCCCAATGTCTATCCTTGTGGAGCCCAGTGTACCCCGCAGCAGAAATTAAATTTTTTCTCAGGATTCACCCACATCCCTGCAAAGAGAGCATTTAGCTTGTGGGAAGGAGGGAACGTGACTTTGGATTTCTTTTCCTTACATAAATAAGCCTTCTCCTGAGGTACAGGCAAGGCTTCTGTAACTTCCAACACGTCCCTTATAGCCATAATCATATATTGTATATTTTTTGCCAATTTATGATCTATTTCTCTAGAGTCACTATCGTCGACACAAGAATCAGAGTGTGTCAGTATTCACAAATGGTCTCTTATGTGACCCAGAGGGGCCGCCTGCAGAAGGAAGAACGGAGTCCTGAAAAATCACATCTTCCACAGATTTTCTCCAGCATTCAGCCTGAGATTCAGCCTTATCTAACCTCCTGTTAATAAGATGCATACTGTCACGCATTTCACCCATGCAGGCTCTTGGTGTGCTGGCAGCGCCACCACATTACAACTGTGTCCCTAAAATGCCTTCCTCCAGGGAGGAACTCCCTGCCTCAGACATGCCTTACACGTGTACAGCACACACTCAGACACACTGGGACTTATAAGGGGACAGACCCACAGCAAAATCTGTCAGATTGACACAGTATAGGAGCAGCCACTTCACAACCCCAGCGCCAGTATGTAATGTCTGTGAACACAGAATGCCCACAGACAACAGCGCTTTTACACAGTAATTCACACTAGTAATGCACCACCAAACGCTTTGTGCCCCCCTTATTTGCACCCTGTACTTGTTGCCAGAAGTGGAGGAAAGAACCAGCGTTGTCTCTGCAGCTGAGGAGAGGAAATGGCGCTGAGCAGTGTGCTGGCTGCCTGAAGAATCTCCGACCCCGCAAATGGTGCGTTTTTCACTCAGCAAGGTGTTAACATTTATACTGGTGGGGGTAGGGCTGTGACAGCGGCATCTTATGCCTCCTTTGTGCCAGTTTAAGGTAATATTTTGCTGCCCAGGGCACCCCCAGCACCCTGCAGTGCTGTGTGGCCAGCAATGGCACGCTGCGCTCCCGCCAGCCACTCCGTACCTCAGCCATCACTTTAGTTGCTAGAAGATCTATCTTCTCATACTCACCTGTCTTCAGACTACTGGCTCTGCGAGGGGGGTGACGGCGTGCTATGGGTGTGAGCATCTAGGCACAGCTAGCGTTCAGTTCCCTTCAGGAGCTAATGGTGTTCTGTCAGCCAGAAGCAGAGCCATGAAACTTCAGGAAGTTGGTTCTGCTTCTGCCCCCTCGGTCCCACGAAGCAGGGAGTTTCTGTTGCCAGCAGTTATCCCTGAAAATAAAAAACCTAACAGAAGTCTTTTTCAGAGAAACTCAGTAGAGCTCCTGAGAGTGCATCCAGTCTCCTGGGCACATATCTAAAACTGAAGTCTGGAGGAGGGGCATAGAGGGAGTTCACACCCATTGAAAAGTCTTAAGAGTGCCCATGGCTCCTACAGAACAGTCTATACACCATGGTCAATAAGTGGACCCCAGCATCCTCTAGGACAGGGCTGGCCAAACCGGTCCTCAAGATCTACCAACAGTTCACATTTTCCAGACCAGCTAGCTAGTGCACAAGTGTAGTCATTACTAATTAAGAAATGATGCATTCATTCCTAACTGACAAATCTACAGATCTCCAGGAGGCCTGGAAAAAATAAGATTTTACTTACCGATAAATCTATTTCTCGTAGTCCGTAGTGGATGCTGGGATTCCGTAAGGACCATGGGGAATAGCGGCTCAGCAGGAGACAGGGCACAAGAATAAAAGCTTTAGGATCAGGTGGTGTGCACTGGCTCCTCCCCCTATGACCCTCCTCCAAGCCTCAGTTAGGATACTGTGCCCGGACGAGCGTACATAATAAGGAAGGATATTGAATCCCGGGTAAGACTCATACCAGCCACACCAATCACACCGTACAACTTGTGATCTGAACCCAGTTAACAGTATGATAACAACGAAGGAGCCTCTGAAAAGATGGCTCACAACAACAATAACCCGATTTAGTTAACAATAACTATGTACAAGTATTGCAGACAATCCGCACTTGGGATGGGCGCCCAGCATCCACTACGGACTACGAGAAATAGATTTATCGGTAAGTAAAATCTTATTTTCTCTGACGTCCTAGTGGATGCTGGGATTCCGTAAGGACCATGGGGATTATACCAAAGCTCCCAAACGGGCGGGAGAGTGCGGATGACTCTGCAGCACCGAATGAGAGAACTCCAGGTCCTCCTCAGCCAGGGTATCAAATTTGTAGAATTTAGCAAACGTGTTTGCCCCTGACCAAGTAGCTGCTCGGCAAAGTTGTAAAGCCGAGACCCCTCGGGCAGCCGCCCAAGATGAGCCCACTTTCCTTGTGGAATGGGCTTTCACAGATTTTGGCTGTGGCAGGCCTGCCACAGAATGTGCAAGTTGAATTGTACTACAAATCCAACGAGCAATAGTCTGCTTAGAAGCAGGAGCACCCAGCTTGTTGGGTGCATACAGGATAAACAGCGAGTCAGACTTTCTGACTCCCGCCGTCCTGGAAACATATATTTTCAGGGCCCTGACAACGTCAAGTAACTTGGAGTCCTCCAAGTCCCTAGTAGCCGCAGGCACCACAATAGGTTGGTTCATGTGAAAAGCAGAAACCACCTTAGGGAGAAATTGAGGACGAGTCCTCAATTCTGCCCTGTCAGAATGAAAAATTAAGTAAGGGCTTTTATATGATAAAGCCGCCAATTCTGACACACGCCTGGCTGAAGCCAGGGCTAACAGCATCGTCACCTTCCATGTGAGATATTTTAAGTCCACAGTGGTGAGTGGTTCAAACCAATGTGACTTAAGGAACCTCAAAACAACATTGAGATCCCAAGGTGCCACTGGAGGCACAAAAGGAGGTTGTATATGCAGTACCCCTTTTACAAATGTCTGAACTTCAGGTACTGAAGCCAGTTCTTTCTGGAAGAAAATCGACAGGGCCGAAATTTGAACCTTAATGGACCCTAATTTTAGGCCCATAGACAGTCCTGTTTGCAAGAAATGGAGGAAACGACCCAGTTGAAATTCCTCTGTAGGGGCCTTCTTGGCCTCACACCACGCAACATATTTTCGCCAAATGCGGTGATAATGTTTTGCGGTTACATCCTTCCTGGCTTTGACCAGGGTAGGGATGACTTCATCTGGAATGCCTTTTTCCTTCAGGATCCGGCGTTCAACCGCCATGCCGTCAAACGCAGCCGCGGTAAGTCTTGGAACAGACAAGGCCCCTGTTGGAGCAGGTCCTTTCTTAGAGGTAGAGGCCACGGGTCTTCCGTGAGCATCTCTTGAAGTTCCGGGTACCAAGTCCTTCTTGGCCAATCCGGAACCACGAGTATCGTTCTTACTCCTCTCCTTCTTATGATTCTCAGTACTTTTGGTATGAGAGGCAGAGGAGGGAACACATACACTGACTGGTACACCCACGGTGTCACCAGAGCGTCCACCGCTATTGCCTGAGGGTCCCTTGACCTGGCGCAATATCTGTCTAGTTTTTTGTTTAGACGTGACGCCATCATGTCCACCTTTGGTTTTTCCCAACGGATTACAATCAGGTGGAAGACTTCTGGGTGAAGTCCCCACTCTCCCGGGTGAAGGTCGTGTCTGCTGAGGAAGTCTGCTTCCCAGTTGTCCACTCCCGGAATGAACACTGCTGACAGAGCTATCACATGATTTTCCGCCCAGCGAAGAATCCTTGCAGCTTCTGCCATTGCCCTCCTGCTTCTCGTGCCGCCCTGTCTGTTTACGTGGGGGACTGACGTGATGTTGTCCGATTGGATCAATACCGCCTGACCCTGAAGCAGGGGTTTCGCTTGACTTAGGGCATTGTAAATGGCCCTTAGTTCCAGAATGTTTATATGAAGAGATGTTTCCATGCTTGACCACAAGCCCTGGAAATTTTTTCCCTGTGTGACTGCCCCCCAGCCTCTCAGGCTGGCGTCCGTGGTCACCAGGACCCAATCCTGAATGCCAAATCTGCGGCCCTCTAGTAGATGAGCACTCTGCAGCCACCACAGAAGAGACACCCTTGTCCTTGTCGACAGGGTTATCCGCTGATGCATCTGAAGATGCGATCCGGACCATTTGTCCAGTAGATCCCACTGAAACGTTCTTGCGTGGAATCTTCCGAATGGAATCGCTTCGTAAGAAGCCACCATTTTTCCCAGGACCCTCGTGCACTGATGCACTGACACCTGGTCTGGTTTTAGGAGGTTCCTGACTAGCTCGGATAACTCCCTGGCCTTCTCCTCCGGGAGAAACACCTTTTTCTGGACTGTGTCCAGAATCATTCCTAGGAACAGTAGACGTGTCGTTGGAATCAGCTGCGATTTTGGAATATTTAGGATCCACCCGTGCTGACGTAACACTACCTGAGATAGTGCTACTCCGACTTCTAACTGTTCCCTGGACCTTGCCCTTATCAGGAGATCGTCCAAGTAAGGGATAATTAAGATGCCTTTTCTTCGAAGAAGAATCATCATTTCGGCCATTACCTTGGTAAAGACCCGAGGTGCCGTGGACAACCCAAACGGCAGCGTCTGAAACTGATAATGACAGTTTTGTACTACAAACCTGAGGTACCCTTGGTGAGACGGGTAGATTGGGACGTGGAGATAAGCATCCTTGATGTCCAGAGACACCATATAGTCCCCTTCTTCCAGGTTTGCTATCACCGCTCTGAGTGATTCCATCTTGAATTTGAACCTCTTTATGTAAGTGTTCAGGGATTTTAGATTTAAAATTGGTCTCACCGAGCCGTCCGGCTTTGGTACCACAAACAGCGTGAAATAATACCCCTTTCCCTGTTGTAGGAGGGGTACCTTGATTATCACCTGCTGGGAATACAGCTTGTGAATGGCTTCCAAAACTGCCTCCCTGTCGGAGGGAGACTTTGGTAGAGCAGACTTCAGGAACCAACGAGGGGGAAACGCCTCGAATTCCAGTTTGTACCCCTGCGATACCACCTGTAGAATCCAGGGGTCCACTTGCGAGTGAGCCCACTGCGCGTTGAAATTCTTGAGACGGGCCCCCACCATGTCTGAGTCTGCTTGTAAAGCCCCAGCGTCATGCTGAAGACTTGGCAGAAGCAGGGGATGGCTTCTGCTCCTGGGAAGCGGCTGCATGGTGCAGTCTTTTTCCCCTTCCTCTGCCCCGGGGCAGGAAGGAATGGCCTTTAGCTCGCTTGTACTTATGGGAACGAAAGGACTGAGTTTGAAAAGACGGTGTCTTTTTCTGCTGATGTGAAGTGACCTGGGGTAAAAAGGTGGATTTTCCAGCCGTTGCCGTGGCCACCAGGTCCGATAGACCAGCCCCAAATAACTCCTCCCCTTTATACGGCAATACTTCCATATGTCGTTTGGAATCCGCATCGCCTGACCACTGTCGCGTCCATAACGCTCTTCTGGCAGAAATGGACATAGCACTTACTCTTGATGCCAGGGTGCAAATATCCCTCTGTGCATCACGCATATATAGTAATGCATCCTTCAAATGCTCTATAGTTAACAGTATATTGTCCCTATCCAGGGTATCAATATTTTCAGTCAGGGAATCCGACCACGCGACGCCAGCACTGCACATCCAGGCTGAAGCGATTGCTGGTCGCAGTATAACCCCAGTATGTGTGTATATACTTTTAAGAATATTTTCCAGCCTTCTATCTGCTGGTTCTTTGAGGGTGGCCGTATCAGGAGACGGTAACGCTACTTGTTTAGATAAACGTGTGAGCGCCTTATCTACCCTAGGGGGTGTTTCCCAACGTGTCCTAACCTCTAACGGGAAAGGATATAGTGCCAATAATTTTTTAGAAATTAGCAGTTTTTTGTCGGGGGAAACCCACGCTTTATCACACACCTCATTTAACTCATCTGACTCAGGGAAAACTATTGGTAGTTTTTTCACACCCCACATAATACCCTTCTTTGTGGTACTTGTAGTGTCAGAAATGTTCAATGCTTCCTTCATTGCCGTGATCATGTAACGTGTGGCCCTACTGGACATTACGTTTGTCTCCTCACCGTCGACACTAGACTCAGTATCTGTGTCGACCCACTGAGGTAACGGGCGTTTTAGGGCCCCTGACGGTGTCTGAGACGCCTGGACAGGCACTAATTGATTTGCCGGCTGTCTCATGTCATCAACCGTTCTTTGCAAAGTGCTGACATTATCACTTAATTCTTTAAATACGATCATCCAGTCAGGTGTCGACTCCCTAGGGGGTGACATCACTAACCCAGGCAATTGCTCCGCCTCCACATCATTTTCCTCCTCATACATGTCGACACACACGTACCGACACACAGCACACACACCGGGAATGCTCTGATAGAAGACAGGACCCCACAAGCCCTTTGGAGAGACAGAGGGAGAGTCTGCCAGCACACACCAAGCGCTATATATATATACAGGGATAACCTTATATAAGTGTTAATCCCTTATAGCTGCTGTTTATATAGTTTTTAGCTGCCAATAGTGCCCCCCCTTCTCTTTTTTACCCTGATTCAGTAGCAAGTCTGCAGGGGAGAGTCAGGGAGCCGTCCTTCCAGCGGAGCTGTGAGGGAAAATGGCGCTTGTGTGCTGAGGAGATAGGCTCCGCCCCTTCACGACGTCCTTATCTCCCGCTTTTTCTGTAAAAAATGGCAGGGGTTAAAATACATCCATATAGCCCTAGAGCTATATGTGATGTATTCTTTAGCCAATCTAAGGTATATCATGTTATATTGCGTCTCAGGGCGCTCCCCCCCAGCGCCCTGCACCCTCAGTGACCGGAGTGTGAAGTGTGCTGAGAGCAATGGCGCACAGCTGCGGTGCTGTGCGCTACCTTAGTCTGAAGACAGGATCGTCTTCTGCCGCCGATTTCACCGGACCTCTTCGCTCTTCTGGCTCTGTAAGGGGGCCGGCGGCGCGGCTCCGGGACCCATCCAGGCTGAACCTGTGATCGTCCCTCTGGAGCTAATGTCCAGTAGCCTAAGAAACCCGATCCACTCTGCACGCAGGTGAGTCCGTTTCTTCTCCCCTTAGTCCCACGATGCAGTAAGCCTGTTGCCAGCAGGACTCACTGAAAATAAAAAACCTAAAATATACTTTTATTCTAAGCAGCTCAGGAGAGCCACCTAGCCTGCACCCTTCTCGTTCGGGCACAAAAATCTAACTGAGGCTTGGAGGAGGGTCATAGGGGGAGGAGCCAGTGCACACCACCTGATCCTAAAGCTTTTATTCTTGTGCCCTGTCTCCTGCGGAGCCGCTATTCCCCATGGTCCTTACGGAATCCCAGCATCCACTAGGACGTCAGAGAAATAAGATTTTACTCACCGGTAAATCTATTTCTCGTAGTCCGTAGTGGATGCTGGGAACTCCGTAAGGACCATGGGGAATGGCGGCTCCGCAAGAGACTGGGCACAACTAAGGAAAGCTTTAGGACTACCTGGTGTGCACTGGCTCCTCCCACTATGACCCTCCTCCAGACCTCAGTTAGGATACTGTGCCCGGAAGAGCTGACACAATAAGGAAGGATTTTGAATCCCGGGTAAGACTTATACCAGCCACACCAATCACACCGAATAACTCGTGATATTATACCCAGTTAACAGTATGAAATATAACTGAGCCTCACTACAGATGGCTCATAACAATAACCCTTTAGTTAGGCAATAACTATATACAAGTATTGCAGACAATCCGCACTTGGGATGGGCGCCCAGCATCCACTACGGACTACGAGAAATAGATTTACCGGTGAGTAAAATCTTATTTTCTCTGACGTCCTAGTGGATGCTGGGAACTCCGTAAAAACCATGGGGATTATACCAAAACTCCCAAACAGGCGGGAGAGTGCGGAGGACTCTGCAGCACCGAATGAGCAAACTCAAGGTCCTCCTCAGCCAGAATATCAAACTTGTAAAAGTGTTTAAACCCGACCAAGTAGCAGCTCGGCAAAGTTGTAAAGCCGAGACCCCTCGGGTAGCCGCCCAAGAAGAGCCCACTTTCCTTGTGGAATGGACTTTTACTGAATTAGGGTGCGGCAGTCCAGCCGCAGAATGTGCAAGTTGAATCGTGCTACAGATCCAGCGAGCAATAGTCTGCTTAGAAGCAGGAGCACCCAGCTTGTTGGGTGCATACAGGATAAATAGCGAGTCAGTTTTCCTGACTTCAGCCGTCCTGGAAACACATTTTCAGGGCCCTGACTACGTCCAGTAACTTGGAGTCCTCCAAGTCCTAAGTAGCCGCAGGCACCACAATAGGTTGGTTCACATGAAAAGCTGACACCACCTTAGGAAGGAATTGGGAATGAGTCCCCAATTCCGCCCTATCCATATGAAAAATCAGATAAGGGCTTTTGCATGACAAAGCCGCCAATTCTGATACACGCCTGGCCGACGCCAAGGCCAACAGCACTACCACTTTCCACGTAAGGTATTTTAGCTCTACGGATTTAAGTGACTCAAACCTGTCAAAGTCAGAAAAATATCTTGATGCACATTGCCATATTTGCACCTCATGCGTGTCCCCGCTGCACGTGCATGAGCCCTCCCGTGCGTGCGTATACTCGCTGTCGCGGGCGCACGGTATGCGCATTTACGGTAGAGTTTGTGTGCGTCTAGCGAGCGACACAATCGTTACATATTTTAGTCATATAATGTATTTTGTAGATTATGGTCCCTTTGATAGAATCTGAAAGTATAGTTAATGTAGCATGTTCAGAGACAAAGAGATCCCTCTTTGTTTGATACGAAGGGTCAGACAGGGGTTACACAGTGGTGTTTAGTATCCATCGGAAGAGTATTTAATTAGCAATATTCCGGTGTTGGTTAGAAACAGATTAATCGCTCGTGCGAATAGTTATGACTATAAGAAGTTTATGGACATTTACTATGTTTGCACTTTATTACCCATGCGGCGGGAAACCTGAGATTCCCTCCCACCTGAGCAGTTTGAAATAGTCACAGCCCACCTGTATGAACCAACCTATGATCCTTTGTTATAATGCAGATACGAATTCCTGTGTCCAATTAACAATGAGATTGTAGGGACCATTGTATTGTACTTTACTGTGTGTAGTGTATATAAAGACAAGCCGATCTGATCCAGCTCACTCTACTCTTCTCAACGGTTCTCATCACTGATAATCGGGAGCTGGATATCCAGAAAGGCGCTTGTGATTGTTTCCCTTGTGCGTAAGTTCTCTGCAACCATTTTACCTTATGTTTATTGTAAGCCACTCTCTCTCTCCTCCCCCTTAAATGTAATTGTGCCACTATTGTATTTTAACGTGTAGTAACTGTTAGGTATTTTATGTTAGTTTGGTAGTGTATAATTTGTATTATGTATTCTTTTGCAATTGAACGTTCCGGTATTTGAGTGTTTATTATATTGCTAAGTGTTCTCAGAGCGTCGCAGACGCTCATACAGCTTTTAAACTAACAATGTTACACTGCGTTGCATTTACACCTTATCACTACACAAAGGTTTACAGTATAAGTACATTACTTATGGTATAGTTATTAAGGTTTAATTCTGTGAGCGTCAGCGCCGCTTGTGATCTCCTCGTGGTCTCGAGCGTCCGCTACGCTGGTAGCGTATCATTACGTTAGTCAGCAGCATATAGCGTGCTTGACTCTACGCATTAAGCCGTGAGCAAACGTGCCGCTCGTGCGTCTCGTCCACGGCTAAGCGTCTGCTACGCTAAGTGCGTACCCTTACGGTATATCATACGCCAATTGCGTATTAGTCTCTTACCCATATAGTGAAGGTTATAAGGTAATCAATATCAGCATTATCAAACCAATGCGACTTCAGGGAGTCCAACACCACGTTGAGATCCCACGGTGCCACTGGAGGCACAAACGGGGGCTGAATATGCAGCACTCCCTTAACAAAAGTCTGAACTTCAGGCACTGAAGCCAGTTCTTTTTGGAAGAAAATGAACAGAGCCGAAATCTGGACCTTAATGGAACCCAATTTTAGGCCCATAGTCACTCCTGACTGTAAGAAGTGCAGAAATCGACCCAGTTGAAATTCCTCCGTTGGGGCCTTCCTGGCCTCACACCAAGCAACATTCTCGCCATATATGGTGATAATGTGTTTCGTCACATCTTTCCTAGCCTTAATCAGCGTAAGAATGACTTCCTCCGGAATGCCTTTTTCCTTTAGGATCCGGTGTTTAACCGCCATGCCGTCAAACGCAGCCGCGGCAAGTCTAGGAACAGACAGTGCCCCTGATGCAGCAGGTCCTGTCTGAGCGGCAGAGGCCATGGGTCCTCAGATAATTTCATGAAGTTCTGGGTACCAAGCTCTTCTTGGCCAAACCGGAACCATGAGTATAGTTCTTACTCCTCTCCTTCTTATTATTCTCAGTACCTTGGGTATGAGAGGCAGAAGAGGAACACATACATCGACTGGTACACCCACGGTGTTACCAGAGCGTCCACAGCTATCGCCTGAGGGTCCCTTGACCTAGCGCAATATCTTTTTAGCTTTTTGTTGAGGCGGGACGCCATCATGTCCACTTGTGGCCTTTCCCAAAGGTGTACAATCATTTGGAAGACTTCTGGATGAAGTCCCCACTCTCCCGGGTGGAGGTCGTGCCTGCTGAGAAAGACTGCTACCCAGTTGTCCACTCCGGGAATGAACACTGCTGACAGTACTAACACATGATTTTCCGCCCATCGGAAAATCCTTGTGGCTTCTGCCATCGCCATCCTGCTTCTTGTGCCGCCCTGTTGGTTTACATGGGCGACCGCCGTGATGTTGTCTGACTGGATCAGCACCGGCTGGTGTTGAAGCAGGGGTCTTCCTGACTTAGGGCATTGTAAATGGCCCTTAGTTCCTGTTAGGTTCCTGGTGCTCAGAACAAGGGAGATGTTTATGAAGTGAGTCCAGAGCACCAGGACGTAACGCTGGGAAAGGGAATAGCCCCTGGCGCCCTAACTCCGTTGTCTCACCCGTGCTGTCAGAAATCCCCTGCGAGACTATGGTTGCTTGAGCCCATGGCAGCCGCGTTTGAAGGGCGGCTTATGTCTGCCCAACTCCGATGCCCCCCGGTCTTAATGAGAGACAAAAGGAAATCCGAGGCAGGGTGATAACAAGGGGCCCTCTAATCTAAAACAACCAAAGCCAGGGGCTACTAACTAGCCTAAAACTAAATGTATGTGCGGCTTGCCGCCAAAGGAAAAGAACAACAAAGGAAATGCTGACCACACGCCGACACCATACTTTTGTGTACCGGCGGTGACAGCATAAGCAGAACCCTCTGCAAAACACCAGTGACAGGAATAATAATGAAATACAGCGGCCTAAGCCGACGGACGCGGCAGAGCCGCTACTCACGGAACCGGTACGAATACTGGCAAATGGACAGGAACCTCCAATGCTGCTGACACAGACTCTCAGAACTGGAGGACAGGCAGAATCCCAAACGACAGACCGGTGGACACCAAGAAGCCAGAAACTCGACCAGGCAAAGCCACAGGACCTCAGGACAAGAACGCCTCACGGCAGGACACGGGATCAGACACAGGAATCGACACAGGGACTGACACAGCTCAGGAACTAGCAGGAACCAAGCTCAGAACTCAAGCAGACTGGAAACTTAGAAAATATCACCAGCATCTGCGAACTGCACTGAGCCAGCATATAACAGAGAGGCCTAATTAATTATCTCGTGCAGCTGGCCTGTTGCATGACTCCAAGCTGACAAGATGCAATTAGCAGCCAGATGAGGCTGAACACATGGGAACAAGCTGCAATTGCACAGACTCACCAGCGGCAGCAGAGAAGAGTAATCTAAAACAGAACAATGGGAAATCCTGGCACGCAAGACAACTAAATAAACATAAAATACAGAACCAAAATGCAAAACAGGAATGAGCCACAGCCGTGGCTCATAACAGTTCCATAATATTTATGTTTAGGGAAGTCTCCTGACTCGACCATAGTCCTTGGAAGTTTCTTCCCTGTGTGACTGCCCACCAGCCTCGAAGGCTGGCATCCGTGGTCACCAGGACCCAGTCCTGTATGCCGAATCTGCGGCCCTCTAGAAGATGAGCACTCTGCAGCCACCACAACAGCGACACCCTGTCCCCTGGAGACAGGGTTATCAGCAGATGCATCCAAAGATGCGACCCGGACCACTAGTCCAACAGATCCCACTGGAAGATCCTTGCATGGAACCTGCCGAATGGAATTTCTTCGTAAGAAGCTACCATCTTTCCCAGGACTCGCGTGCATTGATGCACCAACACCTGTATTTGTTGTAGGAGGTCTCTGACTAGAGATGACAACTCCTTGGCCTTCTCCTCCGGGAGAAACACTTTTTTCTGTTCTGTGTCCAGAACTATACCCAGGAACAGTAGGACGCATCGTAGGAACCAGCTGCGACTTTGGAATATTCAGAATCCAGCCGTGCTGTTGTAGCACTTCCCGAGATAGTGAGGTAACGGCAAGGGGGAGTCGCCTCGAACTCCAGCTTGTATCCCTGTGATACTACTTGCAGAACCCAGGGATCTACCTATGAGCGAGCCCACTGGTCGCTGAGGTTCCCGAGACGCGCCCCCACCGCACCTGGCTCCACCTGTGGAGCCCCAGCGTCATGCGGTGGACTCAGAGGAAGCGGGGGAAGATTTTTGATCCTGGGAACTGGCTGTATGGTGCAGCTTTTCCCTCTTCCCTTGTCTCTGTGCAGAAAGGAAGCGCCTTTGACCCGCTTGCTTTTCTGAAGCCGAAAGGACTGTACCTGATAATACAGTGTTTTCTTAGGCTGTGAGGAAACCTGAGGTAAAAAATTTTCTTCCCAGCTGTTGCTGTGGATACAAGGTCCCAAAGACCATCCCCCAAACAATTCCTCACCCTTATAAGGCAAAATCTCCATGTGTCTTTTAAAGTCAGCATCACCTGTCCACTGCTGGGTCCCTAATACCCTCTTGGCAGAATGGACATTGCATTAATTCTGGATGCCAGCCGGCAAATATCCCTCTGTGCATCCCTCATATATAAGACGACGTCTTTTAATATGCTCCATGGTTAGCAAAATAGTATCCCTGTCCTGACAGGGTAGCAGACCCCGCTGCAGCAGCACTATCCATGCTGAGGCAATTTCAGGTCTCAGTATAGTACCTGAGTGTGTAAATACAGACTTCAGGATCACCTCCTGCTTTTTATCAGCAGGCTCCTTCAAGGCGGCCGTATCCTAAGACAGCAGTGCCACCTTTTTTTTTTACAAACGTGTGAGCGCCTTATCCACCCTGGGGGATATCTCCCAACGTGACCTATCCTCTGGCAGGAAAGGGTACGCCATCAGTAACTTTTTAGAAATTACCAGTTTCTTATCGGGGGAACCCACGCTTCTTCACACACTTCATTCACTCATCGGATTTGGGAACAAAACACTGGCTGCTTTTTCTCCCCAAACATAAAACACTTTTTTTAGTGGTACTTGGGTTAATGTCAGAAATGTGTAACACATTTTTTATTGCCGAGATCATGCTACGGATGTTCCTAGTGGATTGTGTATATGTCTCAACCTCGTCGACACTGGAGTCAGACTCCGTGTCGACATCTGTGTCTGCCATCTGAGGTAGCTGGCGTTTTTGAGCCCCTGATGACCTTTGAGACGCCTGGGCAGGCGCGGGCTGAGAAGCCGGCTGTCCCACGGCTGTTACGTCATCCAACCTTTTATGTAAGGAGTGGACACTGTCGGTTAATACCTTCCACCTATCCATCCACTCTGGTGTCGGCCCCACAGGGGGCGACATCACATTTATCGGCATCTGCTCCGCCTCCACATATTTCTCCTCAAACATGTCAACACAGCCGTACCGACACACCGCACACACACAGGGAATGCTCTGACTAAGGACAGGACCCCACAAAGTCCTTTGGGGAGACAGAGAGAGAGTATGCCAGCACACACCAGAGCGCTATATAACACAGGGATTAACACTATAACGGAGTGATTTTTCCCAACAGCTGCTTGTATACACAATATTGCGCCTAAATTTAGTGCCCCCCCTCTCTTTTTAACCCTTTGAGCCTGAAAACTACAGGGGAGAGCCTGGGGAGCTGTCTTCCAGCTGCACTGTGAAGAGAAAATGGCGCCAGTGTGCTGAGGGAGATAGCCCCGCCCCTTTTTCGGCTGACTTCTCCCGCTTTTTTTATGGAATTCTGGAAGGGGTATTTTTCACATACATAGACTCTGGGACTATATATTGTGATTTTTTGCCAGCCAAGGTGTTAATATTGCTGCTCAGGGCGCGGAGTGTGAGGTGTGCATGAGGAGCAATGGCGCACAGCTGCAGTGCTGTGCGCTACTTTGTTGAAGACCGAAGTCTTCTGCCGCCAATTTTCCAGACCAACTTCTTGCTTCTGGCTCTGTAAGGGGGACGGCGGCGCGGCTCCGAGACCGAACGATCGACGTCGGGTCCTGTGTTCGATCCCTCTGGAGCTAATGGTGTCCAGTAGCCTAAGAAGCCCAAGCTAGCTGCAAGCAGGTAGGTTCGCTTCTTCTCCCCTTAATCCCTCGTAGCAGTGAGTCTGTTGCCAGCAGATCTCACTGAAAATAAAAAACCTAAAATTATACTTTCTTTTCATGCTGAGGCAATTTCAGGTCTCAGTATAGTACCTGAGTGTGTAAATACAGACTTCAGGATCACCTCCTGCTTTTTATCAGCAGGCTCCTTCAAGGCGGCCGTATCCTAAGACAGCAGTGCCACCTTTTTTTTTTACAAACGTGTGAGCGCCTTATCCACCCTGGGGGATATCTCCCAACGTGACCTATCCTCTGGCGGGAAAGGGTACGCCATCAGTAACTTTTTAGAAATTACCAGTTTCTTATCGGGGGAACCCACGCTTCTTCACACACTTCATTCACTCATCGGATTTGGGAACAAAACACTGGCTGCTTTTTCTCCCCAAACATAAAACCCTTTTTTTAGTGGTACTTGGGTTACCCACGCTCAGGAGAGCCCCTAGTGTGCATCCAGCTCAGCCGGGCACAAGATTCTAACTGAGGTCTGGAGGAGGGTCATAGTGGGAGGAGCCAGTGCACACCAGGTAGTCCTAAAGCTTTCTTTAGTTGTGCCCAGTCTCCTGCGGAGCCGCTATTCCCTATGGTCCTTACGGAGTTCCCAGCATCCACTAGGACGTCAGAGAAACGAACTGTTGGTAGATCTCGAGGACTGGTTTTGCCAGCCCCGCTCTAGGACATGAGAAATATATATATATATATATATATATATATATATATAAATAGTATTTGTATTCGGCACTCATGAAATAAACATCACAGTCAGCTTGCCCGGTGCCCTCTAAATCAACTTTGCAGGTTGAAGATATAAGCACAATAAAGCGGCACTCCAGGACTTAATTCAAATAAACGGGTCCAGTCTCCCGATTTTGATGTGCAACGTTTCGGTTTTAATCACAAACCTTTGTCAGGCATATACATACAACAGAACATGTCTTACCTATATAACAAATGAAATCACCAGGTGCAGTGCAGTCCAGGAAGCCCCAGAGTTAGACTTCCAGCTGATGTCATGCAGCATGGACTAATTACGTAACAAAAGAGTGTTAACCCTTCACCACACTACAGACATGGAAATGAATGAATGACGTTTAATATTCAAACGATACTTAGTAAATACAATGATCATCCACAGGATAAAATGCAACAAGTTATATCAAAGATTACATACGAGTATAGCAATCAGGGCGATTATACATCACCACTTCACAATTGACTTAAATGGTTAACCAGGGGGAATCCATTAGACCAATTAATGAAAACAACATGTAGAGATAAAGAAAAACATCACAGAAAACTGCTGTAAGAAAGTGTTTCATTTAACCCCTTAGGTGTTACAGTGTTGAGCCTGTCAATCCACTGTGCTTCCCTTTGTAGCAAGAGCCTAGATCTGTCACCACGTCTCCTGCTTTCCGGGACCATGTCTATCATTTTGTATTTCAATGAAGACAAAGTGTGTCCTCGTAACTTAAAATGTTTAGAAACAGGTTGTTCGGCTGGTTTGCCTTCAAGCGCGGATTTAATAGCGCTCCTGTGTTGGGCCATGCGTACTTTAAACATGCATGTGGTCTTCCCTATGTAGTATAATCCACAGGGGCAAATGATACAATACACCACATAGCGTGAGGTACATGTGAAACAATGTTGTAGTTTGATTTGTTTGCCAGAGTGCAGATGTACTATAGTGTCTCTTGTTTCTAGGTATGTGCAAGTGGTACACCCTAAACATTTATAATTACCCGGTTTTTTGGTGAGAAAATGTTGGGGTGCCTGGGAGTCAAAATCAGAAATGTCACTGTGCACAATCATGTCACGAATGCTACGTCCTCGTATATATATATATATATATATATATATATATATATATATATGACCCAGGCGCACTTAGCCCCCCTCAGGGTACAGAATATAGTGATAATAAGATTTTACTCACCGGTAAATCTATTTCTCGTAGTCCGTAGTGGATGCTGGGAACTCAGAAAGGACCATGGGGAATAGCGGCTCCGCAGGAGACTGGGCACACCTAAAGAAAGCTTTAGGTCACCTGGTGTGCACTGGCTCCTCCCACTATGACCCTCCTCCAAGCCTCAGTTAGGATACTGTGCCCAGAAGAGCTGACACAATAACGAAGGATTTTGAATCCCGGGTAAGACTCATACCAGCCACACCGTATAACTCGTGATACTATACCCAGTTAACAGTATGAAAACACTGAGCCTCTCAACAGATGGCTCAACAATAACCCTGTTGTTAACAATAACTATGTACAAGTATTGCAGACAATCCGCACTTGGGATGGGCGCCCAGCATCCACTACGGACTACGAGAAATAGATTTACCGGTGAGTAAAATCTTATTTTCTCTAACGTCCTAGTGGATGCTAGGAACTCCGAAAGGACCATGGGGATTATACCAAAGCTCCCAAACGGGCGGGAGAGTGCGGATGACTGCAGCACCGAATGAGAGAACTCAAGGTCCTCCTCAGCCAGGGTATCAAATTTGTAGAATTTTGCAAACGTGTTTGCCCCTGACCAAGTAGCAGCTCGGCAAAGTTGTAAAGCCGAGACCCCTCGGGCAGCCGCCCAAGATGAGCCCACCTTCCTTGTGGAATGGGCTTTTACTGATTTAGGATGCGGCAGTCCAGCCGCAGAATGCGCCTGCTGAATTGTGCTACAAATCCAGCGAGCAATAGTCTGCTAACAAGCAGGAGCACCCAGTTTGTTGGGTGCATACAGGATAAATAGCGAGTCAGTTTTTCTGACTCTAGCCGTCCTGGAAACATACATTTTCAAGGCCCTGACTACGTCCAGTAACTTGGAATCCTTCAAGTCCCTTGTAGCCGCAGGCACTACAATAGGTTGGTTCAAGTGAAAGGCTGATACCACCTTAGGGAGAAACTGGGGACGAGTCCTCAATTCCGCCCTATCCATATGGAAAATCAGAGAAGGGCTTTTACATGACAAAGCCGCCAATTCTGATACACGCCTGGCCGAAGCCAAGGCCAATAACATGACCACTTTCCACGTAAGATATTTCAGATCCATGGTTCTTAGTGGCTCAAACCAATGTGATTTTAGGAAATTCAACACCACGTTGAGATCCCAAGGTGCCACTGGAGGCACAAAAGGGGGCTGAATATGCAGCACTCCTTTTACAAATGTCTGAACTTCAGGTAGTGAAGCTAGTTCTTTTTGGAAGAAAATCGACAGAGCAGAGATCTGCACCTTAATGGAGCCTAATTTTAGGCCCATAGTCACTCCTGACTGTAGGAAGTGCAGAAATCGACCCAGCTGAAATTCCTCTGTTGGGGCCTTTCTGGCCTCACACCAAGCAACATATTTCCGCCATATGCGGTGATAATGTTTTGCAGTTACATCTTTCCTGGCTTTAATCAGCATAGGAATGACTTCCTCCGGCATGCCCTTTTCCTTTAGGATCCGGCGTTCAACCGCCATGCCGTCAAACGCAGCCGCGGTAAGTCTTGGAACAGACAGGGCCCCTGCTGCAGCAGGTCCTGTCTGAGCGGCAGAGGCCATGGGTCCTCTGAGATCATCTCTTGAAGTTCCGGATACCACGCTCGTCTTGGCCAATCCGGAACCACGAGTATTGTTCTTACTCCTCGTTTTCTTATTATTCTCAGTACCTTTTGTATGAGAGGCAGAGGAGGGAATACAAACTGACTGGTACACCCACGGTATCACTAGAGCGTCCACAGCTATCGCCTGAGGGTCCCTTGACCTGGCGCAATATCTCTCTAGTTTTTTGTTTAGGCGGGACGCCATCATGTCCACCTGTGGCCGTTCCCAACGATTTACAATCAGTGTGAAGACTTCTGATGAAGTCCTCACTCTCCCGGGTGGAGGTCGTGCCTGCTGAGAAAGTCTGCTTCCCAGTTGTCCACTCCCGGAATGAACACTGCTGACAGTGCTAGTACGTGATTTTCCGCCCATCGGAGAATCCTTGTGGCTTCTGCCATTGCCATCCTGCTTCTTGTGCCGCCCTGTCGGTTTACATGGGCGACTGCCGTGATGTTGTCTGACTGGATCAGTACCGGTTGGTGTAGAAGCAGGGTTTTTGCCTGACTTAGGGCATTGTAAATGGCCCTTAGTTCCAGTATATTTATGTGTAGGGAAGTCTCCTGACTCGACCATAGTCCTTGGAAGTTTCTTCCCTGTGTGACTGCCCCCCAGCCTCGAAGGCTGGCATCCGTGGTCACCAGGACCCAGTCCTGTATGCCGAATCTGCGGCCCTCTAGAAGATGAGCACTCTGCAGCCACCACAGCAGAGACACCCTGGTTCTTGGAGACAGGGTTATTAGGCGATGCATCTGAAGATGCGATCCAGACCATTGGTCCAACAGGTCCCACTGAAAAATTCTGGCATGGAACCTGCCGAAAGGAATTGCTTCTTCATAAGAAGCCACCATCTTTCCCAGGACTCGCGTGCAGTGATGCACCGAGACCTGTTTTGGTTTCAGGAGGTCTCTGACTAGAGATGACAACTCCTTGGCTTTCTCCTCCGGGAGAAACACTTTTTTCTGGACTGTGTCCAGAATCATACCCAGGAACAGTAGACGTGTCGTCGGAACCAGCTGTGACTTTGGAATATTCAGAATCCAACCGTGCTGGTGTAGCACTTCCTGAGATAATGTCTACTCCAACCAACAACTGCTCCCTGGATCTCGCCTTTATTAGGAGATCGTCCAAGTACGGGATAATTAAAAACTCCCTTTTTTCGAAGGAGTATCATCATTTCCGCCATTACCTTGGTAAACACCCTCGGTGCTGTGGACAGTCCAAACGGCAGCGTCTGGAATTGATAATGGCAATCCTGTACCACAAATCTGAGGTACTCCTGGTGAGGATGGTAAATGGGGACATGCAGGTAAGCATCCTTGATGTCCAGGGATACCATGTAATCCCCCTCGTCCAGGCTTTCAATAACCGCCCTGAGCGATTCCATCTTGAACTTGAATTTATGTATGTGATCAAGGATTTCAAATGGGTCTCACCGAACCGTCCGGTTTCGGTACCACAAACAGTGTGGAATAGAAACCCCGTCCTTGTTGAAGTAGGGGCACCTTGACTATCACCTGCTGGGAATACAGCTTGTGAATTGCCGCTAGCACAGCCTCCCTGTCTGAGGGAGTAATCGGCAAGGCAGATTTTAGGAACCGGTGGGGTGGAGACGCCTCGAATTCCAGTTTGTACCCCTGAGATACTATTTGAAGGATCCAGGGATCCACCTGTGAGCGAGCCCACTGAACGCTGAAATTTTTGAGGCGGCCCCCCACCGTACCTGGCTCCGCCTGTGGAGCCCCACCGTCATGCGGCGGACTTGGAAGAAGCGGGGGAGGACTTTTGCTCCTGGGAACCTGCTGCTTGTTGCAGCCTTTTTTCCCTACCTCTGCCTCTGGACAGAAAGGACCCGCCTTTTCCTCGCCTGTTTTTCTGGGTCCGAAAGGACTGTACCTGATAAAACAGCGCCTTCTTAGGCTGTGAGGGAACATGTGTTAAAAATGCTGACTTCCCAGTTGTTGCTGTGAAAACTAGGTCCGAGAGACCATCCCCGAATAACTCCTCACCCTTATAAGGCAAAACTTCCATGTGCCTTTTAGAATCTGCATCCCCTGTTCACTGCCGAGTCCATAAGCCTCTCCTAGCAGAAATGGACAATGCACTTATTTTAGATGCCAGCCGGCAGATCTCCCTCTGTGCATCTCTCATGTGTAAGACTGAGTCTTTTATATGCTCTATGGTTAGCAGAATAGTGTCCCTGTCTAGGGTGTCAATATTTTCTGACAGGGAATCTGACCACGCAGCGGCAGCTCTGCACATCCATGCTGACGCAATAGCTGGTCTAAGTATAATGCCTGAGTGTGTGTATACAGACTTCAGGATCGCCTCCTGCTTCTTATCTGCAGGCTCCTTAAGGGCGGCCGTATCCGGAGACGGTAGTGCCACCTTTTTAGACAAACGTGTGAGCGCTTTATCCACCCTAGGAGGTGTTTCCCAACGTGCCCTATCCTCTGGCGGGAAAGGGAACGCCATTAGTAACTTTTTAGAGATTACCAATCTTTTATCGGGGAAAGCCCACGCTTCTTCACACACTTCATTTAATTCTTCCGATGGGGGGAAAAAATAAGAATTTACTTACCGATAATTCTATTTCTCGTAGTCCGTAGTGGATGCTGGGTACTCCGTAAGGACCATGGGGAATAGCGGCTCCGCAGGAGACTGGGCACATCTAAAGAAAGCTTTAGGACTATCTGGTGTGCACTGGCTCCTCCCCCCATGACCCTCCTCCAAGCCTCAGTTAGGATACTGTGCCCGGACGAGCGTACACAATAAGGAAGGATTTTGAATCCCGGGTAAGACTCATACCAGCCACACCAATCACACCGTACAACTTGTGATCTGAACCCAGTTAACAGCATGATAACAGAGGAGCCTCTAGAAAAGATGGCTCACTACAGCAATAACCCAATTTTTTGGTAACAATAACTATGTACCAGTATTGCAGACAATCCGCACTTGGGATGGGCGCCCAGCATCCACTACGGACTACGAGAAATAGAATTATCGGTAAGTAAATTCTTATTTTCTCTAACGTCCTAAGTGGATGCTGGGGACTCCGTAAGGACCATGGGGATTATACCAAAGCTCCCAAACGGGCGGGAGAGTGCGGATGACTCTGCAGCACCAAATGAGAGAACTCCAGGACCTCCTCAGCCAGGGTATCAATTTTGTAGAATTTTACAAACGTAGTTGCTCCTGACCAAGTAGCTGCTCGGCAAAGTTGTAAAGCCGAGACCCCTCGGGCAGCCGCCCAAGATGAGCCCACCTTCCTTGTGGAGTGGGCATTTACAGATTTTTGGCTGTGGCAGGCCTGCCACAGAATGTGCAAGCTGCATTGTACTACAAATCCAACGAGCAATAGTCTGCTTAGAAGCAGGAGCACCCAGCTTGTTGGGTGCATACAGGATAAACAGCGAGTCAGATTTCCTGACTCCAGCCGTCCTGGAAACATATATTTTCAGGGCCATGACAACGTCTAGCAACTTGGAGTCCTCCAAGTCCCTAGTAGCCGCAGGCACCACAATAGGTTGGTTCAGGTGAAACGCTGAAACCACCTTAGGGAGAAACTGAGGACGAGTCCTCAATTCCGCCCTGTCCGAATGGAAAATCAGATAAGGGCGTTTACAGGATAAAGCCGCCAATTCTGACACGCGCCTGGCCCAGGCCAGGGCCAACAGCATGACCACTTTCCATGTGAGATATTTTAACTCCACAGATTTAAGTGGTTCAAACCAATGTGACTTTTGGAACCCAAAAACTACATTGAGATCCCAAAGTGCCACTGGAGGCACAAAAGGAGGCTGTATATGCAGTACCCCTTTTACAAACGTCTGAACTTCAGGGACTGAAGCTAGTTCTTTTTGGAAGAAAATTGACAGGAATTTGAACCTTAATGGACCCTAATTTCAGGCCCATAGACACTCCTGTTTGCAGGAAATGTAGGAATCGACCCAGTTGAATTTCCTCCGTCGGGCCTTACTGGCCTCGCACCACGCAACATATTTTCGCCAAATGTGGTGATAATGTTTTGCGGTTACATCCTTCCTGGCTTTGATCAGGATAGGGATGACTTCATCCGGAATGCCTTTTTTCCTTCAGGATCCGGCGTTCAACCGCCATGCCGTCAAACGCAGCCGCGGTAAGTCTTGGAACAGACAGGGTCCTTGCTGGAGCAGGTCCCTTCTTAGAGGTAGAGGCCACGGATCCTCCGTGAGCATCTCTTGAAGTTCCGGTTACCAAGTCCTTCTTGGCCAATCCGGAGCCACGAATATAGTGCTTACTCCTCTCCATCTTATCAATCTCAGTACCTTGGGTATGAGAGGCAGAGGAGGGAACACATACACTGACTGGTACACCCACGGTGTTACCAGAGCGTCTACAGCTATTGCCTGAGGGTCCCTTGACCTGGCGCAATACCTGTCGAGTTTTTCCCAACGGTTTATAATCATGTGGAAGACTTCTGGGTGAAGTCCCCACTCTCCCGGGTGGAGGTCGTGCTGAGGAAGTCAGCTTCCCAGTTGTCCACTCCCGGAATGAATACTGCTGACAGTGCTATCACATGATTTTCCGCCCAGCGAAGAATCCTTGCAGCTTCTGCCATTGCCCTCCTGCTTTTTGTGCCACCCTGTCTGTTTACGTGGGTGACTGCCGTGATGTTGTCCGACTGGATCAACACCGGCTGACCTTGAAGCAGAGGTCTTGCTAAGCTTAGAGCATTGTAAATGGCCCTTAGCTTCAGGATATTTATGTGAAGTGATGTCTCCAGGCTTGACCATAAGCCCTGGATATTCCTTCCCTGTGTGACTGCTCCCCAGCCTCGCAGGCTGGCATCCGTGGTCACCAGGACCCAGTCCTGAATGCCGACTCTGCGGCCCTCTAGAAGATGAGCACTCTGCAACCACCACAGGAGGGACACCCTTGTCCTTGGTGACAGGGTTATCCACTGATGCATCTGAAGATGCGACCCGGACCATTTGTCCAGCAGGTCCCACTGGAAAGTTCTTGCGTGGAATCTGCCGAATGGGATTGCTTCGTAGGAAGCCACCATTTTACCCAGTACCCTTGTGCATTGATGCACTGAGACTTGGCTCGGTTTTAGGAGGTTCCTGACTAGCTCGGATAACTCCCTTGCTTTCTCCTCCGGGAGAAACACCTTTTTCTGGACTGTGTCCAGGATCATCCCTAGGAACAGAAGACAAGTCGTCGGAACCAGCTGCGATTTTGGAATATTGAGAATCCAATCGTGCTGCCGCAACACTACCTGAGATAGTGCTACACCGACCTCCAACTGTTCCCTGGATCTTACCCTTATCAGGGAATCGTCCAAGTAAGGGATAACTAAAATTCCCTTCCTTCGAAGGAATATCATCATTTCGGCCATTACCTTGGTAAAGACCCGGGGTGCCGTGGACCATCCATACGGCAGCGTCTGAACTGATAGTGACAGTTCTGTACCATAAACCTGAGGTACCCTTGGTGAGAAGGGTAAATTTTGACTTGAAGGTAAGCATCCTTGATGTCCCGAGACATCATGTAGTCCCCTTCTTCCAGGTTCGCAATCACTGCTCTGAGTGACTCAATCTTGAATTTGAACCTCCGTATGTAAGTGTTCAAGATTTTAGATTTAGAATCGGTCTCACCGAGCCGTCCGGCTTCGGTACCACAACAGTGTGGAATAATATCCCGTTCCCTGTTGCAGGAGGGGTACCTTGATTATCACCTGCTGGGAATACAGCTTGTGAATGGCTTTCAAAACTGTCTCCCTGTCAGAAGGAGACATCGGTAAAGCCGACTTTAGGAAACGGCGAGGGGGAGACGTCTCGAATTCTAATTTGTACCCCTGAGATATCACCTGAAGGATCCAGGGGTCTACTTGCGAGTGAGCCCACTGCGCGCTGAAATTCATTGAGACGGGCCCCCCACCGTGCCTGATTCTGCTTGTAAAGCCCCAGCGTCATACTGAGGGCTTGGCAGAGGCGGGAGAGGGTTTCTGTTCCTGGGAACTGGCTGATTTCTGCAGCCTTTTTCCTCTCCCTCTGTCACGGGGCAGAAATGAGGAACCTTTTGCCCGCTTGTCCACGAAAAGACTGCGCCTGATAATACGACGTCTTCTCATGTTGAGAGGCGACCTGGGGTACAAACGTGGATTTCCCAGCTGTTGCCGTGGCCACCAGGTCTGAAAGACCGACCCCAAATAACTCCTCCCCTTAATAAGGCAATACTTCCAAATGCCGTTTGGAATACGCATCACCTGACCACTGACGTGTCCATAACCCTCTACTGGTAGAAATGGACAACGCACTTAGACTTGATGCCAGTCGGCAAATATTCCGCTGTGCATCACGCATATATAGAAATGCATCTTTTAAATGCTCTATAGGCAAAAATATACTGTCCCTATCTAGGGTATCAATATTTTCAGTCAGGGAATCCGACCACGCCAACCCAGCACTGCACATCCAGGCTGAGGCGATTGCTGGTCGCAGTATAACACCAGTATGTGTGTAAATACATTTTAGGATACCCTCCTGCTTACTATCAGCAGGATCCTTAAGGGCGGCCATCTCAGGAGAGGGTAGAGCCCTTACAAGCGTGTGAGCGCTTTATCCACCCTAGGGGGTGTTTCCCAACGCACCCTAACCTCTGGCGGGAAAGGATATAATGCCAATAACATTTTAGAAATTATCAGTTGTTATCGGGGAAAAACCACGCATCATCACACACCTCATTTAATTTCTCAGATTCAGGAAAACTACAGGTAGTTTTTCCTCACCGAACATAATACCCCTTTTTGGTGGTACTTGTATTATCAGAAATGTGTAAAACATTTTTCATTGCCTCAATCATGTAACGTGTGGCCCTACTGGAAGTCACATTTGTCTCTTCACCGTCGACACTGGAGTCAGTATCCGTGTCGGCGTCTATATCTGCCATCTGAGGTAACGGGCGCTTTAGAGCCCCTGACGGCCTATGAGACGTCTGGACAGGCACAAGCTGAGTAGCCGGCTGTCTCATGTCAACCACTGTCTTTTATACAGAGCTGACACTGTCACGTAATTCTTCCAACAGTTCATCCACTCAGGTGTCGACCCCCTAGGGGGTGACATCACTATTACAGGCAATTTGCTCCGTCTCCACATCATTTTTCTCCTCATACATGTCGACACAAACGTACCGACATACAGCACACACACAGGGAATGCTCTGATAGAGGACAGGACCCCACTAGCCCTTTGGGGAGACAGAGGGAGAGTTTGCCAGCACACACCAGAGCGCTATATATATATATATATATATACAGGGATAACCTTATATAAGTGTTTTTCCCCTTATAGCTGCTGTATCTTTAATACTGCGCGTAATTAGTGCCCCCCCCTCTCTTTTTTAACCCTTTCTGTAGTGTAGTGACTGCAGGGGAGAGCCAGGGAGCTTCCCTCCAACGGAGCTGTGAGGGAAAATGGCGCCAGTGTGCTGAGGAGATAAGGCCGCCGATAAGGGGGCGGAGCCTATCTCCCATTTTTCTATGTATTCTGGCAGGGGTTAAATGCATCCATATAGCCCAGGAGCTATATGTGATGCATTTTTTGCCATCCAAGGTGTTTTTATTGCGTCTCAGGGCGCCCCCCCCCAGCGCCCTGCACCCTCAGTGACCGGAGTGTGAAGTGTGCTGAGAGCAATGGCGCACAGCTGCAGTGCTGTGCGCTACCTTGTTGAAGACAGGACGTCTTCTGCCGCCGATTTTCCGGACCTCTTCTGCCTTCTGGCTCTGTAAGGGTGCCGGCGGCGCGGCTCTGGGACCCATCCATGGCTGGGCCTGTGATCGTCCCTCTGGAGCTAATGTCCAGTAGCCTAAGAAGCCCAATCCACTCTGCACGCAGGTGAGTTCGCTTCTTCTCCCCTTAGTCCCTCGATGCAGTGAGCCTGTTGCCAGCAGGTCTCACTGAAAATAAAAAACCTAAAACTAAACTTTCACTAAGAAGCTCAGGAGAGCCCCTAGTGTGCACCCTTCTCGTTCGGACACAAAGATCTAACTGGGGCTCGGAGGAGGGTCATGGGGGGAGGAGCCAGTGCACACCAGATAGTCCTAAAGCTTTCTTTAGATGTGCCCAGTCTCCTGCGGAGCCGCTATTCCCCATGGTCCTTACGGAGTCCCCAGCATCCACTTAGGACGTTAGAGAAAATAAGATTTTACTCACCGGTAAATCTATTTCTCGTAGTCCGTAGTGGATGCTGGGAACTCCGTAAGGACCATGGGGAATAGCGGCTCCGCAGGAGACTGGGCACAAAAGTAAAGCTTTAGGACTACCTGGTGTGCACTGGCTCCTCCCCCTATGACCCTCCTCCAAGCCTCAGTTAGGATACTGTGCCCGGACGAGCGTACACAATAAGGAAGGATTTATGAATCCCGGGTAAGACTCATACCAGCCACACCAATCACACCGTACAACTTGTGATCTGAACCCAGTTAACAGTATGATAACAGAGGAGCCTCTCGAAAAGATGGCTCACTACAACAATAACCCGATTATTTTACAATAACTATGTACAAGTATTGCAGATAATCCGCACTTGGGATGGGCGCCCAGCATCCACTACGGACTACGAGAAATAGATTTACCGGTGAGTAAAATCTTATTTTCTCTGACGTCCTAGTGGATGCTGGGAACTCCGTAAGGACCATGGGGATTATACCAAAGCTCCCAAACGGGCGGGAGAGTGCGGATGACTCTGCAGCACCAAATGAGAGAACTCCAGGTCCTCCTCAGCCAGGGTATCAAATTTGTAGAATCTTGCAAACGTATTTGCCCCTGACCAAGTAGCTGCTCGGCAAAGTTGTAAAGCCGAGACCCCTCGGGCAGCCGCCCAAGATGAGCCCACCTTCCTTGTGGAGTGGGCATTTACAGATTTTGGCTGTGGCAGGCCTGCCACAGAATGTGCAAGCTGAATTGTACTACAAATCCAACGAGCAATAGTCTGCTTAGAAGCAGGAGCACCCAGCTTGTTGGGTGCATACAGGATAAACAGCGAGTCAGATTTCTGACTCCAGCCGTCCTGGAAACATATATTTTCAGGGCCCTGACAACGTCTAGCAACTTGGAGTCCTCCAAGTCCCTAGTAGCCGCAGGCACCACAATAGGTTGGTTCAGGTGAAACGCTGAAACCACCTTAGGGAGAAACTGAGGACGAGTCCTCAATTCCGCCCTGTCCACATGGAAAATCAGATAAGGGCTTTTACAGGATAAAGCCGCCAACTCTGACACGCGCCTGGCCGAGGCCAGAGCCAATAGCATGACCACTTTCCATGTGAGATATTTTAACTCCACAGATTTAAGTGGTTCAAACCAATGTGACTTTAGGAACCCCAAAACTACATTGAGATCCCAAGGTGCCACTGGAGGCACAAAAGGAGGCTGTATATGCAGTACCCCTTTCACAAACGTCTGAACTTCAGGGACTGAAGCTAGTTCTTTCTGGAAGAAAATTGACAGGGCCGAAATTCAGGCCCATAGACAGTCCTGTTTGCAGGAAATGTAGGAATCGACCTAGTTGAAATTCCTCCGTCGGGGCCTTACTGGCCTCGCACCACGCAACATATTTTCGCCAAATGCAGTGATAATGTTTTGCGGTTACATCCTTCCTGGCTTTGATCAGGGTAGGGATGACTTCATCCGGAATGCCCTTTTCCTTCAGGATCCGGCGTTCAACCGCCATGCCGTCAAACGCAGCCGCGGTAAGTCTTAGAACAGACAGGGTCCTTGCTGGAGCAGGTCCCTTCTTAGAGGTAGAGGCCACGGATCCTCCGTGATCATCTCTTGAAGTTCCGGGTACCAAGTCCTTCTTGGCCAATCCGGAGCCACGAATATAGTTCTTACTCCTCTCCGTCTTATAATTCTCAGTACCTTGGGTATGAGAGGCAGAGGAGGGAACACATACACTGACTGGTACACCCACGGTGTTACCAGAGCGTCCACAGCTATTGCCTGAGGGTCCCTTGACCTGGCGCAATACCTGTCCAGTTTTTTGTTGAGGCGGGACGCCATCATGTCCACCTTTGGTTTTTCCCAACGGTTTACAATCATGTGGAAGACTTCTGGATGAAGTCCCCACTCTCCCGGGTGGAGGTCGTGCCTGCTGAGGAAGTCTGCTTCCCAGTTGTCCACTCCCGGAATGAACACTGCTGACAGTGCTATCACATGATTTTCCGCCCAGCGAAGAATCCTTGCAGCTTCTGCCATTGCCCTCCTGCTTCTTGTGCCGCCCTGTCTGTTTACGTGGGCGACTGCCGTGATGTTGTCCGACTGGATCAACACCGGCTGACCTTGAAGCAGAGGTCTTGCTAAGCTTAGAGCATTGTAAATGGCCCTTAGCTCCAGGATATTTATGTGAAGTGATGTCTCCAGGCTTGACCATAAGCCCTGGAAATTCCTTCCCTGTGTGACTGCTCCCCAGCCTCGCAGGCTGGCATCCGTGGTCACCAGGACCCAGTCCTGAATGCCGAATCTGCGGCCCTCTAGAAGATGAGCACTCTGCAATCACCACAGAAGAGACACCCTTGTCCTTGGTGACAGGGTTATCCGCTGATGCATTTGAAGATGCGACCCGGACCATTTGTCCAGCAAGTCCCACTGAAAAGTTCTTGCGTGGAATCTGCCAAATGGGATTGCTTCGTAGGAAGCCACCATTTTTCCCAGGACCCTTGTGCATTGATGCACGGAGACCTGGCTCGGTTTTAGGAGGTTCCTGACTAGCTCGGATAACTCCCTGGCTTTCTCCTCCGGAAGAAACACCTTTTTCTGGACTGTGTCCAGGATCATCCCTAGGAACAGAAGACGAGTCGTCGGAATCAGCTGCGATTTTGGAATATTGAGAATCCAACCGTGCTGCTGCAACACTACCTGAGATAGTGCTACCCCGACCTCCAACTGTTCCCTGGATCTTGCCCTTATCAGGAGATCGTCCAAGTAAGGGATAACTAAAACTCCCTTCCTTCGAAGGAGTATCATCATTTCGGCCATTACCTTGGTAAAAGACCCGGGGTGCCGTGGACAATCCAAACGGCAGCGTCTGAAACGGATAGTGACAGTTCTGTACCACAAACCTGAGGTACCCTTGGTGAGAAGGGTAAATTGGGACATGAAGGTAAGCATCCTTGATGTCCAGAGACACCATATAGTCCCCTTCTTCCAGGTTCGCAATCACCGCTCTGAGTGACTCCATCTTGAATTTGAACCTTTGTATGTAAGTGTTCAAAGATTTTAGATTTAAAATCGGTCTCACCGAGCCGTCCGGCTTCGGTACCACAAACAGTGTGGAATAATACCCCTTTCCCTGTTGCAGGAGGGGTACCTTGATTATCACCTGCTGGGAATACAGCTTGTGAATGGCTTCCAATACTGCCTCCCTGTCGGAGGGAGACGTCGGTAAAGCAGACTTTAGGAAACGGCGAGGGGGAGACGTCTCGAATTCCAATTTGTACCCCTGAGATACCACCTGAAGGATCCAGGGGTCTACTTGCGAGTGAGCCCACTGCGCGCTGAAATTCTTGAGACGGGCCCCCACCGTGCCTGAGTCCGCTTGTAAAGCCCCAGCGTCATGCTGAGGGCTTGGCAGAGGCGGGAGAGGACTTCTGTTCCTGGGAACCGGCTGTTTGCTGCAACCTTTTTCCTCTCCCTCTGCCACGGGGCAGAAATGAGGAACCTTTTGCCCGCTTGCCCTTATGGGAAGGAAAGGACTGCGCCTGATAATACGGCGTCTTCTTATGTTGAGAGGCGACCTGGGGTAAAAACGTGGATTTCCCAGCTGTTGCCGTGGCCACAAGGTCTGAAAGACCGACCCCAAATAACTCCTCCCCTTTATAAGGCAATACTTCAATATGCCGTTTGGAATCTGCATCACCTGACCACTGTCGTGTCCATAACCCTCTTCTGGCAGAAATGGACAGCGCACTTACTCTTGATGCCAGTCGGCAAATATCCCGCTGTGCATCACGCATATATAGAAATGCATCTTTTAAATGCTCTATAGTCAGTAATATACTGTCGCTATCTAGGGTATCAATATTTTCAGTCAGGGAATCCGACCACGCCAACCCAGCACTGCACATCCAGGCTGAGGCGATTGCTGGTCGCAGTATAACACCAGTATGTGTGTAAATACATTTTAGGATACCCTCCTGCTTTCTGTCAGCAGGATCCTTAAGGGCGGCCGTCTCGGGAGAGGGTAGAGCCACCTGTTTTGAGAAGCGTGTGAGCGCTTTATCCACCCTAGGGGGTGTTTCCCAATGCACCCTAACCTCTGGCGGGAAAGGATATAATGCCAATAACTTTTTAGAAATCATCAGTTTTTTATCGGGGGAAACCCACGCTTCATCACACACCTCATTTAATTCCTCAGATTCAGGAAAAACTACAGGTAGTTTTTTCTCACCAAACATAATACCCCTTTTTGGTGGTACTCGTATTATCAGAAAATAAGAATTTACTTACCGATAATTCTATTTCTCGGAGTCCGTAGTGGATGCTGGGGTTCCTGAAAGGACCATGGGGAATAGCGGCTCCGCAGGAGACAGGGCACAAAAGTAAAGCTTTCCGATCAGGTGGTGTGCACTGGCTCCTCCCCCTATGACCCTCCTCCAAGCCAGTTAGGTACTGTGCCCGGACGAGCGTACACAATAAGGGAGGAATTTTGAATCCCGGGTAAGACTCATACCAGCCACACCAATCACACCGTACAACTTGTGATCAAAACCAGTTAACAGTATGATAACAGAGGAGCCTCTGAAAGATGGCTTCTTAACAATAACCCGAATTAGTTAACAATAACTATGTACAATTATTGCAGATAATCCGCACTTGGGATGGGCGCCCAGCATCCACTACGGACTCCGAGAAATAGAATTATCGGTAAGTAAATTCTTATTTTCTCTATCGTCCTAGTGGATGCTGGGGTTCCTGAAAGGACCATGGGGATTATACCAAAGCTCCCAAACGGGCGGGAGAGTGCGGATGACTCTGCAGCACCGAATGAGAGAACTCCAGGTCCTCCTTAGCCAGAGTATCAAATTTGTAAAATTTTACAAACGTGTTCTCCCCTGACCACGTAGCTGCTCGGCAAAGTTGTAATGCCGAGACCCCTCGGGCAGCCGCCCAAGATGAGCCCACCTTCCTTGTGGAGTGGGCCTTTACAGATTTAGGCTGTGGCAGGCCTGCCACAGAATGTGCAAGTTGGATTGTGCTACAGATCCAACGAGCAATCGTCTGCTTAGACGCAGGAGCACCCATCTTGTTGGGTGCATACAATATAAACAACGAGTCAGATTTTCTGACTCCAGCTGTCCTTGCAATATATATTTTTAATGCTCTGACAACGTCCAGTAACTTGGAGTCCTCCAAGTCACTTGTAGCCGCAGGCACTACAATAGGCTGGTTCAGATGAAATGCTGACACCACCTTAGGGAGAAAATGCGGACGAGTCCGCAGTTCTGCCCTGTCCGAATGGAAAATCAGATATGGGCTTTTGTAAGATAAAGCTGCCAGTTCTGACACTCTCCTGGCCGAAGCCAGGGCTAGTAACATGGTCACTTTCCATGTGAGATATTTTAAATCCACCTTTTTCTCTGACGTCCTAAGTGGATGCTGGGGACTCCGTAAGGACCATGGGGAATAGCGGCTCCGCAGGAGACAGGGCACAAAAGTAAAAGCTTTAGGATCAGGTGGTGTGCACTGGCTCCTCCCCGTATGACCCTCCTCCAAGCCTCAGTTAGGTTTTTGTGCCCGGCCGAGAAGGGTGCAATCTAGGTGGCTCTCCTAAAGAGCTGCTTAGAGTAAAAGTTTTATTAGGTTTTTTATTTTCAGTGAGTCCTGCTGGCAACAGGCTCACTGCAACGAGGGACTTAGGGGAGAAGAAGTGAACTCACCTGCGTGCAGGATGGATTGGCTTCTTAGGCTACTGGACACTAGCTCCAGAGGGACGATCACAGGTACAGCCTGGATGGGTCACCGGAGCCGCGCCGCCGACCCCCTTGCAGATGCTGAAGAGAGAAGAGGTCCAGAAATCGGCGGCTGAAGACTTCCCAGTCTTCTTAAGGTAGCGCACAGCACTGCAGCTGTGCGCCATTGCTCTCAGCACACTTCACACCAACGGTCACTGAGGGTGCAGGGCGCTGGGGGGGGCGCCCTGGGCAGCAATGAAAGTACCTATGCTGGCTAAATATACATCACATATAGCTTCTGGGGCTATATGGATGTATTTAACCCCTGCCAGGTTGTCAGAAAAACGGGAGAAGAAGCCCGCCGAAAAGGGGGCGGGGCCTATTCTCCTCAGCACACAGCGCCATTTTCCCTCACAGAACTGCTGGTGGGAAGGCTCCCAGGCTCTCCCCTGCACTGCACTACAGAAACAGGGTTAAAACAGAGAGGGGGGGCATTTTTGTGGCGATATTATTACATATTAAGATGCTATAAGGGAAAACACTTATATAAGGTTGTCCCTGTAAAATTATAGCGTTTTGGTGTGTGCTGGCAAACTCTCCCTCTGTCTAGGGCTAGTGGGGTCCTGTCCTCTATCAGAGCATTCCCTGTGTGTGTGCTGTGTGTCGGTACGTGTGTGTCGACATGTATGAGGACGATGTTGGTGAGGAGGCGGAGCAATTGCCTGTAATAGTGATGTCACTCTCTAGGGAGTCGACACCGGAATGGATGGCTTATTTAGGGAATTACGTGATAATGTCAACACGCTGCAAGGTCGGTTGACGACATGAGACGGCCGGCAAACCAATTAGTACCTGTCCAGGCGTCTCAAACACCGTCAGGGGCTTTAAAACGCCCATTACCTCAGTCGGTCGACACAGACACGGACACTGACTCCAGTGTCGACGGTGAAGAAACAAACGTATTTTCCATTAGGGCCACACGTTACACGTTAAGGGCAATGAAGGAGGTGTTACATATTTCTGATACTACAAGTACCACAAAAAAGGGTATTATGTGGGGTGTGAAAAAACTACCTGTAGTTTTTCCTGAATCAGATAAATTAAATGAAGTGTGTGATGATGCGTGGGTTTCCCCCGATAGAAAATTATTGGCGTTATACCCTTTTCCGCCAGAAGTTAGGGCGCGTTGGGAAACACCCCCTAGGGTGGATAAGGCGCTCACACGCTTATCAAAACAAGTGGCGTTACCGTCTCCAGATACGGCCGCCCTCAAGGAGCCAGCTAATAGGAGGCTGGAAAATATCCTAAAAAGTATATACACACATACTGGTGTTATACTGCGACCAGCGATCGCCTCAGCCTGGATGTGCAGCGCTGGGGTGGCTTGGTCGGATTCCCTGACTGAAAATATTGATACCCTTGACAGGGACAGTATTTTATTGACTATAGAGCATTTAAAGGATGCATTACTATATATGAGAGATGCACAGAGGGATATTTGCACTCTGGCATCAAGAGTAAATGCGATGTCCATGTCTGCCAGAAGATGTTTATGGACACGACAGTGGTCAGGTGATGCAGATTCCAAACGGCACATGGAAGTATTGCCGTATAAAGAAAAAGACACCGTCTTTCAGCCTCAGTCCTTTTGTCCCCATAAGGGCAAGTGGGCAAAAGGCCAGTCATATCTGCCCAGGGGTAGAGGAAAGGGAAGAAGACTGCAGCAGGCAGCCCCTTCCCAGGAACAGAAGCCCTCCACCGCTTCTGCCAAGTCCTCAGCATGACGCTGGGGCCGTACAAGCGGACTCAAAGGCGGTGGGGGGTCGTCTCAAGAGTTTCAGCGCGCAGTGGGCTCACTCGCAAGTGGACCCCTGGATCCTACAAGTAGTATCCCAGGGGTACAGATTGGAAATTCGAGACGTCTCCCCCTCGCAGGTTCCTGAAGTCTGCTGTACCAACGTCTCCCTCCGACAGGGAGGCAGTATTGGAAACAATTCACAAGCTGTATTCCCAGCAGGTGATAATCAAAGTACCCCTCCTACAACAAGGAAAGGGGTATTATTCCACACTATTTGTGGTACTGAAGCCAGACGGCTCGGTGAGATCTATTCTAAATCTGAAATCTTTGAACACTTACATATAAAGGTTCAAATCAAGATGGAGTCACTCAGAGCAGTGATAGCGAACCAGGAAGAAGGGGACTATATGGTGTCCCTGGACATCAAGGATGCTTACCTCCATGTCCCAAATTGCCCTTCTCACCAAGGGTACCTCAGGTTCGTGGTACAGAACTGTCACTATCAGTTTCAGACGCTGCCGTTTGGATTGTCCACGGCACCACGGGTCTTTACCAAGGTAATGGCCGAAATGATGATTCTTCTTCAAAGAAAAGGCGTCTTAATTATCCCTTACTTGGACGATCTCCTGATAAGGGCAAGGTCCAGAGAACAGTTGGAGGTCGGAGTAGCACTATCTCAAGTAGTTCTACGACAGCACGGATGGATTCTAAATATTCCAAAATCGGAGCTGATTCCGACGACACGTCTGCTGTTCCTAGGGATGATTCTGGACACAGTCCAGAAAAAGGTGTTTCTCCCGGAGGAGAAAGCCAGGGAGTTATCCGAGCTAGTTAGGAACCTCCTAGAACCAGGCCAAGTGTCAGTGCATCAATGCACAAGAGTCCTGGGAAAAATGGTGGCTTCTTACGAAGCGATTCCATTCGGCAGATTTCACGCAAGAATTTTTCAGTGGGATCTGCTGGACGAATGGTCCGGATCGCATCTTCAGATGCATCAGCGGATAATCCTGTCTCCAAGGACAAGGGTGTCTCTTCTGTGGTGGCTGCAGAGTGCTCATCTACTAGAGGGCAGCAGATTCGGCATTCAGGACTGGGTCCTGGTGACCACGGATGCCAGCCTGAGAGGCTGGGGAGCAGTCACACAGGGAAGAAATTTCCAAGGAGTGTGGTCAAGTCTGGAGACTTCTCTCCACATAAATATACTGGAGCTAAGGGCAAGTTACAATGCTCTGAGCCTAGGAAGACCTCTGCTTCAAAGTCAACTGGTGCTGATCCAGTCGGACAACATCACGGCAGTCGCCCACGTAAACAGACAGGGCGGCACAAGAAGCAGGAGGGCAATGGCAGCAAGGATTCTTCGCTGGGCGAAAAATCATGTGATAACACTGTCAGCGGTGTTCATTCCGGGAGTGGACAACTGGGAAGCAGACTTCCTCAGCAGGCACGACCTCCACCCGGGAGAGTGGGGACTTCATCTGGAAGTCTTCCACATGATTGTGAACCGTTGGGAAAGACCAAAGGTGGACATGATGGCGTCCCGTCTGAACAAAAAACTGGACAGGTATTGCGCCAGGTCAAGAGACCCTCAGGCAATAGCTGGGACGCTCTGGTAACACCGTGGGTATACCAGTCGGTGTATGTGTTCCCTCCTCTGCCTCTCATACCCAAGGTACTGAGAATTATAAGACGGAGAGGAGTAAGAACTATACTCGTGGCTCCGGATTGGCCAAGAAGGACTTGGTACCCGGAACTTCAAGAGATACTAAGAAGGGACTTGCTTCAGCAAGGATCATGTCTGTTCCAAGACTTACCGCGGCTGCGTTTGACGGCATGGCGGTTGAACGCCGGATCCTAAGGGAAAAAGGCATTCCGGAAGAGGTCATCCCTACCCTGGTCAGAGCCAGGAAGGAGGTGACCGCACAATATTATCACCGCATTTGGCGAAAATATGTTGCATGGTGTGAGGCCAGGAAGGCCCCACGGAGGAATTTCAACTCGGTCGATTCCTGCATTTCCTGCAAACAGGACTGTCTATGGGCCTCAAATTAGGGTCCATTAAGGTTCAAATTTCGGCCCTGTCGATTTTCTTCCAGAAAGAATTGGCTTCAGTTCCTGAAGTCCAGAAGTTTGTCAAGGGAGTACTGCATATACAACCCCCTTTTGTGCCTCCAGTGGCACTGTGGGATCTCAACGTAGTTCTGGGATTCCTCAAATCACATTGGTTTAAACCGCTCAAATCTGTGGATTTGAAATATCTCACATGGAAAGTGACCATGCTGTTGGCCCTGGCCTCGGCCAGGCGAGTGTCAGAATTGGCGGCTTTGTCTCACAAAAGCCCATATCTGATTGTCCATTCGGACAGGGCAGAGCTGCGGACTCATCCCCAGTTTCTCCCTAAGGTGGTGTCAGCGTTTCACCTGAACCAGCTTATTGTGGTACCTGCGGCTACTAGGGACTTGGAGGACTCCAAGTTGCTAGATGTTGTCAGGGCCCTGAAAATATATGTTTCCAGGACGGCTGGAGTCAGGAAAACTGACTTGCTGTTATCCTGTATGCACCCAACAAACGGGGTGCTCTTGCTTCTAAGCAGACGATTGCTAGTTGGATGTGTAGTACAATTCAGCTTGCACATTCTGTGGCAGGCCTGCCACAGCCAAAATATGTAAATGCCCATTCCACAAGGAAGGTGGGCTCATCTTGGGCGGCTGCCCGAGGGGTCTCGGCTTTACAACTTTGCCGAGCTGCTACTTGGTCAGGGGCAAACACGTTTGCAAAATTCTACAAATTTGATACCCTGGCTGAGGAGGACCTGGAGTTCTCTCATTCGGTGCTGCAGAGTCATCCGCACTCTCCCGCCCATTTGGGAGCTTTGGTATAATCCCCATGGTCCTTACGGAGTCCCCAGCATCCACTTAGGACGTCAGAGAAAATAAGAATTTACTTACCGATAATTCTATTTCTCGTAGTCCGTAGTGGATGCTGGGCGCCCATCCCAAGTGCGGATTGTCTGCAATACTTGTACATAGTTATTGTTACAAAAATCGGGTTATTATTGTTGTGAGCCATCTTTTCAGAGGCTCCGCTGTTATCATGCTGTTAACTGGGTTCAGATCACAGGTTGTACAGTGTGATTGGTGTGGCTGGTATGAGTCTTACCCGGGATTCAAAATCCTTCCTTATTGTGTACGCTCGTCCGGGCACAGTATCCTAACTGAGGCTTGGAGGAGGGTCATAGGGGGAGGAGCCAGTGCACACCACCTGATCCTAAAGCTTTTACTTTTGTGCCCTGTCTCCTGCGGAGCCGCTATTCCCCATGGTCCTTACGGAGTCCCCAGCATCCACTACGGACTACGAGAAATAGAATTATCGGTAAGTAAATTCTTATTTTTAGTGGTTCAAACCAATGAGATTTTAGAAATTCCAAAACCACATTGAGATCCCACGGTGCCACTGGAGGCACCACAGGAGGCTGTATATGCAGCACTCCCTTAACAAAAGTCTGGACTTCAGGAACTGAAGCCAATTCTTTTTGAAAGAAAATCGACAGGGCCGAAATTTGAACCTTAATAGATCCCAATTTGAGACCCATAGACAATCCTGATTGCAGGAAATGTAGGAATCGACCCAGTTGAAATTCCTCCGTCGGAGCACTCCGATCCTCGCACCACGCAACATATCTTCGCCAAATGCGGTGATAGTGTTGCACGGTTACTTCCTTCCTTGCTTTAATCAAAGTAGGAATGACTTCTTCCGGCATGCCTTTTTCCTTTAGGATCCGGCGTTCAACCGCCATGCCGTCAAACGCAGCCGCGGTAAGTCTTGAAACAGACAGGGACCCTGCTGAAGCAAGTCCCTCCTTAGAGGTAGAGGCCACGGATCTTCCGTGATCATCTCTTGAAGTTCCGGGTACCAAGTCCTTCTTGGCCAATCCGGAACCACTAGTATCGTTCTTACGCCTCTTTGCCGTATAATTCTCAATACTTTTGGTATGAGAGGCAGAGGAGGAAACACATACACCGACTGGTACACCCAAGGCGTTACCAGCGCGTCCACAGCTATTGCCTGCGGATCTCTTGACCTGGCGCAATACCTGTCCAGTTTTTTGTTGAGGCGAGACGCCATCATGTCCACCATTGGTCTTTCCCAACGGGTTACCAGCATGTGGAAGACTTCCGGATGAAGTCCCCACTCTCCCGGGTGAAGGTCGTGTCTGCTGAGGAAGTCTGCTTCCCAGTTGTCCACTCCCGGGATGAACACTGCTGACAGTGCTATCACATGATTCTCTGCCCAGCGAAGAATCCTTGCAGCTTCTGCCATTGCACTCCTGCTTCTTGTGCCGCCCTGTCTGTTCACATGGGCGACTGCCGTGATGTTGTCCGACTGGATCAACACCGGTTTTCCTTGAAGCAGAGGTTCTGCCTGGCTTAGAGCATTGTAGATTGCTCTTAGTTCCAGAATGTTTATGTGAAGAGACGTTTCCAGGCTCGTCCACACTCCCTGGAAGTTTCTTCCTTGTGTGACTGCTCCCCAGCCTCTCAGGCTGGCGTCCGTGGTCACCAGGATCCAATCCTGTATGCCGAATCTGCGGCCCTCCAATAGATGAGCACTCTGCAACCACCACAGAAGAGATACCCTTGTCCTTGGAGACAGGGTTATCCGCTGGTGCATCTGAAGATGCGACCCTGACCATTTGTCTAACAGATCCCTCTGGAAAATTCGTGCATGGAATCTGCCGAATGGAATTGCTTCGTAAGAAGCCACCATTTTTCCCAGGACTCTTGTGCATTGATGTACAGACACCTTTCCTGGTTTTAGGAGGTTCCTGACAAGCTCGGACAACTCCTTGGCTTTTTCCTCCGGGAGAAAAACCTTTTTCTGAACCGTGTCCAGAATCATCCCTAGGAACAGCAGACGAGTTGTCGGCATTAACTGGGATTTTGGAATATTCAGAATCCAGCCGTGTTGTTTTAGCACTTCTTGAGACAGTGCTAATCCCCTCTCTAGCTGTTCTCTGGACCTTGCCCTTATTAGGAGATCGTCCAAGTATGGGATAATTAATACGCCTTTTCTTCGAAGAAGAATCATCATCTCGGCCATTACCTTTGTAAAGACCCGAGGTGCCGTGGACAATCCGAACGGCAGCGTCTGAAACTGATAGTGACAGTTTTGTACAACGAACCTGAGGTACCCCTGGTGTGAGGGGTAAATTGGAACGTGGAGGTACGCATCCTTGATGTCCAAGGACACCATAAAGTCCCCTTCTTCCAGGTTCGCTATCACTGCTCTGAGTGACTCCATTTTGAACTTGAACTTCTTTATGTACAGGTTCAAGGACTTCAGATTTAGAATAGGTCTTACCGAGCCGTCCGGCTTCGGTACCACAAATAGAGTGGAATAATACCCCTTTCCCTGTTGTAGAAGAGGTACCTTGACTATCACCTGCTGAGAGTACAGCTTGTGAATGGCTTCCAAAACCGTCTCCCTTTCGGAGGGGGACGTTGGTAAAGCAGACTTCAGGAAACGGCGAGGCGGATCTGTCTCTAGTTCCAACCTGTACCCCTGAGATATTATCTGCAGGATCCAGGGATCTACCTGCGAGTGAGCCCACTGCGCGCTGAAATGCTTGAGACGACCGCCCACCGCCCCCGAGTCCGCTTGAGAAGCCCCAGCGTCATGCTGAGGCTTTTGTAGAAGCGGGGGAGGGCTTCTGTTCCTGGGAAGGAGCTGCCTGTTGGTGTCTCTTCCCCCTTCCTCTGCCTCGTGGCAGATATGAATATCCCTTTGCTCTCTTGTTTTTAAAGGAACGAAAGGACTGCGGTTGAAAAGTCGGTGTCTTTTTCTGTTGGGGAGTAGCTTGAGGTAAAAAAGGTGGATTTCCCGGCTGTAGCCGTGGCCACCAAATCTGATAGACCGACTCCAAATAACTCCTCCCCTTTATACGGCAAAACTTCCATATGCCGTTTTGAGTCCGCATCGCCTGACCACTGTCGCGTCCATAAACTTCTTCTGGCCGAAATGGACATAGCACTTACCCGTGATGCCAGTGTGCAGATATCCCTCTGTGCATCACGCATATAAAGAAATGCATCCTTTATTTGCTCTAAAGACAGTAAAACATTGTCCCTATCCAGGGTATCAATATTTTCAATCAGGGACTCTGACCAAACTACTCCAGCACTGCACATCCAGGCTGACGCTATAGCTGGTCGTAGTATAACACCTGTATGTGTGTATATACTTTTTTGGATATTTTCCATCCTCCTATCTGTTGGATCTTTAAGTGCGGCCGTCTCAGGAGAGGGTAACGCCACTTGTTTAGATAAGCGTGTGAGCGCCTTATCCACCCTAGGAGGTGTTTCCCAGCGCGCCCTAACCTCTGACGGGAAAGGGTATAAAGCTAATAACTTCTTTGAAATTAGCATCTTTTTATCGGGGGCAACCCACGCTTCATCACATACATCATTTAGTTCTTCTGATTCAGGAAAAACTATAGGTAGTTTTTTCACACCCCACATAATACCCTGTTTAGTGGTACCAGTAGTATCAGCTAAATGTAACGCCTCCTTCATTGCCAAAATCATATAACGTGTGGCCCTACTGGAAAATACGGTTGATTCGTCACCGTCGCCACTGGAATCAGTGCCTGTGTCTGGGTCTGTGTCGACCGACTGAGGCAAAGGGCGTTTTACAGCCCCTGACGGTGTTTGAGGCGCCTGGACAGGCACTAACTGATTGTCCGGCCGTCTCATGTCGACAAACGACTGCTTTAGCGTGTTGACACTATCCCGTAATTCCATAAATAAAGGCATCCATTCTGGTGTCGACCCCCTAGGAGGTGACATCCCCATATTTGGCAATTGCTCCGCCTCCACACCAATATCGTCCTCATACATGTCGACACACACGTACCGACACACAGCAGACACACAGGGAATGCTCTTAACGAAGACAGGACCCCACTAGCCCTTTGGGGAGACAGAGGGAGAGTTTGCCAGCACACACCAAAAGCGCTATATATGACAGGGATAGCCTTATAATAAGTGCTCCCTGTATAGCTGCTTTTATAATATAATTTTTGCCACTATTTTGCCCCCCCTCTCTTGTTTTACCCTGTTTCTGTAGTGCAGTGCAGGGGAGAGACCTGGGAGCCGTCCTGACCAGCGGAGCTGTGTAAGGAAAATGGCGCTGTGTGCTGAGGAGATAGGCCCCGCCCCTTTTCCGGCGGGCTCGTCTCCCGCTCTTTAGTGTATTCTGGCAGGGGTTAAATATCTCCATATAGCCCCGGAGGCTATATGTGAGGTATTTTTTAGCCAAATAGGTTTTCATTTGCCTCCCAGGGCGCTCCCCTCCCAGCGCCCTGCACCCTCAGTGACTGCCGTGTGAAGTGTGCTGAGAGGAAAATGGCGCACAGCTGCAGTGCTGTGCGCTACCTTTAGAAGACTGAGGAGTCTTCTGCCGCCGATTCTGGACCTCTTCATGTTTCAGCATCTGCAAGGGGGCCGGCGGCGAGGCTCCGGTGACCATCCAGGCTGTACCTGTGATCGTCCCTCTGGAGCTGATGTCCAGTAGCCAAGAAGCCAATCCATCCTGCACGCAGGTGAGTTCACTTCTTCTCCCCTAAGTCCCTCGTTGCAGTGATCCTGTTGCCAGCAGGACTCACTGTAAAATAAAAAACCTAAGCTAAACTTTCTCTAAGCAGCTCTTTAGGAGAGCCACCTAGATTGCACCCTTCTCGGCCGGGCACAAAAATCTAACTGGCTTGGAGGAGGGTCATAGGGGGAGGAGCCAGTGCACACCACCTGATCGGAAAGCTTTACTTTTGTGCCCTGTCTCCTGCGGAGCCGCTATTCCCCATGGTCCTTTCAGGAACCCCAGCATCCACTAGGACGATAGAGAAATGTGTAAAACATTTTTCATTGCCTCAATCATGTAACGTGTGGCCCTACTGGAAGTCACGTTTGTCTCTTCACCGTCGACACTGGAGTCAGTATCCGTGTCGGCGTCTGTATCTGCCATCTGAGGTAACGGGCGTTTTAGAGCCCCTGACGGCCTATGAGACGTCTGGACAGGCACAAGCTGAGTAGCCGGCTGTCTCATGTCATCAACTGTATTTTGTAAAGAACTGACACTGTCACGTAATTCCTTCCAACAGTTCATCCACTCAGGCAATTGCTCCGCCTCCACATCATTTTCCTCCTCATACATGTCGACACAAACGTACCCACACACAGCACACACACAGGGAATGCTCTGATAGAGGACAGGACCCCACTAGCCCTTTGGGGAGACAGAGGGAGAGTTTGCCAGCACACACCAGAGCGCTATATTATATATATAGGGATAACCTTATATAAGTGTTTTTCCCCTTATAGCTGCTGTATTGTTAATACTGCGCCTAATTAGTGCCCCCCCCAGTCTTTTTTACCCTTTTCTGTAGTGCAGGACTGCAGGGGAGAGCCAGGGAGACTTCCTTCCAGCGGAGCTGTGAGGGAAAATGGCGCCAGTGTGCTGAGGAGATAGGCTCCGCCCCCTTCTCGGCTGCCTTTTCTCCCGCTTTTCAGTGTAATCTGGCAGGGGTTAAAATTCATCCATAAAGCCCTGGGGGCTAAATGTGATGTATTTTCGCCAGCCAAGGTGTTTTTATTGCTGCTCAGGGCGCCCCCCCCTAGCGCCCTGCACCCTCAGTGACCGAAGTGTGCTGTGCGCTACCTTGGTGAAGACAGGATGTCTTCTGCCGCCGATTTTCCGGACCTCTTCTTGCTTCTGGCTCTGTAAGGGGGCCGGCGGCGCGGCTCTGGGACCGGACTCCATGGCTGGGCCTGTGTTCGATCCCTCTGGAGCTAATGGTGTCCAGTAGCCTAAGAAGCCCAATCCACTCTGCAAGCAGGTGAGTTCGCTTCTTCTCCCCTTAGTCCCTCGATGCAGTGAGCCTGTTGCCAGCAGGTCTCACTGAAAATAAAAAACCTAAAACTAAACTTTTCACTAAGCAGCTCAGGAGAGCCGCTAGTGTGCACCCTTCTCGTTCGGGCACAAAAATCTAACTGAGGCTAGGAGGAGGGTCATAGGGGGAGGAGCCAGTGCACACCAGGTAGTCCTAAAGCTTTACTTTTGTGCCCAGTCTCCTGCGGAGCCGCTATTCCCCATGGTCCTTAGGGAGTTCCCAGCATCCACTAGGACGTCAGAGAAACTATGGGTAGTTTTTTCTCCCCAAACATAATACCCTTTTTAGTGGTACCTGGGTTTATATCAGAAATGTGTAACACCTCTTTCATTGCCTCAATCATGCAACGAATGGCCTTAGTGCACATTAGATTAGACTCATCGTCGTCGACACTGGTATCAGTATCCGTGTCGACATCTGCCATCTGAGGTAGCGGGCGTTTTAGAGCCCCTGATGGCCTTTGAGACGCCTGGGCAGGTACGAGCTGAGAAGCCGGCTGTCCCGCATTTGGCATGTCGTCAAATTTTTTGTGTAAGGAGTCGACACTTGCACGTAATTCCTTCCATAAGACCATCCACTCAGGTGTCTGCCCCGCAGGGGGTGACATCACTTCTATAGGCATCTGCTCCGCCTCCACATAATTTTCCTCATCAAACATGTCGACACAGACGTACCGATACCGCACACACACAGGGAATGCTCTAACAGAGGACAGGACCCCACAAAAGCCCTTTGGGGAGACAGAGTGAGAGTATGCCAGCACACACCAGAGCGCTATATAATGCAGGGACTAACTGAATTATGTCCCCTATAGCTGCTATTATATTTACTGCGCCTAAATTTAGTGCCCCCCCTCTCTTTTTAACCCTTTTCTGTAGTGCAGACTGCAGGGGAGAGCCAGGGAGCTTCCCTCCAGCTGAGCTGTGAGGGAAAAATGGCGCCAGTGTGCTGAGGGAGATAGCTCCGCCCCTTTTTCGCAGACTTTTCTCCCGCTTTTTTTATGGATTCTGGCAGGGGTATTTATCACATATATAGCCTCTGGGGCTATATATTGTGATATATTTGCCAGCCAAGGTGTTTTTATTGCTGCTCAGGGCGCCCCCCCCAGCGCCCTGCACCCTCAGTGACCGGAGTGTGAAGTGTGTATGGAGAGCAATGGCGCACAGCTGCAGTGCTGTGCGCTACCTTGGTGAAGACTGATGTCTTCTGCCGCCGATTTTCCGGACCTCTTCTTGCTTCTGGCTCTGTAAAGGGGACGGCGGCGCGGCTCCGGGAACGAACCCCAAGGCAAGTTCCATGCAGTCGATCCCTCTGGAGCTAATGGTGTCCAGTAGCCTAAGAAGCCCAAGCTAGCTGCAAGCAGGTAGGTTCGCTTCTTCTCCCCTTAGTCCCTCGGTGCAGTGAGCCTGTTGCCAGCAGGTCTCACTGTAAAATAAAAAACCTAACATATACTTTCTTTCTAGAAGCTCAGGAGAGCCCCTAGTGTGCATCCAGCTCGGCCGGGCACAAAAATCTAACTGAGGCTTGGAGGAGGGTCATAGTGGGAGGAGCCAGTGCACACCAGGTGACCTAAAGCTTTCTTTAGTTGTGCCCAGTCTCCTGCGGAGCCGCTATTCCCCATGGTCCTTTCGGAGTTCCCAGCATCCACTAGGACGTTAGAGAAAATATGTGATACACGGAATGGAAACCACCCAGCAGCTATAGGCACACACTCAGTCACATGTACAATGCAGAAAATATTACACACAATAAGACTGCACTGGACTAGTATTACTACATAAAACTACGTATGTATACAGATATAACAATGCACAGTAAACACTGGATGTATATCACAGAATACTTGTACTAAATATTCCTGTAGTTATGCACTTGTTCTTAACACTGTCTAAACGACATGTAGAATACTTAAGTGTCCTGTGAATGCACAGCGCTGATGAGGCAGGCGGCTTTTACAGAGGAGACAGTGCCCAGCAGTCCCAAAATCGGCGCAGCTCTATGTAATGGCGCCCAAACGCTGACAGGGAGGGAGAGAGATGGAGCTCCGTGGAGTGGCTACAGGTCAGCGCCTTATCCCCTCTGCTGGACTTCACTACCGGGTACTATGGAGCCTATAATAAACGGATTTCAGTAAATCCGACCTGTGCTCCTTGCCCTGGTGGATATAGTGGGGACCCTGTACGGCCAGTGTCCACGCAAGCGGCACGGTCCGTCTCCGGAGACCGCAGCCGTATCGCAATTTTAGTGGGTCACATATGGAAGGCCCTCTTACCTCCTCCAGAACTTGTGCGGCCATGCGATCCAAGAGAGCAGCGGTATGTGTGCCTGATGAGACCGGAGCGCCTCCGCTGTAAGTACCCGGCAAACAGGGCGCAGGAGTATACAGCGCCGTTGGGGGAGGCGAGGGAGCCGCAGCATGATATGTCAGTATGACATATAGCACCTAGTGCCTGTGCTGCGGCCCTTGAAGTCCTCTTTCTTTTCAAAAAAGCTCTTTTCAGAGCTGCTTAATGCAGCCCATCCTGTTAGCTGCCTGCACTGCAGGCACCAACTTACAAACTAAGCTCCAGTGCCTGGAGGCGGGGATATAGAGGAGGCGGTGCAAGGCATCCTGGGAACAGTCAAAGCTTTAGCCTGTTAGTGCCTTGGATCAAGATCCAACTCTACACCCCCGATGTTATTCCCTGTGGAATACCATTGCAGGTCTCTCTTACACAAGCTCATGTATGTTTTCTGATGTAATGATTTTCTTCTAATTGTCATTGCATGTGTGGGGAAGTTGCTCGGTGAAACAGTTTATTATTGCATGCTAACTGGTGTTTACCGCCTTTGAACATTTGGCCATTGTGGTCAGGTGTACTATACCTTTATATTTAGTGATGTGTAGTCATGGTGTAAAGGACAGGGTATGATTACTGATTAGTAAAAGAAAAGAAACACTGAGCAACATCACCAAACAAGTAATTTCAAATTTAAACTTGTCATTTATTTTGTACTTTCTTGACATAGCTACTAGTAACAGATGCACAGGCAAAATTCTTAAAGCTATTTGTGCAAATGATAGGAGCTTAAGAGACAAAATTCCAGAGCAAATTGCAATAATGACAAGGGATAACCTGAGAGTGTGGCAATTACAGAGTCATGGTGCAATGAGAATTATGACTGGGACAAAAAAGCATAAATGCTACTTTAATACAAAATATTGAAGACAAAACTGAGGCCCTTTGGGTCACCATAGAAACCGGGGAGAAGGATATTATTCGCATTGGGGTGATCTATAGACCACCAGGCCAGGGGCAATATTTGGACAGGAACCTATTGTTGGACATCTCTAAAATGGCTTTAAAGGGAGAAGTTATAATCATGGAAGACTTTAATTTACCTGATGTAAATTGGGAGGGGTCCTTTGCTAGGGGTGTAGTACTGGTGACCGGCGGTCTCCTGACCACCAGTCACCTTACCGACGCCGGGATCCCGGCAGCATAACGACGCCGGGATCCCGACGGGAAGGGGCGAGTGCAGCAAGCCCCTTGCAGGCTCGCTGCGCTCGCCACGCTGCGGGCTCGGTGGCGGCCTGCGGTCACCACGGGTTCTATTCCCACACTATGGGTGTCGTGGACACCCACGAGTGGAAATAGTCCCTGTTGGTCGGCATGCTGACCATCGGGATAGTGAGCCGTCGGGCTCACGGAGGAGGTCATGTGACTGTCGGACAGCTGACCGGCGGTCACATGAATACCACCCCTTTGCTAGTTCAACTACAAGTGGCAAATTTCTAAATTCCTTACAGTGAGCATCTCTCAAGCAAGTGGTGAGGGAGCCCACTCGCAAAGACTCAGTATTAGATTTAATTCTCACAAATGGTGACAAGATATCAGACACATATGTGGGTGAGCACCTGGGATCCAGTGATCATCAAGCAGTATGGATTAGTATACAGACAGGATCCAACTCCTGTCACACAAAAACAAAGGTGTTGGATTTTAGGAATGCTGACTTTGCAAAAATGGGAAGATGTTTAAGTGATTCAGTGGCGGGCTGGAGGGACTTGGAAGGAGTGCAGGAGAGGTGGGAAAACCTGAAAAGGGCAGTACTAAGGGCAACAGACCTTTGTATCAAAAGGGTTAGGAAAAGCACCAGGAAAAAGAAACCAGTGTGGTTTACAAAATAAGTATCAACTAGTGTGAAAGCAAAAAAAGATGGCTTTTAGGAAACACAGTAATTGTGGGGGGAAAGGAAATGGGAGAACTACTGCACTAGTATAGAAATTAATTAGATATTATTATAGAATACCCCATCATATGATGTGTTGCCTGATAACTGGTCAATCTAGGGGGGTGCTGCCACTGGTTATATTGTTGCCAATATAAGAAACTGGTTTAAAAGGAAAGGGAAGAATTGGACTTTGGGTGGCGCACTCAGACAAAATGTGTTTAGTAAAATTTAACTTTTATTAGTATTATTGGTTAAAAGGCCAAGTACTGTGAAATATTAAAATATTGAAGACAAATGTGAGACAAAGTGTAACATGTAATATTAAAAACCCACACTCTCAAAACCCACTGTGCTATGCTATGTCTTGTATCTATATATAATTATTTTGAATATATTCCAGGTTCTATGACCTTTTCTATTAAGGATTTGAAACTGTCAGAATGTACTCTCTTTATTAAGTTGACCGTAAATTGAGCCTGAATTGTATGTCAGAAATACAGTGTTTGTTGGTTTCTATAAAACCAGTATACCAAAACTGATCTGCCAGATACCACTTGAGATCCGTAATACCACCTTTGTAATCCTTAAGTCCTTATTACCGGGTGGTTAAATCCTGCCGTGTATGTATTAATGGTATATCGTCTGATGAAATCACCGTACAATACTTCCTAGGAGACAGGAATCCTCGCTCTCAGTCTCAGCTGTCAGCGTGACTGTATTTAGTCAATAATCCACAATTATCCACTTTGCGCTCTCAGTCTAAGCTGTCAGCATTAGTGAATATTTTTATATCTATTGTGTTTGCTTAACTGCAAATATTCATATCAAGTATTGTGGTTTTTTATACTTAGGAGCCTGTTTCACACTGATGCACTTGTGTAGTAATATTCAGAAAACTTCCTAGAAATTTTCTAGTGTCTTTTTTAGGCTTGTGCTCTCAGTTCTATGCTGTCAGCACACCAATTAGCATCGTAGGATATATTGTATTCACAAATTATATCTCATACATTTTTGGGATTGGTTTTATTTATCTCAAGCAGGTCAGTATTAATCGTGTATTATACATCAGGCAGGTCCATATGACCCATTGTTCGCATTATGTTAATTCAAATACCCCTATAAGCCTTGTCTGATGTGCAAATTCTTTGTGCTGCCTGCCAGTAGGTGTAGTACTATTCCACCCAAGGTTGGGGTCTCTATTAGAATTTAATTAGCAGTGGCAGTCTTATTTCAGTATGTATTATAGCTGGGAATTATGTATGATTCCCAGATATAATTTGCATTGTATTATCCTTCTCAGGCACCGAGGAAACTAAGTGCTACCTTATAAAGGATACAGTTGCTAAAATGTTGCAAAAGATTGCTTCTTATTGCATAGAAGCTACCGTGCTGTGAGTTCTTATCAGAGCCTGGTAGCTGTGCTATTGCTACAAATCTGAGTGAATCATATGTTTCCCTAAAGTTGATACAATTATATACTGTGGCACATTGATATTGTTGCACTTCAGCTGTTTATCTAAATGTAACAGTAGTAAATAGGTTGGGTATCACTCTGATTTTGCTTTCAGCTGGTAGTGTGATTATATTATATGCACAGATTGCATCTTATTGCATTGAAGCTACCATGCTGTAAGTTCTTGTCAGAGCCTGGTAGTTGTGCTATTGCTACAGATCTGAGTGAATCATATGTTTCCCTAAAGTTGATACAATTATCTACTATGGCACATTGATATTGTTACACTTCAGCTGTTTATCTAAATGTAACAGTAGTAAATAGGCTGGGTATCACTCCGATTTTGCTTTCAGCTGGTAGTGTAATTATATTATATGCACACCTGGGAATTTAAACTTGCAAATTGTTGACTGCAAATAGGTCTATAAATTTGAGAGGTTGTGAGCTGTTAATATGTTGCTATCTGCCGGCTGGTCTACACAAAATACTAACTAACAACCATTGGTATTGCTAGCTAAACTAATCTATACACATTTCTGACATACTGGTCTAACTTTTTCTGTGTGATTGACTAGCTACAGGCTAATGGGTACGTGTTGTTGGCTGCAGGTTAATAAGCACACATAGCTGGCTGCGGACTTCTCATTACACATACTGAGTGAAGCTGTACATTCTCCTCATTCTAAACTAATCGTTCCACATTCTGACTATTGCTTCTAACTAAGACACGCACATGGGTTTAGCACATGGGGAGAGCGTGATACGCCGACGCGCGTTTCACAGTTTAGGTTTCGTCAGGGCTAACCCGAACGCCTACCCTGCTGAGAATATCTTTGTTAATCCGCGCCAATCACGGAGCGGAATACATGTCATGTGACGGATTCAGCCTATCACCCTGCCGCTGTATAATTCACAGTCTGGCAGAACGGCTTGTCTGATCATGTGACTAAAGCGAGTCACACAGGATTCGGAACTCCTAGTACTAGAGGGAGAAATAGATGCTATTTATATGTCTGCTACGATGTGCTGCGTTCTCTGTCATGGAACCGAAGCCTCGTAGTTGTCCCTACTATATAAATGTATTTGATACCATTAATTTCCAGATAGTATACGACCCATCATAAATAAATTTATATATTCAAATTATGTATTCATGGTCTAATTTTCGTATTTTATACTTTTTACATGACTGTGTGAATAAAATCCAACAAAATAAAGTGAAAGTGACAATAAACTTATATTTTTACATAGTGAACTAAAATCAACCTGAAAAAATAGTCAATAAAAAATATATAAAAAAGTAAAAAGGTGTAATGCTTATTATTTGGAGTGACTTAATAGTGAATTTTAAGACAGTTATACTGTGAACTGAAAAATTCGCAGGTGTGTTCCATCAAATTAATTATATGGACTGTGATCATATTGTGTACTGTGTGATCGTGGTACCTTAATTTAGGTATTGAGTGATATATGTGACTTCATGTGATTAAATAAAAACATGTGAGATAAGTGTCTTTGTGACCGTAATTTGTAATTTTTTTATACCAACACATAACCATTATGATAAAGTACTGTTTATTCTTCATATAGTGTAAATAGGCATGACCTATTTTTAATATATAAAATTAATAAAAAGGAAATACCTGGTATCAAGAGAATCACCTGATTATCCAGTGATAAGTATCATTGATCTATTATTCTCCTTCATAGGATATGTACCTCATATTATCATTTGCTGATAACTCCTACTATTTACTTATTCCCCTTATAATCATGAGTAGGGATATAATTAAGTGCCTTATGATTCTCCTTTTTAATTATAGATTATAATTTGTATAGTTTTCACTCATTTGATCAATTAATTGATCTATTCTCTCTCCAATGTTTTTATAGGGTTCATCTCGTCCAATCCTGTGGTAAGTATATAGTCATCAGACATGATTATTGATTTGGATTTCATCCTGATAATTCTGTAATTTCATTAGGAGCCTGCTCAGGTTCCCTGTATTTTTACCAATATCCAGAGATTGTCTGTATTGATCAATGTTTAATAGTATCATATTTTGTTACAGACATTTTTATTAAAGGTTATAGATACAACACTTGATATGTTATATCAAATAGTATAGGCAAAACTGGGTGTCCTGTTGTCTTAATGTATACATAGATCCACTAAAGACTCCTGGTTGAAATGATGGGGGAAAGAAACATAAAACATGATAATAGTCTTAAATTCGTTTCCTGGGAGTAAAATACTCTTTATAGGAACGGGAGATAGCTGTTATATTCGTTTAGCCCCACTGGTTGCAAGCTACCCATTAGAAAAATGAGTTTTGTCTCCAATCTTAGCAATTCATTGTCAATGTTGCCCCCTCTAATGCCCAACTGAATTTGCTGCATACCATATGCTTTCAAGCCTCCAGTCTCACCCCCATGGTATTGCAGAAAATGTTTGGCCACTGATGTTAGGGTTCTAAACCTCTCTATGTCTTTTCTCGCATTTTTTATATTGTTAGCATGTTCGAGGATGCGGACTTTTAGTGGGCGGATGGTTTTGCCTATGTAAATTTTTCCACAAGGGCACTCAAGATGATATACTACGCCCATTGTGGTACAGTTGATGTAGTTACGGATCTGCCATTTTTTACCAAATTTGTCTATATATGACTGTTTGGGTGTCATATATCGACAAGCTTTACATCGGCCACACTGATATGATCCTTTCTTGTTGTAAAGTTGTCTGGAGGTAACAGAGAAGTGACTCTTGACAATTAGATCTCTTAAATTTTTTGATCTCCTCCAACTGCTTTGTACTCTGTTGGGTATTACTTGCTTCAGAACTTCATCAGTTTGTAATACAGACCAGTGTTTCTGTAGTATGTTGTTAATTTCCTTCCACCTGGGGTTAAATGTACTCACAAATCTGACAGGTTCCTCTTTTTGAAGTCGAGTTTTAGGGGTTAGCAGTGAATCTCTTGTGTATGATTTTACACTATGGATAGCAGATTTAATAGTCTTATTGCTATACCCCCTTCTTTTTAGTCGATCACAGACTTGAGTCTCACGTTCTAAATAGGTCCTCTCATCCGAGCAGTTCCTTTTAGTACGGAGTAGTTCTCCTTTGGGGATAGCTTTGATGGTTGCAGGTAGGTGAGCACTATTGGAGTGCAAGATACTGTTGGTTGCTGTTTTTTTACGAAATATATCCGTGCTAATCCTACCATCTTTTTCAATTTTGATACTAAGGTCTAGAAAGTGGATTTCTCTCTGATCTTTTTCTCCCGTCAATTTTAAATTGAGATCATTTTGGTTCAAGGTGGTGATAAATTCATCCAACAACTCTACTCCTCCCTCCCAGATTATTAGGATATCGTCTATGTAACGAAGGTATACTGAGATATGTTGGGTATATCTTTCCATCGTCTCGCTAAATACATGCTCCTTTTCCCACCACCCAAGATAGAGGTTCGCATACGATGGGGCACAAGCCGTCCCCATCGCTGTCCCCCTAACTTGGAGGTAGAATCTCTCTTCACTTATGAAATAATTTTTCGTGAGTATGAACTGTAATAGTGAGATTAGGAAGTCATTGAACTCATGGTGTATCCCCATGTTCAGGAAATATTTTATGGCTGCTAATCCTTTGTTGTGATCAATGCTTGTATACAAGCTCTCAACATCATAGGTAGCCAGCCATGTTCCCTGGTTGACAGTCATGTCCTGTAATTTTTTCAGAACATCCATAGTGTCCCTGGTGTAGGATGGCAGAGATAGTACATGATGTCTAAGGTACTGATCTACATATGTACTCGCCTTTTCTGTTAAACTTCCTACTCCTGAGACAATAGGTCTTCCGGGGGGAGTTGTCTCATCTTTATGAATTTTTGGTAAAAGATACAGGGTTGCCACCTTGGGGTTATCTGTTCTTAAGAATTCAAGATCTTTCTTCTGAATAACTCCATTTTGACACGCTCTCACAATCATGGAATTATATAGACCTAGAAAGTTTCTGGTAGGGTTAAAGATTAATAATTTATAACAGTCTTGATCACTCAACTGTCTTCTTAATTCTGCAACGTACATCTGTCTTAAGAGACAAAATTCCAGAGCAAATTGCAATAATGACAAGGGATAACCTGAGAGTGTGGCAATTACAGAGTCATGGTGCAATGAGAATTATGACTGGGACAAAAAAGCATAAATGCTACTTTAATACAAAATATTGAAGACAAAACTGAGGCCCTTTGGGTCACCATAGAAACCGGGGAGAAGGATATTATTCGCATTGGGGTGATCTATAGACCACCAGGCCAGGGGCAATATTTGGACAGGAACCTATTGTTGGACATCTCTAAAATGGCTTTAAAGGGAGAAGTTATAATCATGGAAGACTTTAATTTACCTGATGTAAATTGGGAGGGGTCCTTTGCTAGGGGTGTAGTACTGGTGACCGGCGGTCTCCTGACCACCAGTCACCTTACCGACGCCGGGATCCCGGCAGCATAACGACGCCGGGATCCCGACGGGAAGGGGCGAGTGCAGCAAGCCCCTTGCAGGCTCGCTGCGCTCGCCACGCTGCGGGCTCGGTGGCGGCCTGCGGTCACCACGGGTTCTATTCCCACACTATGGGTGTCGTGGACACCCACGAGTGGAAATAGTCCCTGTTGGTCGGCATGCTGACCATCGGGATAGTGAGCCGTCGGGCTCACGGAGGAGGTCATGTGACTGTCGGACAGCTGACCGGCGGTCACATGAATACCACCCCTTTGCTAGTTCAACTACAAGTGGCAAATTTCTAAATTCCTTACAGTGAGCATCTCTCAAGCAAGTGGTGAGGGAGCCCACTCGCAAAGACTCAGTATTAGATTTAATTCTCACAAATGGTGACAAGATATCAGACACATATGTGGGTGAGCACCTGGGATCCAGTGATCATCAAGCAGTATGGATTAGTATACAGACAGGATCCAACTCCTGTCACACAAAAACAAAGGTGTTGGATTTTAGGAATGCTGACTTTGCAAAAATGGGAAGATGTTTAAGTGATTCAGTGGCGGGCTGGAGGGACTTGGAAGGAGTGCAGGAGAGGTGGGAAAACCTGAAAAGGGCAGTACTAAGGGCAACAGACCTTTGTATCAAAAGGGTTAGGAAAAGCACCAGGAAAAAGAAACCAGTGTGGTTTACAAAATAAGTATCAACTAGTGTGAAAGCAAAAAAAGATGGCTTTTAGGAAACACAAACAGACTCAAAATAATAATGACAAAGAGGTGTATCTTGACAGACTGCAGTATGCTAAGAAAGTGATCAGACGTGCAAAGGCAGAAGCTGAGGAGAAAATGGCCCAGTCAGTAGATAAAGGGGGCAAAACTTTTTTAAGTATATAAATGAAAGGAAAAATATATCAAATGGAGGAATAAGACGACTTAAGACAGAGTGAGAATTTGGTGGAGGGAGACAAGGCAATAGCGGATCAATTAAATCATTATTTTTGCTCTGTATTTACTACAGAAGGAGAAGGGAAGGGGCCACAGTTAAGCTGCAAGGACATTCATACAAATAAGGCAGATGAAACTAAATTTAAAGAAAAAGGTCCTAACTGAACTTTCAAAACTAAAAGTGGAAAAATCAATGGGGCCAGATGGGATACACCCAAGGATACTAAAAGAGCTAAAACATGTGCTGTGGCACCATTAACAGAATTATTTAACCAGTCACTAAATACAGGTTCCATTCCAGAGGACTGGAAAAGAGCAAATGTAGTTCCACTGTACAAAAGTGGAAGCAAGGAAGAAGCAAGTAACTACAGACCAGTAAGCCTTACATCAGTAGTAGGGAAAGTAATGGAAAAAATAAGAATTTACTTACCGATAATTCTATTTCTCGTAGTCCGTAGTGGATGCTGGGGACTCCGTCAGGACCAAGGGGAATAGCGGGCTCCGCAGGAGACAGGGCACATCTAAAAAAGCTTTTAGGTCACATGGTGTGTACTGGCTCCTCCCCCTATGACCCTCCTCCAAGCCTCAGTTAGGTACTGTGCCCGGACGAGCGTACACAATAAGGAAAGATCTTGAATCCCGGGTAAGACTCATACCAGCCACACCAATCACACCGTACCACTTGTGATCTGAACCCAGTTAACAGTATGATAACAAAACGAAGTAGCCTCTGAAAAGATGGCTCACAACAAGAATAACCCGATTTTGTAACAATAACTATGTACAAGCATTGCAGACAATCCGCACTTGGGATGGGCGCCCAGCATCCACTACGGACTACGAGAAATAGAATTATCGGTAAGTAAATTCTTATTTTCTCTAACGTCCTAGTGGATGCTGGGGACTCCGTCAGGACCATGGGGATTATACCAAAGCTCCCAAACGGGCGGGAGAGTGCGGATGACTCTGCAGCACCGAATGAGAGAACTCCAGGTCCTCCTTAGCCAGAGTATCAAATTTGTAAAATTTTACAAACGTGTTCTCCCCTGACCACGTAGCTGCTCGGCAAAGTTGTAATGCCGAGACCCCTCGGGCAGCCGCCCAAGATGCGCCCACTTTCCTAGTGGAGTGGGCCTTTACAGATTTAGGCTGTGGCACGCCTGCCACAGAATGTGCAAGTTGGATTGTGCTACAGATCCAACGTGCAATCGTCTGTTTAGACGCAGGAGCACCCATATTGTTGGGTGCATACAATATAAACAGCAAGTCAGACTTTCTGACTCCAGCCGTCCTAAACTATATATATATATATATATATATTTTTAGGGTCCTGACAACGTCTATTAACCTGGAGACCTCCAAGTCCCTAGAAGCCGCAGGCACCATAATAGGTTGTTTCAGGTGAAAAACCTGACACCCCCTTAGGAAGAAAACTGGAGACGAGTCCCAGTTCTGCCCTGTCCCAATGGAAATTTAAATATGGGCTTTTGTAAGACAAAGCCGCCCATTCTGACAATCGCCTGGCCGAGGCCAGGACCAACAGCATGGTCACTGTCCATGTGAGATATTGGTCAACAGCATGTTCACTTTCCATGTGATATATTTCAAATCCACAGATTTGAGCGGTTCAAACCAATATGATTTTAAGGAATCCCAACACTATGTTGAGATCCCACGGTGCCACTAGAGGCACAAAAAGGGGTGTATATGCAATACTCCCCTGACAATCTGGACTTCAGGAACTGAAGTCAATTCTTTTCGGAAGAAATTCTACAGGGCCGAAACTTAAAACCTTAAAGAACCCCAATTTTAGGCTCAAAACACTCCTGTTTTCAGGAAGTGTAGAATTCGACCTAGTTGAATTTTCTTCGTGGGGCCTTCCTGGCCTCACCCACGCAACATATTTTCACCACATGTGGTGATGACGTTGTGCGGTCACCTCCTTCCTGGCTTTGACCAGGGTAGGTATGACCTCTTATGGAATGCCTTTTTCCTTCAGGATCCGGCATTCAACCGCCATGCCGTCAAACGCAGCCGCGGTAAGTCTTGGAATAGACATGGTACCTGCTGAAGCAAGTCCCTTCTTAGCTCCCCAGGCCCTTAGTCCTCTGTGAGCATCTCTTGAAGTTCCGGGTACCAAGTCCCTCTTGGCCAATCCGGAGTCACGAGTATAGTTCATACTCCTCTATATCTTATAATTCTCAATACCTTGGTTATGAGAAGCAGAGGAGGGAACACATACACCGACTGTTACACCCACGGTGTTACTAGGACATCCACAGCTATCGCCTGAAGGTCTCATGACCTGGCGCAATACCTGTCCCGTTTTTTGTTCGGGCGGGACGCCATCATTTCCACCTTTGGTCTTTGCCAATGGCTCACAATCATGCGGAAAAACTTCCCTATGAAGTTCCCACTCTCCCAGGTGGAGGTCATGCCTGCTGAGGAAGTCTGCTTCCCAGTCGTCCACTCCCGGAGAGAACACTGCTGACAGTGCTATCACATGATTTTCCGCCTAGCGAAAAATCCTTGCAGTTTTTTCACTGCCCTCCAGCTTCTTGTGTCGCCGTTTCTGTTTACGTGGGCGACTGCCGTGATGTTATCCCACTGGATCAATACCGGCTGACCTTGAAGCAGAGGTCTTGCTAAGTTTAGAGCCTTATAATTTTGCTCTTAGCTCTATCTATGTGGAGAGAATTCTCCAGACTTGATCACACTTTCCTGGAAATTTTTTCCCTGTGTGACTGCTCCCCAGCCTCTCAGGCTGGCCTCCGTGGTCACCAGCATCCAATCCTGAATGCTGAATCTGTGGCCCTCTAGAAGATGAGCACTCTGTAATCACCACAGGAGAGACACCCTTGTCCTTGGATATAGGGTTATCCGCTGATGCATCTGAAGATGCGATCCGGACCATTTGTCCAGCAGATCCCACTGAAGAGTTCTTGCGTGAAATCTGCCGAATGGAATTGCTTCGTAATAAGCCACAATTTTTACCAGGACTCTTGTGCAATGATGCACTGACACTTTTCCTGGTTTTAGGAGGATCCCGATTAGCTCGGATAACTCCCTGGCTTTCTCCTCTGGGAGAAACACCTTTTTCTGGACTGTGTCCAGAATCATCCCTAGGAACAGTAGACGTGTCCTCGGAAAAGCTACGATTTTGGAATATTTAAAATCCACTCGTGCTGTCGTAGAACTATTAAAGATAGTGCTACTCCGACCTCCAACTGTTCTCTGGACCTTGCCCTTATCAGGAAAGCGTCCAAGTTTCTTTTAAGAAGAATCATCATTTCGGCCATTACCTTGGTAAAGACCCGGGGCGCCGTGGACAATCCAAACGGCAGCGTCTGAACTGATAGTGACAGTTCTGTACCACGAACCTGAAGTACCCTTGGTGAGAAGGGCAAATTTGGACATGTAGGTAAATGTCCCTGATATCCAGTGACACCATCTCGTCCCCTTCTTCCTGGTTCGCTATCACTGCTCTGAGTGACTCCATCTTGATTTGAACGCTTGTATGTAAGTGTTCAAATATTTCAGATCTCACCGAGCCGTTTGGCTTCAGTACCACAATATAGTGTGGAATAATACCCCCTCCCTTGTTGTAGGAGGGGTACTTTGATTATCACCTGCTGGGAATACAGCCTGTGAATTGTTTCCAATACTGCCTCCCTGTCGGAGGTAGACGTTGGTAAAACAGACTTCCGGAACTTGTGAGGAGACGTCTCGAATTTCCAATGTACACCTGGGATACTACATGTAGGATCCAGGAGTCCCCTTGCGAGTGAGCCCACTGCGTGCTGAAACTCTTGAGATGACCCCCTACCGCACCTGAGTCCGCTTGTACTGCCCCAGCGTCATGCTGCGGACTTGGCAGAAGCTGTGAAGGGCTTCTGTTCCTGGGAATGGGCTGCTTGCTGCAGTCTTCTTCCCGTTCCTCTACCCCTGGGCAGATATGACTGGCCTTTGCCCGCCTGCCCGTATGGGGACGAAAGGACTGAGACTGAAAAGACTGTGTCCTTTTCTGCTGAGATGTGACTCGGGGAACAAAAGGTGGATTTTTCAGCTGTTGCCATGGCCACCAGGTCCGATGGACCGCCCCTTTATACGGCAATACTTCCATGTGCCGTCTGGAATCTGCCTCACCTGACCACTGTCGTGTCTTCGTCTGGCAGATATGGACATCACATTTACTCTTGATGCCAGAATGCAAATATCCCTCTGCGCATCACGCATATATAGAAATGCATCCTTAAAATGCTCTATAGACAATAAAATCTTGTCCCTGTCAAGGGTATCAAAATTTTCAGTCAGGAAATCCGACCAAGCCCCCTCAGCGCTGCACATCCAGTCTGAGGCGATTGCTGGTCGTAGTATAACACCAGTATGTGTGTATATACTTCTTAGGCTATTTTTCAGCTTCCTATCAGCTGGCTCCTTGAGGGCGGCCGTATCTGGAGACGGTAACGCCACTTGTTTTATAAGCGTGTGAGCGCCTTATCCACCCTAAGGTGTGTTTCCCAACTCGCCCTTACTTCTGGCGGGAAAGGGTATACCGCCCATAACTTTCTATCGGAGGAACCCCACGTATCATCACACACTTCATTTAATTTATCTGATTCAGGCAAAACTACAAGTAGTTTATTCACACCCTACAAAATACCCTTATTTGTGGTACTTGTAGTATCAGAAATATGTAACACCTCCTTCATTGCCCTTAACATGTAACGTGTGGCCCTAAAGGAAAATACGTTTGTTTCTTCACCGTCGACACTGGAGTCAGTGTCCGTGAGGTAAATGGGCGTTTTTACAAGCCCCTGACGGTGTCTGAGACGCCTGGACAGGTACTAATTTGTTTGCGGGTCGTCTCATGTCGTCAACCGGCTCGCAGCGTGTTGACATGATCACGTACTTCCACAAGTAAGCCATCCATTCCGGTGTCGACTCCCTAGAGAGTGACATCACCATTACAGGCAATTTGCTCCGCCTCCTCACCAACATTTTTCTCATACATGTCGACACACACGTACCGACATACAGCACCCACACAGGGAATGCTCTGATAGAGGACAGGACCCACTAGCCCTTTGGGGAGACAGAGGGAGAGTTTGCCAGCACACACCAAAATGCTATAATTATACAGGGACAACCTTTATAAAAGTGTTCCTCCCTTATAGCATTTAATATATATTTATATCGCCAAATCAGTGCCCCCCCTCTCTGTTTTAACCCTGTTTCTGTAGTGCAGTGCAGGGGAGAGCATGGGAGCCTTCCCCTCAGCCTTTCTGTGAGGGAAAATGGCGCTGTGTGCTGAGGAGAATAAGCTCCGCCCCCTTTTCGGCGGGTTTTTTCTCCCGGTTTTTAAGAACTGGCCTGGGTTAAAATACATACATATAGCCTTAATGGCTATATGTGATGTATTTATTTTGCCAATAAGGTACTTATATTGCTGCCCAGGGCGCCCCCAGCAGCGCCCTGCACCCTCCGTGACTAGGTCAGTGAGCCGTGTGACAACAATGGCGCACAGCTGCAGTGCTGTGCGCTACCTTCATGAAGACTGTGAAGTCTTCTGCCGCCTGTTTCCGGACCTCCGTTCTGCCGTCTTCTTCAGCGTCTGTAAGGGGGATCGGCGGCGCGGCTCCGGGACGAACCCCAGGCTGACCTGTGTTCCGACTCCCTCTGGAGCTCAGTGTCCAGTAGCCTAAGATCCCAATCCATCCTGCACGCAGGTGAGTTGGAGATCTCTCCCCTAAGTCCCTCGTTGCAGTGATCCTGTTGCCAGCAGGAATCACTGAATGAAACCTAAAAAAAAAAACTTTTCTAAACAGCTCTTTAAGAGAGCCACCTAGATTGCACCCTTCTCGGACGGGCACAAAAACCTAACTGAGGCTTGGAGGAGGGTCATAGGGGGAGGAGCCAGTACACACCATGTGACCTAAAAGCTTTTTTAGATGTGCCCTGTCTCCTGCGGAGCCCGCTATTCCCCTTGGTCCTGACGGAGTCCCCAGCATCCACTAGGACGTTAGAGAAACTATTAAAAGAAAGTAGTGGAATATCTTAAATCAAACTTACAGGATCTAAAACAGCATGGATTTACTGGTGGAGATCATGCAAAATAAATCTTGGACTTTTTTTGCCTCTCTGATGAAAATAATAGATCAAGGGTTAGCTGTAGTATATGTAGCATAGCTAGACTTTAGTAAGACGTTTGACATTGTCCCACATCGCAGACTGCTAAATAAATGTGGGGGTGGATTACAAAACAGTTAAATGGATAAGAAACTGGTTGTAGGAAAGTAAATGGAGTGCAATCTTTGGAAGGAAATGTTACCAGTGGAGTACCCCAGGGATCTGTACTTGGACCAGTTCTCTTTAATATCTTTGTTGGTGACATTGCAAATGGTATTAAAGGGAAAGTATGCCTTTTTGCAGATGATACAAATATTTGCAACAGGGTAGACACACCGGAAGGGTTAAAACAAATGATTGATGACCTAGCTAGGCTTGAGAAATGGTCAAGAACGTGGCAACTACAGTTTAAGGCTAAAAATGCTAAATCATGCACTTGGGTCTCAAAAGCCCAAAGGCTAAATATAGTATCAAGGGTACTATAATGGAAACTACTGAGCAGGAAAGGGATTTAGGAGTCACAATTTCAAGGGACTTAAAGGCAGGAAAGCAATGCAACAAAGCAATGAGAAAGGCAAGTCAGATGCTTGGTTGCATAGCCAGAGGAATCAAAAGAAGGAAAAAAGTAGTAATAATGCCACTGTATAGGTCATTGGTACGCCCTCATCTTGAATACTGTGTACAGTTCTGGAGACCATGGGGTATATGCAATTCACGGCGAATCGCGGCAATTTTTCGCCGTTTTTTAATTCGACTAAATTCGCCAGGTGAATTCCGGAAGGTGGCTTCCGGAATTCACCATATTCAATGAAAAACGGATTCGCCAGAGTCGCGGGCGAAAATCGGCCGATTTGGCGGATTTTGCCGCGATGTTAAAAAACGGTAAAAAACGGGAAAACCCCGGAAAAAAAAATGGCGTGGGGTCCCCCCCTCCAAAGCATAACCAGCCTCGGGCTCATCGAGCTGGTCCTGGTTCTAAAAATCCGGGGAAAAATTGGCCAGGGATCCCCCGTATTTTTAAAACCAGCACCGGGCTCTGCGCCTGGTGCCAAAAATACGGGGGACAAAAAGAGTAGGGGTCCCCCGTATTTTTAACACCAGCATCGGGCTCCACTAGCTGGACAGATAATGCCACAGCCGGGGGTCACTTTTATGCCGTGCCCTGCGGCCGTGGCATTAAATATCCAACTAGTCACCCCTGGCCGGGGTACCCTGGGGGAGTGGGGACCCCTTCAATCAAGGGGTCCCCCCCCAGCCACCCAAGGGCCAGGGGTGAAGCCCGAGGCTGTCCCCCCCCATCCAATGGGCTGCGGATGGGGGGGCTGATAGCCTTTTGTGATAAAAAGATATTTGTTTTTTCCAGTAGTACTACAAGTCCCAGCAAGCCTCCCCCGCAAGCTGGTACTTGGAGAACCACAAGTACCAGCATGCGGGAGAAAAACGGGCCCGCTGGTACCTGTAGTACTACTGGGGAAAAAATACCCCCAAAAAAACAGGACACACACACCGTGACAGTAAAACTTTATTACACACTACCGACACACACATACTTACCTATGTTGACACGCCGACTGCCACGGTCTCCGACGATCCGAGGGTACCTGTGAAAAAATGATACTCACCTTCCAGCGTCCAGAGATAAATCCACGTCCAGAGAGATAAATCCACGTACTTGTAAAAAAAAATAAGAATTTACTTACCGATAATTCTATTTCTCGGAGTCCGTAGTGGATGCTGGGGTTCCTGAAAGGACCATGGGGAATAGCGGCTCCGCAGGAGACAGGGCACAAAAAGTAAAGCTTTTCCAGATCAGGTGGTGTGCACTGGCTCCTCCCCCTATGACCCTCCTCCAGACTCCAGTTAGGTACTGTGCCCGGACGAGCGTACACAATAAGGGAGGATTTTGAATCCCGGGTAAGACTCATACCAGCCACACCAATCACACCGTACAACTTGTGATCTAAACCCAGTTAACAGTATGATAACAGAGGAGCCTCTGAAAGATGGCTCCCTAAACAATAACCCGAATTAGTTAACAATAACTATGTACAAGTATTGCAGATAATCCGCACTTGGGATGGGCGCCCAGCATCCACTACGGACTCCGAGAAATAGAATTATCGGTAAGTAAATTCTTATTTTCTCTATCGTCCTAGTGGATGCTGGGGTTCCTGAAAGGACCATGGGGATTATACCAAAGCTCCCAAACGGGCGGGAGAGTGCGGATGACTCTGCAGCACCGAATGAGAGAACTCCAGGTCCTCCTTTGCCAGGGTATCAAATTTGTAGAATTTTACAAACGTGTTCTCCCCTGACCACGTAGCTGCTCGGCAGAGTTGTAATGCCGAGACCCCTCGGGCAGCCGCCCAAGATGAGCCCACCTTCCTTGTGGAATGGGCCTTAACAGATTTAGGCTGTGGCAGGCCTGCCACAGAATGTGCAAGTTGAATTGTGTTACAAATCCAACGAGCAATCGACTGCTTAGAAGCAGGCGCACCCAACTTGTTGGGTGCATACAGTATAAACAGCGAGTCAGATTTTCTGACTCCAGCCGTCCTTGAAATGTATATTTTTAAAGCTCTGACAACGTCCAACAACTTGGAGTCCTCCAAGTCGCTTGTAGCCGCAGGCACTACAATAGGCTGGTTCAGGTGAAACGCTGATACCACCTTAGGGAGAAAATGCGGACGCGTCCGCAGCTCTGCCCTATCCGAATGGAAAATTAAATAAGGGCTTTTATAAGATAAAGCCGCCAGTTCAGATACTCTCCTGGCGGACGCCAGGGCCAGTAACATAGTCACTTTCCATGTGAGATATTTCAAATCCACATTTTTTAGTGGTTCAAACCAATGGGATTTGAGGAAATCTAAAACTACATTTAGATCCCACGGTGCCACCGGAGGCACCACAGGAGGCTGTATATGCAGTACTCCTTTGACAAAAGTCTGGACCTCAGGAACTGAGGCCAATTCTTTTTGGAAGAATATTGACAGGGCCGAAATTTGAACCTTAATAGATCCCAATTTGAGACCCATAGACAATCCTGATTGCAGGAAATGTAGGAAACGACCCAGTTGAAATTCCTCCGTCGGAGCACTCCGATCCTCGCACCACGCAACATATTTCCGCCAAATGCGGTGATAATGCTTCGCGGTGACTTCCTTTCTTGCCTTAATCAAGGTAGGAATGACTTCTTCTGGAATGCCTTTTCCTTTTAGGATCTGGCGTTCAACCGCCATGCCGTCAAACGCAGCCGCGGTAAGTCTTGGAATAGACATGGTCCCTGCTGAAGCAGGTCCTGTCTTAGAGGTAGAGGCCACGGATCGTCCGTGACCATCTCTTGAAGTTCCGGGTACCAAGACCTTCTTGGCCAATCCGGAGCCACTAGTATCGTTCTTACTCCGCTTTGCCGTATGATTCTCAATACCTTTGGTATGAGAGGCAGAGGAGGAAACACATACACCGACTGGTACACCCAAGGTGTTACCAGCGCGTCCACAGCTATTGCCTGCGGATCTCTTGACCTGGCGCAATACCTGTCCAGTTTTTTGTTGAGGCGAGACGCCATCATGTCCACCATTGGTCTTTCCCAACGGTTTATTAGCATGTGGAAAACTTCTGGATGAAGTCCCCACTCTCCCGGGTGAAGATCGTGTCTGCTGAGGAAGTCTGCTTCCCAGTTGTCCACTCCCGGGATGAACACTGCTGACAGTGCTATCACGTGATTCTCCGCCCAGCGAAGGATCCTGGCAGCTTCTGCCATTGCACTCCTGCTTCTTGTGCCGCCCTGTCTGTTTACATGGGCGACTGCCGTGATGTTGTCCGACTGGATCAACACCGGTCTTCCTTGAAGCAGAGGTTCCGCCTGGCTTAGAGCATTGTAGATTGCTCTTAGTTCCAGAATGTTTATGTGAAGAGACTTTTCCAGGCTCGACCACACTCCCTGGAAGTTTCTTCCTTGTGTGACTGCTCCCCAGCCTCTCAGGCTGGCGTCCGTGGTCACCAGGATCCAATCCTGTATGCCGAATCTGCGGCCCTCCAATAGATGAGCCCTCTGCAACCACCACAGAAGAGATACCCTTGTCCTTGGAGACAGGGTTATCCGCAGGTGCATCTGAAGATGCGTGCATTGATGTACAGACACCTTTCCTGGTTTTAGGAGATTCCTGACCAGGTCGGATAACTCCTTGGCTTTTTCCTCGGGAAGAAAAACCTTTTTCTGAACCGTGTCCAGAATCATCCCTAGGAACAGCAGACGAGTTGTCGGCATTAATTGGGATTTTGGAATATTCAGAATCCATCCGTGCTGCTTTAGCACCTCTTGAGATATTGCTAATCCCATCTCTAGCTGTTCTCTGGACCTTGCCCTTATTAGGAGATCGTCCAAGTATGGGATAATTAATACGCCTTTTCTTCGAAGAAGAATCATCATCTCGGCCATTACCTTTGTAAAGACCCGAGGTGCCGTGGACAAAGCAAACGGCAGCGTCTGAAACTGATAGTGACAGTTTTGTACAACGAACCTGAGGTACCCCTGGTGTGAGGGGTAAATTGGAACGTGGAGATACGCATCCTTGATGTCCAAGGATACCATAAAGTCCCCTTCTTCCAGGTTCGCTATCACTGCTCTGAGTGACTCCATCTTGAACTTGAACTTCTTTATGTACAGGTTCAAGGACTTCAGATTTAGAATAGGCCTTACCGAGCCATCCGGCTTCGGTACCACAAATAGAGTGGAATAATACCCCTTCCCTTGTTGTAGAAGTGGTACCTTGACTATCACCTGCTGAGAGTACAGCTTGTGAATGGCTTCCAAAACCGTCTCCCTTTCGGAAGGGGACGTTGGTAAAGCAGACTTCAGGAAACGGCGAGGTGGATCTGTCTCTAATTCCAACCTGTACCCCTGAGATATTATCTGCAGGATCCAGGGATCTACCTGCGAGTGAGCCCACTGCGCGCTGTAATTTTTGAGACGACCTCCCACCGTCCCCGAGTCCGCTTGAGAAGCCCCAGCGTCATGCTGAGGCTTTTGTAGAAGCCGGGGAGGGCTTCTGTTCCTGGGAAGGAGCTGCCTGTTGCTGTTTCTTCCCTCGACCTCTGCCTCGTGGCAGATATGAATAGCCCTTTGCTCTCTTATTTTTAAAGGAACGAAAGGGCTGCGGTTGAAAAGTCGGTGCCTTTTTCTGTTGGGGAGTGACTTGAGGTAGAAAGGTGGATTTCCGGCTGTAGCCGTGGCCACCAAATCTGATAGACCGACTCCAAATAACTCCTCCCCTTTATACGGCAAAACTTCCATATGCCGTTTTGAATCCGCATCGCCTGTCCACTGTCGCGTCCATAAAGCTCTTCTGGCCGAAATGGACATAGCACTTACCCGTGATGCCAGTGTGCAGATATCCCTCTGTGCATCACGCATATAAAGAAATGCATCCTTTATTTGTTCTAACGACAGTAAAATATTGTCCCTGTCCAGGGTATCAATATTTTCAATCAGGGACTCTGACCAAACTACCCCAGCACTGCACATCCAGGCAGTCGCTATAGCTGGTCGTAGTATAACACCTGCATGTGTGTATATACTTTTTAGGATATTTTCCATCCCCCTATCTGATGGATCTTTAAGTGCGGCCGTCTCAGGAGAAGGTAACGCCACTTGTTTTGATAAGCGTGTTAGCGCCTTGTCCACCCTAGGAGGTGTTTCCCAGCGCTCCCTAACCTCTGGCGGGAAAGGGTATAATGCCAATAATTTCTTTGAAATTATCAGCTTTTTATCAGGGGCAACCCACGCTTCATCACACACGTCATTTAATTCTTCTGATTCAGGAAAAACTATAGGTAGTTTTTTCACACCCCACATAATACCCTGTTTAGTGGTACCTGTAGTATCAGCTAAATGTAACGCCTCCTTCATTGCCAAAATCATATAACGTGTGGCCCTACTGGAAAATACGGTTGATTCGTCACCGTCACCACTGGAATCAGTGCCTGTGTCTGGGTCTGTGTCGACCGACTGAGGCAAAGGGCGTTTTACAGCCCCTGACGGTGTTTGAGGCGCCTGGACAGGCACTAATTGATTGTCCGGCCGCCTCATGTCATCAAACGACTGCTTTAGCGTGTTGACACTATCCCGTAATTCCATAAATAAAGGCATCCATTCTGGTGTCGACCCCCTAGGAGGTGACATCCCCATATTTGGCAATTGCTCCGCCTCCACACCAATATCGTCCTCATACATGTCGACACACACGTACCGACACACAGCAGACACACAGGGAATGCTCTAAACGAAGACAGGACCCACTAGCCCTTTGGGGAGACAGAGGGAGAGTCTGCCAGCACACACCAAAAAGCGCTATATATGACAGGGATAGCCTTATAATAAGTGCTCCCTTATAGCTGCTTTATATATATCAAGATATTGCCATTAAATTTGCCCCCCCTCTCTGTTTTACCCTGTTTCTGTAGTGCAGTGCAGGGGAGAGACCTGGGAGCCGTCCTGACCAGCGGAGCTGTGAGAGGAAATGGCGCCGCGTGCTGAGGAGATAGGCCCCGCCCCTTTTTCGGCGGGCTCGTCTCCCGCTATTTTGTGAATACAGGCAGGGGTTAAATATCTCCATATAGCCTCTGGGGGCTATATGTGAGGTATTTTTAGCCTTTATATAGGTTTACATTTGCCTCCCAGGGCGCCCCCCCCCAGCGCCCTGCACCCTCAGTGACTGCGTGTGAAGTGTGCTGAGAGGAAAATGGCGCACAGCTGCAGTGCTGTGCGCTACCTTTAGAAAACTGCAGGAGTCTTCAGCCGCCGATTCTGGACCTCTTCTTACTTCAGCATCTGCAAGGGGGCCGGCGGCGCGGCTCCGGTGACCATCCAGGCTGTACCTGTGATCGTCCCTCTGGAGCTGATGTCCAGTAGCCAAGAAGCCAATCCATCCTGCACGCAGGTGAGTTCACTTCTTCTCCCCTCTGTCCCTCGTTGCAGTGATCCTGTTGCCAGCAGGAATCACTGTAAAATAAAAAACCTAAGCTAAACTTTCTCTAAGCAGCTCTTTATGAGAGCCACCTAGAATTGCACCCTTCTCGGCCGGGCACAAAAATCTAACTGGAGTCTGGAGGAGGGTCATAGGGGGAGGAGCCAGTGCACACCACCTGATCTGGAAAAGCTTTACTTTTTGTGCCCTGTCTCCTGCGGAGCCGCTATTCCCCATGGTCCTTTCAGGAACCCCAGCATCCACTAGGACGATAGAGAAAAAGAAAACGCAAATACCCGCTCCATACCGGACTAGAAAGGGGTCCAATGCTTTCACATCAGACCCCTTTCTCCCGAATGCCGGGACATCACGTGACTCCTGTCACTGAAGTCCCTTCAGCCAATCAGGAAGCGCTACTTCCGTGGCGCTCACCTGATGTGCTGTCACAGTACAGACAGCGCACAGCCAATCGCAAAGCCGCTCCATTACTTTCAATGGTGGGAACTTTGCGGGTAGCGGTGGGGTCACCCGCCGGTCAGCCGCTGACCGGCGGGTGACCTTACCGCTAGCCGCTAAGTTCCCACCATTGAAAGTAATGGAGCGGCTTTGCGATGTGCTGTCACAGTACAGACAGCGCACAGCCAATCAGGTGAGCGCAACGAAGTTGCGCTTCCTGATTGGCTTAGAGACCTTTCTGTGACAGCTGTCACTGACAGGTCTCATTCGTGGAAAGGTGTCCCATGTGTCAGCATGGGACCCCTTTCAGTCCGGCATGGAGCGGGTGTTCGGTTTGTTTTTTTGCCAAGTACGTGGATTTATCTCTGGACCATGGCTGAGGTGAGTATATTGATCTTTTCTTTTCAGGTATCCGTGGATTCTACATGGAGAAGAGGACCGATGTCGGCGTGTGAACATAGGTAAGTATGTGTGTGTCGACGTATGAAATAAAGTTTTACTGTCAACGGTGTGTGTGTCCTGTTTTTATTTGGGTATTTTTTTCCCAGTAGTACTACAGGTACCAGCGGGCCCGTTTTTCTCCCGCATGCTGGTACTTGTGGTTCTCCAAGTACCAGCTTGCGGGGGAGGCTTGCTGGGACTTGTAGTACTACTGGAAAAAACAATATCTTTTTATTATCACAAAAGGCTATCAGCCCCCCCATCCGCAGCCCATTGGATGGGTGGGGGACAGCCTCGGGCTTCACCCCTGGCCCTTGGGTGGCTGGGGGACCCCTTGATTGAAGGGGTCCCCACTCCCCCAGGGTACCCCGGCCAGGGGTGACTAGTTGGATATTTAATTCCACGGCCGCAGGGCACGGCATAAAAGTGACCCCCGGCTGTGGCATTATCTGTCCAGCTAGTGGAGCCCGATGCTGGTGTTAAAAATACGGGGGACCCCTACTCTTTTTGTCCCCCGTATTTTTGGCACCAGGCGCAGAGCCCGGTGCTGGTTTTAAAAATACGGGGGATCCCCTGTCAATTTCTCCCCCGCATTTTTAGAACCAGGACCAGCTCGAAGAGCCCGAGGCTGGTTATGCTTTGGAGGGGGGACCCCACGCCATTTTTTTTTATGATTTCACCGTTCCAGCATAAAAAAAAATAATAATAATATTTTAAAAAATATATAAATAATATTTGTGCCTCAAAAAAAAAAAGTACCTAATCCCTTCTAATATAAATAGATCTGCTATTCCCCCAAAAAAAAAAACACAAAAAAAAAAAACGTTTAAAATTTTTTTATTTGTTTTCACCCTCCAAAGTGTGGCGGATTGAAAATGACGAATTTGCTGTCTAAAAGCACTGCTGTCGAATTTCCAAACTTGAATTGAATATGCTTTGGTCGAATTGCAGCACTTGTATCATTGCAGAAAAGTCGAATTTGCAAAAATTCGAATTTCAAAAAGTCGAATTTTGAAAGTCCGTTTTTTTGTCGAAAAGCACTGAATTGCATAGGCGATTTTTTTTTTGGTCGAAAATGACCCGAAATTCGACAATTTCGGGAATTCGACCGCAATTGCATATACCCCCATATCTCCAGAAGGATATAATAAGATTTTACGCACCGGTAAATCTATTTCTCGTAGTCCGTAGTGGATGCTGGGTACTCCGTAAGGACCATGGGGAATAGACGGGCTCCGCAGGAGACTGGGCACTTCTTTAAAGAAAAGAATAGGTACTACATCTGGTGTGCACTGGCTCCTCCCTCCATGCACCTCCTCCAGACCTCAGTTAGGGAAACTGTGCCCGGAAGAGCTGACATTACAAGGAAAGGATTTGGAATCCAGGGTAAGACTCATACCAGCCACACCAATCACACCGTACAACTTGTGATAACCATACCCAGTTAACAGCATGAACAACAACTGAGCCTCATTAAACTGATGGCTCAGAACAAAAAACCCTATAGTTAAGCAATAACTATATACAAGTATTGCAGAATTCCGCACTTGGGACGGGCTCCCAGCATCCACTACGGACTACGAGAAATAGAATTACTGGTGAGTAAAATCTTATTTTCTCTGACGTCCTAGTGGATGCTGGGTACTCCGTAAGGACCATGGGGATTATACCAAAGCTCCCAAACGGGGGGAGAGTGCGGATGACTCTGCAGCACCGAATGAGCAAACTCAAGGTCCTCCTAAGCCAGGGTATCAAACTTGTAGAATTTTGCAAACGTGTTTGATCTTGACCAGGTAGCAGCTCGGCAAAGTTGTAAAGCCGAGACCCCTCGGGCAGCCGCCCAAGAGGAGCCCACCTTCCTCGTGGAATGGGCTTTGACTGATTTAGGATGCGGCAGTCCAGCCGCAGAATGTGCAAGTTGAATCGTGCTACAGATCCAGCGAGCAATAGTCTGCTTAGAAGCAGGAGCACCCAGCTTGTTGGGTGCATGCAGGATAAACAGCGAGTCAGTTTTTCTGACTCTAGCCGTCCTGGAAACAGATTTTCAGGGCCCGGACTACATCCAGCAACTTGGAAGCCTCCAAGTCCCGAGTAGCCGCAGGCACCACAATAGGTTGGTTCAAATGAACGCTGATACCACCTTAGGGAGAAATTGGGGACGAGTCCTCAATTCTGCCCTGTCCATATGGAAGACCAGATAGGGGCTTTTACATGACAAAGCCGCCAATTCTGACACACGCCTAGCCGAAGCCAAGGCCAAAAGCATGACCATTTTCCACATGAGATATTTCAACTCCACGGTCTGAAGTGGCTCAAACCAATGTGATTTTAGGAAATCCAACACAACGTTGAGATCCCAAGGTGCCACTGGAGGCACAAAAGGGGGCTGAATATGCAGCACTCCCTTAAAAAACATCTGAACTTCAGCCAGTGAAGCCAGTTCTTTTTGAAAGAAAATAGACAGGGCCGAAATCTGGACTTTAATGGATCCCAATTTTAGGCCCATAGTCACTCCTGACTGTAGGAAGTGCAGAAATCGACCCAGCTGAAATTCTTCTGTTGGGGCCTTCATAGCCTCACACCAAGCAACATATTTTCACCATATGCGGTGATAATGTTTTGCTGTCACATCCTTCCTAGCTTTTATCAGCATAGGAATGACTTCAACCGGAAAGCCCTTTTCCATCAGGATCCGGCGTTCAACCGCCATGCCGTCAAACGCAGCCGCGGTAAGTCTTGGAACAGACAGGGCCCCTGCTGTAGCAGGTCCTGTCTGAGAGGCAGAGGCCAAGATCTCTGAGATCATTTCTTGTAGTTCCGGGTACCAAGTCCTTCTTGGCGAATCCGAAACGATGAGTATAGTTCTTACTCCTCTCTTTCTTACTATCCTCAGTACCTTTGGTATGAGGGGAAGAGGAGGGAACACATAAACCGACTGGTACACCCACGGTGTCACTAGAGCGTCCACAGCTATCGCCTGAGGGTCCCTTGACCTGGCGCAATATCTTTTTAGCTTTTTGTTGAGGCGGGACGCCATCATGTCCACCTGTGGCCTTTCCCAACGATTTACAATCAGCTGGAAGACTTCTGGATGAAGTCCCCACTCTCCCGGGTGGAGGTCGTGCCTGCTGAGGAAGTCTGCTTCCCAGATGTCCACTGCCGGAATGAACACTGCTGACAGTGCTATCACGTGATTTTCCGCCCATCGGAGAATCCTTGTGGCTTCTGCCATCGCCATCCTGCTTCTTGTGCCGCCCTGTCGGTTTACATGGGCGACCGCCGTGATGTTGTCTGACTGAATCAGCACCGGCTGGTTTTGAAGCAGGGGTTTTGCCTGACTTAGGGCATTGTAAATGGCCCTTAGTTCCAGAATATTTATGTGTAGGGAAGTCTCCTGACTCGACCATTGTCCTTGGAAGTTTCTTCCCTGAGTGACTACCCCCCAACCTCGGAGGCTTGCATCCGTGGTCACCAGGACCCAGTCCTGTATGCCGAATCTGCAGCCCTCGAGAAGATGAGCACTCTGCAGCCACCACAGCAGACACCCTGGCCCTCGGGGACAGGGTGATCAGCCGATGCATCTGAAGATGCGATCCGGACCACTTGTCTAATAGATCCCACTGAAAAATCCTTTCATGGAACCTGCCGAATGGAATTACCATCTTTCCCAGGACTCGCGTGCAGTGATGCACCGACACCTGTTTTGGTTTCAGGAGGTCTCTGACCAGAGATGACAACTCCTTGGCCTTCTCCTCCGGGAGAAAAACCTCAGAATCATACCCAGGAACAGCAGACGCGTCGTAGGAACCAGCTGCGACTTTGGGATATTCAGAATCCAGCCATGCTGTTGTAGCACTTCCTGAGATAGTGCTACTCCGACCAACAACTGCTCCCTGGACCTCGCCTTTATAAGGAGATCGTCCAAGTACGGGATAATTAAAACTCCCTTCTTTCGAAGGAGTATCATCATTTCGGCCATTACTTTGGTAAATACCCTCAGTGCCGTGTACAGACCAAATGGCAACGTCTGGAATTGGTAATGGCAGTCCTGTACCACAAAACGGCGGTACACCTGGTGAGGTGGGTAAATGGGGACATGTAGGTAAGCATCCTTGATGTCCAGTGATACCATGTAATCCCCGTCTTCCAGGCTTGCAATAACCGCCCTGAGCGATTCCATTTTGAACTTGAACTTCCTTATATAAGTGTTCAAGTATTTCAAATTTAGAATGGGTCTCACCGAACCGTCTGGTTTCGGTACCACAAACATTGTGGAATAGTAACCCCGTCCCTGTTGAAGGAGGGGAACTTTGATTATCACCTGCTGGAGATACAGCTTGTGAATTGCCGCCAGTACTACCTCCCTGTCCTGGGGAGTAGCTGGCAAGGCTGATTTGAGGTAACGGCGAGGGGGAGACGTCTCAAAATCCAGCTTGTATCCCTGAGATACCACTTGTAGAACCCAGAGACCCACCTGTGAGCGAACCCACTGGTCGCTGAAGTTCCGGAGACGAGCCCCCACCGCACCTGGCTCCACATGTGGAGCCCCAGCGTCATGCGGTGGACTTAGTGGAAGCAGGGGAGGATTTTTGTTCTTGGGAACTGGCTGTATGGTGCAGCTTTTTCCCTCTACCCCTGCCTCTGGGCAGAAAGGACGCGCCTCTAACCCGCTTGCCTGAGGCCGAAAGGACTGTACTTGATAATACGGTGCTTTCTTAGGCTGTGAGGGAACCTGAGGTAAAAAAGTCGACTTCCCAGCTGTTGCTGTGGATACGAGGTCCGAAAGACCGTCCCCAAACAATTCCTCACCCTTATAAGGCAAAATTTCCATGTGCCTTTTAGAGTCAGCATCACCTGTCCACTGCCGAGTCCATAATACTCTCCAGGCAGAAATGGACATTGCATTAATTCTAGATGCCAGCCGGCAAATGTCCCTCTGTGCATCTCTCATTTATAAGCTCTATGGTTAGCAATATAGTGTCCCTGTCCAGGGAATCAATGTTATTAGACAGGGAATCAGACCACGCTGCTGCAGCACTACACATCCATGCTGAAGCAATAGGTCTCAGTATAGTACCTAAGTGTGTATACACAGACTTCAGGATAGCCTCCTGCTTTCTATCTGAAGGCTCCTTTAAGGCGGCCGTATCCTGAGAAGGCAGTGCCACCTTTTTTGATAAGCGTGTGAGCGCCTTGTCCACCTTAGGAAATGTCATCCAGCGTAACCTATCCGTTGGCGGGAAAGGGTACGCCATTAGTAACCGCTTAGAAATTACTAGTTTCTTATCTGGGGAACACCACGCTTCTTCACACAATTCATTTAACTCATCAGATGGGGGAAGTGTCACTGGCTGCTTTTTCTCCCCAAACATAATACCCTTTTTTGTGGTAACCGGGTTAATGTCAGAAATGTGCAACACATTTTTCATTGCCGTAATCATGCATCGGATGGCCCTAGTGGATTGTACATTAGTCTCATCCTCGTCGACGCTGGAGTCGGACTCCGTGTCGACATCTGTGTCTGCTATCTGAGGTAGCGGGCATTTTTGAGCCCGAGACGCTTGGGCAGGCGCGGGCTGAGATGCCGGCTGTCCCAAAGCTGTTACGTCATCGAACCTTTTATGCAAGGAGTTGACACGGTCGGTTAATACTTTCCACATATCCATCCACTCTGGTGTCGGCCCCGCAGGAGGCGACATCACAACTATAGGCTCCTGCTCCGCCTCCACGTAAGCGTCCTCTTCAAACATGTCGACACAGCCGTACCGACACACCACACAGGGAATGCTCTGACTGAGGACAGGACCCCACAAAGTCCTTTGGGGAGACAGAGTATGCCAGCACACACCACAGCGCTATATAACCAGGGATTTATACTAAAGTGAGTGATTTTTCCCTATAGCAGCTTATTATACACAGTTTGCGCCTAAATTTAGTGCCCCCCCCTTTTTTTTACCCTTGAAGCCTGGAAACTGCAGGGGAGAGCCTGGGGAGCTGCCTTCCAGCGGAGCTGTGAAGATAAAATGGCGCCCGTGTGCTGAAGATAGCCCCGCCCCTTTCTCTGCAGACTTCTCCCGCTTTTTTATATGCTTTATGGCGGGGGATTATGCACATATAGTTTATTAGCTGTATTATGTGCTATTTAGCCATGGACGGTACTCTAATTGCTGCCCAGGGCCCCCCCAGCGCCCTGCACCCATCAGTGAACGGAGTGTGTGGTGTGCAGAAGGAGCAATGGCGCACAGCTGCAGTGCTGTGCGCTACCTTAATGAAGACCGGAGTCTTCAGCCGCCGATTTTCAACTTCTCTTCGGTTCTTCTGGCTCTGCAAGGGGGAGGGCGGCGCGGCTCCGGGACCGGTCGACCGAGGACTGGGCCGGTGTTCGATCCCTCTGAAGCTAATGGTGTCCAGTAGCCTAAGAAGCCCAAGCTAGCTGCAAGCAGGTAGGTTCGCTTCTCTCCCCAGTCCCACGTAGCAGTGAGTCTGTTGCCAGCAGATCTCACTGAAAATAAAAAACCTAACAAATACTTTTCTTTATAGTGAACTCAGGAGAGCCCACTAAGTGCATCCAGCTCAGGCCGGGCACAGATTCTAACTGAGGTCTGGAGGAGGGGCATAGAGGGAGGAGCCAGTGCACACCAGATGTAGTACCTAATCTTTTCTTTAAAGAAGTGCCGAGTCTCCTGCGGAGCCCGTCTATTCCCCATGGTCCTTACGGAGTACCCAGCATCCACTAGGACGTCAGAGAAAAATACATTATAGAGTGTACAAAGAAAGGCAACTAAAATGGTGTATGGCCTACATCACAAAACTTACCCGGAAAGGCTAAAAGATCTTAACATGTATAGTTTGGAGGATAGAGAAGGAAAAGTGGGGACATGATAGAAACATTCAAATATACCAAGGGTTTTAACAAAGTTCAGGAGGGAAACATTCTTCAATGGAAGAGTATTAGAACTCGAGGACATACACAAACTGTAGGGAGGCAGGTTCAGGGGAAATTTTATGAAAACTATCTTCATAGAATGGATAGTGGACAAGTGGAATAGCCTCCCATCAGAGGTGGTAGAGGCTAAGACTGTAGAGCAATTTAAACATGCCTGGGATAGGCATATGAATATCCTTACAAAGAATTAGGGTTCAAAAAGGGTTGAGATTACCTCAAGGATAAAAAAGTGCCAGACTAAATGGGCCAAGTGGTTCTTATCTGCCGTCAAATTCTGTTTCTATGTACCCCGCTACAGAAAGGATGTACTGTAACTCATAGTAACCAGGTATCAGCTATTAGCTGTATACAAATATTATGATTGGTTACTATGGGCAGTATTCAATTAGTTTCAGAAGTTCCGACAGGGTGGAAAGTCGTCACTTTCCACCGATGATGTGAACTTTCTGACACTTCAACATTTAATTGATGTGCCAGTTTTCCGCCCTGTCGGAAACTGACAAGTCAAAAAAAACACGTGGATGAGCGGAATCTCTGCTTATCCATGTGATTTTCGACAGCGCCGGGCCATTTTCAGCCATTCATTGTCACCCATAAGAGTAGGCGGAAGTGAATGGTCGAAAGGGATGGGGAAACTGCCCGCTTCTGAATAGGCTGCAGTCGGATCCTCTCCGTCGGAGAGGATCTGACTGCAAAATAATATAGCCCTTAGTGATACAAGTAATACATTGCACTCCAAATAGAGGGAGGTAAGGCAGCAATAGAGAGGCATGAGGGAAAGAATAATTAGGAGAACAGAGGAAACCTGTAGGTTTATAGAGGGCAGCGTGCAGGGTTCCTGCAGAACATATAGCAGTCATAGCTCTGCCAGTCTGAAACGGAATACCAGTACTGAGAGGAGTTGATGGAACTTATTACTGGATAGAAAGCTCGTTCCTTTACCATGAGCTGCACAGCTGTATATTACAGAGCTCAGTAATGGCAGCACAAATAAGTACTGTTGTTCTACACTCTACCTGCATTCACAGTATGTTTATAGTTTATTTCCTGTGTGACTCCTCCGATGTTTGAAAATACCTGACCTATAGGAAAAACATTTGCTGCATTCGGAGCATTTAAATGGTTTCTCTCCTGTGTGACTCCTCTGATGACTAACAAGAGTTGGCTTACGAGAAAAACACTTGCTGCATTCGGAGCATTTAAATGGTTTCTCTCCTGTGTGACTCCTCTGATGACTGACAAGACCTGACTTACGAGAAAAACACTTGCTGCATTCAAAGCATTTAAATGGTTTCTCTGCTATGTGATTCAACTGATGACGGAGAAAAGAGGTCTGATGGGAAAAACATTTGCTGCATTCTGAACATTTAAAGGGTTTCTCTCCTGTGTGACTCCTCTGATGTATAACAAGCTGTGACTTAAGGTAAAAACTCTTGCTGCATTCAGAACATGTAAATGGTTTTTCTCCTGTGTGAATCTTCTGATGATAAATAAGCTGCGTCTGGTGGCAATAACACTTTTCACATTTAGAACATTTATAAAGTTTCTCTCCTGTGTGAATCCTCTGATGATTGAGAAGAAGTGACTTACGGGAAAAACACTTGCTGCATTCAGAGCATTTAAATGGTTTCTCTCCTGTGTGACTCCTCTGATGTATAACAAGATGTTGCTTGGAGATGAAACACTTGCTGCATTCAGAGCATTTAAATGGTCTCTCTCCTGTGTGACGCCTCTGATGTATAACAAGTTGTTGCTTGGAGATGAAACACTTGCTGCATTCAGAGCATTTATATGGTTTCTCTCCTGTGTGACTCCTCTGATGTACAAGCAGCTGTAGTTTCCGGGAAAAACATTTGCTACATTCTGAACATTTAAATGTTATTTCCCCTGTGTGAATCTTCAGATGATAAACAAGCTGTGCCCTTTGGTAAAAACGCTTACTGCATTCAGAGCATTTATATGGTTTCTCTCCGGTGTGTATCCTCTGATGTGTAACAAGTTTAGATTTGGAGATGAAACATTTGCCACATTCAGTACATTTATATGGTTTCTCTCCTGTGTGTGTCCTCTTATGTATAACAAGGTGTTGCTTGGAGGATAAACACATGGTACACTCAGAACATGTAAATGATTTCTCTCCTGTGTGACTCCTCTGATGTATGACAAGCTGTGATTTTTGGGAAAAAGACTTGCTACACTCAGAACATGTAAATCGTTTCTCTCCTGTGTGACTCCTCTGATGCATGAGAAGACGTGATTTAAATGTAAAGCCTTTGCCACACTCAGAGCACAGATGGGGTCTCTCTCCTGTGAGACTCATCATCATGTAGAATATGAGAAACAAATTTGTTGAATTTTTCTTCTAACCAGAAATTGAGAAGAATCTGAGACTCCTCCAGAGGTGTAAGGAGAAATTACGTCTTTAGTTGGCTTGACCAGAGAACAATTTCCCTTTCCCCAACGTCTTCTAATATTCTTAGTGGGAATCCTGCTCCTTATGAGTCCTGTAAGAAAGTTAATAAGTCAGAGCAGAAAAGTTTCCATCCAATTCTACTTTTATAGCAGAAGCGTTTTATTGTATAATTAAGATGAGGTATATTTATTAAATATAGTAACAAATATCACACTCACTATTGTGATATATTTGTGTATGTTGCAAAATTGCTGGGACTATCTGCAGTGAGATGTTCATCACAGAGACCTCTACCCTCCTGCAGCAGGTACCAATACGTATAAAGTACACGTCTATTAATGTTTCTATGATGATTGTATAACCCTTATCCTCTGACCACAGAATGTGCAGATCACACATTACTCATCCCCCTGCACTGACCATAGGATGGATTACACATGCTACGGATAAGGTCACACGTACTGTCACCAGTAAGTCGCCATTCCCTCTACACAAACCATGGGAATGGGGACAATGTGATCATCTCACAGTCGCTCCGCTCAGTGTGATGTGTGCAGAGGAATCCGGGGTCAGTGTTACACATTGCTATGTATGAGATGGGGGAGGGTTTGGTGCCAGGGCAAGTGTTTCTCAAACTTTTTGGAATCATGGCGCCCTAGAGTATCAGATCTATTTTTCACGGCACCCCTAGACCAAAAGTTTCTTTGAGAAATTTAGAAAGAAATATTAAAGTTAAAATAGGATTTTATATACCTACCGGTAAATCCTTTTCTCATAGTCCGTAGAGGATGCTGGTATCCATATTAGTACCATGGGGTATAGACGGGTCCACCAGGAGCCATTGGCACTTTAAGAGTTTAACAGTGTGGGCTGGATCCTCCCTCTATGCCCCTCCTACCAGACTCAGTCTAGAAACTGTGCCTGAGGAGACGACATACTTCGAGAGAAGGAAATACACAGATAGTGGCGAGATTCATACCAGCTCACACAACAGGCAAATCCGGGCAAACACAGCAACAGCTGAAACATGAAAATAAGCAAAACTTATCGAGGAACCAGGCAGTACTGAACTAAATAACCACTGCAAGAATAAAGAAGCGTTGGGGGGGGGGGGGGGCGCCCAGCATCCTCTACGGACTACGAGGAAAGGATTTACCGGTAGGTATATAAAATCCTATTTTCTCTTACGTCCTAGAGGATGCTGGGGTCCATATTAGTACCATGGGGATGTACCAAAGCACCCAGAACGGGTGGGAGAGCACGGAGGCTCCTGCAGAACTGCTTGACCAACAGGCCAAAGCATCGAACTTGCAAAACTTAGCAAACGTGTTCGACCAAGTAGCCGCTCAGCAAAGTTGTAAAGCCGAGACACCCCGGCAGCTGCCCAGGAAGAACCCACCTTACGAGTAGAGTGGGCCTTAACAGATTTTGGACACTGCAATCCTGCCGTAGAATATGCATGTTGAATGGTGAACCTGATCCAGCGAGAAATCGTCTGCTTAGAGGCAGGACACCCAATTTTCTTAGAGATCATACAGGACAAAGTCAGATTTTCTGTGACGAGCAGTCCTCTTCACATAGATCTTCAAAGCCCTCACAACATCCAAGGCCTTTGAAGCAACTGAGTCAGTAGCCACTGGCATCACAATAGGCTGGTTGATATGAAAATCCGACAACCTTAGGAAGGAACTGTTGACGTGTCCGGAGTTCCGCCCTATCTTCATGGAAGACCAAATAGGGACTTTTACAGGACAAAACCCCCAATTCCGACACACGTCGCGCAGAAGCTAAGGCCAACAGAGTGACAGCCTTCCACATGAAAAATTTGACCTCAACCTCCTGTAGAGGCTCAAACCAATCCGATTGCAAGAAAAAATGCAACACCACGTCCAAATCCCAGGATGCCGTTGGCACCACAAAGGGAGGCTGGATGTGCAGAACCCCTTTCAAAAAGGTCTGAACCTCAGGGAGGGCAGCCAATTGTTTCTGGAAGAAAATGGATAAAGATGAAATCTGGACCTTTAGGGACCCCTAATGTCAGGCCCATATCCACACCTGCTTGCAGGAAGAGGAGAAAACGTCCAAATTGAAACTCCACCACAAGAAACTTCTTTGATTCACACCAAGACACATCTTTTACAAATACGATGGTAATGTTTAGACGTTACCCCCTTTTTAGCCTGTATCAGGGTAGGAATAACTGCGCTCGGAATACCCTTCCGAGCTAAGATCTGACGCTCAACCGCCATGCTGTCAAACGTAGCCGAGGTAAGTCCTGATAAGCGAACGGCCCCTGTACTAGAAGATCCTCCGGAAGAGGCAGAGGCCTTGGATCTTCCCTCAGTAGATCTGCGTACCAAGCCCTCCTTGGCCAGTCCGGAGCAATGAGGATTGACAGAACCTTTGTTCTTCTTACAAGCTGTATAACTCTTAGATTGAGGGGAAGTGGAGGGAACACATACACTGACGGGAACACCTAAGGTGTTACCAGTGCGGCCACTGCTTGTGGGTCTCTCAACCTGGAACAGTACCTCCGCAGCTTCTTGTTGAGGCGGGAGGCCATCATGTCTATGTGAGGAACCCCCCACCAACTGGTTACCACCTCGAACACCTCCAGGTGGAGGCCCCATTCTCCTGGATGGAGATCGAGTCTGCTGAGGAAGTTTGCTTCCCAGTTGTCCACTCCCGGAATGAAGATTGCCGACATAGCCACCACGTGTCTTTCTGCCCACAGAGAAGGATTCTTGTCACCTCTGACATTGTAGCCCTGCTCTTCGTTCCGCCTTGTCGGTTTATGTAGGCCACTGTGGTCACGTTGTCCGACTGCACCTGAACAGTCCGATCCTGTAGAAGGTGTGCTGCTTGAAGAAGGCCGTTGTACACGGCTCTTATCTCCAGGATGTTTATTGGAAGAAGGGATTCCTGACTTGACCACCTTCTTTAGAAGGTTTACCCGAGTGACTGCTCCCCAACCTCTGAGACTTGCATCCGTGGTTAGAAGGACCCAGTCCTGAAACCCGAACCTTCGGCCCTCCAGAAGGTGAGGCAGTTACAGCCACCAGTGGAGTGAAATCCTTGCTTTCGGTGACAGATGCATCTTCTGGTGCATGTGTAGGCGAGATCCCGTTGAAAGGACCGAGCATGAAACCTTCCGTACTGCAGAGCCTAGTAGGAGGCAACCATCTTCCCCAGAAGGCGGATGCACTGATGAACCAATACCCGGGTAGGCTTCAAGACATCCCGGACCATTGACTGTATCACCAACGCTTTCTCCACCGGGAGAAACACCCTCTGTACCTCAGTGTCGGGGATCATCCCCAGGAAAGACAGCCTCCTTGTCTGCTCCAGATGAGACTTGGGAAGGTTCAGGATCCAACCGTGCTCCCTGAGCAGATGCGTTGAGAGAGCAATGGACCGTAACAACTTCTCCCTGGACGACGCCTTGATAAGCAGATCGTCCAGATATGGAATTATGTTCACCCCCTGCTTGCGGAGAACCATCATCTCTGCCATCAACTTGGTGAAGACCCTCAGTGCTGTGGAGAGACCGAATGGCAGTGCTTGAAACTGATCTTGATCGTCTAACAGTGCAAACCTGAGATAAGCCTGATGCAGCGACCAAAAGGGGATGTGGAGGTACGCATCCTTGATGTCCAGGGACACCAGGAACCCCCCCTCCGCCAGAGACTCCATTTTGAACTTGAACTCCTTTAGAAAAGGGTTCAGCGACTTCAAGTTCAAGAATGGCCTGACCAAACCATCCGGTTTCAGTACCACAAAAAAGTTTGAATAGTAACCCGTGTTCAGCTGATGAGGTGGAACTCGAACAATGACTTCTGACATTACCAATTTTTTTTATGGCGTCCAGAAGTATTTCCCTATCTGCCAGCAAGCCTGACTTTAAGAATCGGTGAGGTGGAAGAGTTTGAAACTCCAGCCTGTACCCCCGGGACACAATATCCAGTACCCAGGGATCTAGGCTGGATGACATCCAGACGTGACTGAAATGTCGGAGTCTCGCTCCCACCTGACCGACCTCCAGGCTGGGCGGTCCACCATCATGCTGCGGATTTTGAGGCACCAGAAACAGGCTTCTGGTCCTGGGAACCTGCAGGTGCAGGTTTCTTGGATTTGGCTCGACCACCTCTCAAGAAGGTGTGAGAGGGTTTGTTCTTTCTAGTCCTAGCGGGCCGAAAAGACTGACGTGTTGGGAGTAAAAGGTTTCTTCGTAGCTGGTGCAGCTGAGGGAAGAAAGGAAGACTTACCCACGGTAGCCATGGCTATCCACCCATCCTGCGCCTCCCCAAAAAGAGCCTGACCGGTATAGGGTAGGTTCTCCACACACTTTCTGGATTCCGCATCCGCAGACCATTGGCGCAGCCAGAGACCCCTGCGAGCCGAGATGGACATGGCGGAGATCCCCGCAGCCATGGAGCCCAGATCCTTCATGGCTTCTACCAGGAACCCTGCAGAATCCTGTATGTTACGTAAAAACAAATCAACGTCACCTTTATCCATCGTCATCAAGTCCTCCAACAGAGTGATGGATCATTTAGCTATTGCTTTTGAAATCCATGCACAGGCAATAGTGGGCCGCAGAATTTCCTCCGTAGCCGTGTAAATGGATTTGAGCGTAGCATCAACCTTGCGATCTGCCGGGTCTTTCAACGCGCTGGATCCCGGGACAGGTAAGACCACCACCTGCTTTTACAGCCTGGAGACAGACGCGTCAGCTATAAGCGGGGTCTCACATTTTTTCCCATCTTCCTCTGGGAAGGGAAAAGCAACCAGAACCCTTTTAGGGATCTGAAATTTTTCTCTGGGTTTTCCCAGGATCTTTCAAACATAGCATTTAATTCCTTAGATGCAGGGAAAGTGAGCGTGGCTTTCTTACTATCCATGAAGAAAGCCTCCTGAAGTTGCTCAGGGGTTGCGTCAGCAATATTCAACACATCCCGCATGGCCTCTATCATCAACTGCACCCCCTTGGCAAGTGATGCTGCCCCGCTCGACACATCCTCATCACCGTCTGCTGTGTCAGAATCGGTATCCGGGTCATCCTGCGTAATGTGGGAAAGATCACGTTTATGAGAATGTACCGCACGGGACCCCGAGGGAACAGGACCGGGCTATACAGCCATTATGGACTGTAATACACGAGCTGCAGTTTCAGTCCTAGCAACCCTTTCAGAAATCTGAGAAATAGTCCCCCTAAGAGAGGCTAACCACTCCAGTTCCCTAGCCGGGATCTGCGCTACAACAGTGCAATCGTGATTACATGGGATGGGATCTTCCTGAGATATATCCTCTGCAGCATACGAGACAGTCTCTAGACATGTTTGCTTGTACACCCCACATACACAGAGGGTACAGGGCAGAGTTTCCCCAACAAAAATGGCAGAGAGACAGAGATTGGAGCCAACTCACACACAGTGCTCTATAGATATAGGGAAAACCCTTAACCCGCGCTGACTATGTCAGGTGACACAGTCTATATACAGTCTCCCCCTCCCTTCTACAACTCCCCTGGTACCGAAACAGATAGCTGGAGTTGCTCTGGAGGGACTGTTCTTCCACTGGCAGCGTGTTTGCAGGCAGGAAAATGGCACTGACCGCTACTGGGTCCGCTCTGAGAAGCTCCGCCCACTTAATGGTGCAGTCTTCACGCTCTTCTGGAGATTATACTGGCCTGAGGAATTTGTGCTGGCTGAGATAAGAGGACCAAGACAGGCTAGCTGGTCAGTGTAGGGTTAAGGCGCCGGCTCAGGGAACCCCTCACAGCGCTGCACCAAGTACCGCTGAGCCCCCAGAGCGCAGTCAGTACTGCGCTCCTACCCTGCAGCCGCCATCTTCAGACCGGCCCCGCGCTTGTCAGGGGGGGTCGGTGACGAACTCGCCACAAACTTCTGCTCTGCTAGGGGGTGGTGGCATGCTGCTGGGGTGAGCGATCTGTCCCCTTTGGAGCTCAGTGTCCAGTCAGCGGCTCAGACCCCGCAGGGCGGACACTACTCCCCTTCCTCAGTCCCTCGATGCAGGGAGGCTGTTGCCTGCAGCCTCCCTGTAAAATAAACTCTAAAATAAACTTTTACCAGGCAAGCTCTGTAGAGCTCCCCTAGCTGTGACCGGCTCCTCCAGCCCACACTATTAATCTTTTAAAGTGCCAATGGCTCCAAATGGACCAGTCTATACCCCATGGTACTAATATGGATCCCAGCATCCTCTAGGACGCAAGAGAAAATAAGAATTTACTCACCGGTAATTCTATTTATCGTAGTCCGTAGTGGATGCTGGGTACTCCGTAAGGACCATGGGGTATAGACGGGCTCCGCAGGAGACTGGGCACTCTTAAAAGAAAGATTAGGTACTATATCTGGTGTGCACTGGCTCCTCCCTCTATGCCCCTCCTCCAGACCTCAGTTAGGGAAACTGTGCCCGGAAGAGCTGACATTACAAGGAAAGGATTTGGAATCCAGGGTAAGACTCATACCAGCCACACCAATCACACCGTACAACTTGTGATAACTATACCCAGTTAACAGTATGAACAACAACTGAGCCTCATTCAACAGATGGCTCATAACAATAACCCTTTAGTTAAGCAATAACTATATACATGTATTGCAGAGTCCGCACTTTGGACGGGCGCCCAGCATCCACTACGGACTACGAGAAATAGAATTACCGGTGAGTAAATTCTTATTTTCTCTGACGTCCTAGTGGATGCTGGGTACTCCGTAAGGACCATGGGGATTATACCAAAGCTCCCAAACGGGCGGGAGAGTGCGGATGACTCTGCAGCCCCGAATGAGCAAACTCAAGGTCCTCCTCAGCCAGGGTATCAAACTTGTAGAATTTTGCAAAAGTGTTTGAACCCGACCAAGTGACAGCTCGGCAAAGTTGTAAAGCCGAGACACCTCGGGCAGCCGCCCAAGAAGAGCCCCCTTCCTCGTGGAATGGGCTTTTACTGATTTAGGATGCGGCAGTCCAGCCGCAGAATGTGCAAACTGAATCGTGCTACAGATCCAGCGAGCAATAATCTGCTTTGAAGCAGGAGCACCCAGCTTGTTGGGTGCATGCAGGATAAATAGCGAGTCAGTTTTTCTGACTGCAGCCGTCCTGGAAACAGATTTTCAGGGCCCGGACTACGTCCAGCAACTTGGACTCCTCCAAGTCCCGAGTAGCCGCAGGCACCACAATAGGTTGGTTCACATGAAACGCTGATACCACCTTAGGAAGAATTTGGGGACGAGTCCTCAATTCTGCCCTGTCCATATGGAAAATCATACATGGGCTTTTACACGACAAAGCCGCCAATTCTGACACCCGCCTTGCCGAAGCCAAGGCCAACAGCATGACCACCTTCCACGTGAGATATTTTAACTCCACGGTCTTAAGTGGCTCAAACCAATGTGATTTTAGGAAATACAACACCACGTTGAGATCCCAAGGTGCCACAAAAGGGGGCTGAATATGCAGCACTCCCTTAACAAACGTCTGAACTTCAGGCAGTGAAGCCAGTTCTTTTTGAAAGAAAATAGAGCCGAAATCTGGACTTTTATGGATCCCAATTTTAGGCCCATAGTCACTCCTGACTGTAGGAAGTGCAGAAATCGACCCCGCTGGAATTCCTCTGTTGGGGCCTTTTCTTGTAGTTCTGGGTACCAAGTTCTTCTTGGCCAATCCGGAGCAAAGAATATTGTTCTCCCTCCTCCTTTTATTACAATTCTCAGCCCTTGGGTATGAGAGGAAGAGGAGGGAATACCTAGACCGACTGGAACGCCCACGGTGTTACTAGTGCGACCACAGCTATCGCCTGAGGGTCCCTTGACTTGGCGTAATACCTTTTTTAGCTTCTTATTGAGGTGAGACGCCATCAAGTCCACCTGAGGCAGTTCCCATCAATTTGCAAACTGCGTGAAGACTTCCTGATGAAGTCCCCACTCTCCCGGGTGGAGGTCGCTCCCGGAATGAACACTGCTGACAGTGCGCTTACTTGATTCTCCGCCCAGCGAAGAATTCTGGTGGCTTCTACCCTCGCCACCCTGCTCCTTGTGCCGCCTTGGCGGTTTACATGAGCCCCTCCGGTCTGACTGGATCAGAACCGGTTGGTCGCGAAGTAGGATCTCCGCTTGACTTACGGCGTTGTATATAGCCCAATAGTTCCAGGATATTGATGTGAAGACAAGTCTGTTGACTTGACCACAAACCTTGGAAATTTCTTCCCTGTGTAACTACCCCCCACCCTCGGAGACTTGCATCCGTGGTCACTAGGACCCAGTCCTGAATGCCGAATCTGCGGCCCTCGAGAAGGTGAGCACTCTGCAGCCACCACAGGAGAGACACCCTGGCCCTGGGGGATAGGGTGATTAACCGATGCATCTGCAGATGTGATCCTGACCACTTGTCTAGTAAGTCCCATTGGAAAGTCCTCGCATGGAACCTGCCGAAGGGGATGGCCTCGTATGATGCCACCATCCTTCCCAGGACTCGAGTGCAGTAATGCACTGACACCTGTTTTGGTTTTCAATAGATTCCTGACCAGTGTCATGAGCTCCTGAGCTCTCTCTGTCGGGAGCTAAACCCTTTTCTGGTCTGTGTCTAGGATCATGCCTAGGCGAGGCAGATGAGCTGTAGGAACCAACTGCGACTTCGGAATATATAGAATCCAGTCGTGTTGCCGTTTCACTTCCAGAGAAAGTGATACGCTGTCCAGCAACTGCTCTCTTGATCACGCTTTTATGAGATCATCCAAGTATGTGATAATAGTGACACCTTGCTTCCGCAGGAGCACCATCATATCCGCCAATACCTTGGTGAAATTGGTAATGACAATCCCGTACCGCAATTCTGAGGTACGCCTGATGAGGTGGATAAATGGGGACCTGAAGGTATGCATCCCTTATGTCCCGATTCATGATAAAGTCTCCCCCTTTTCAGGCTGCAATGACCGCTCTTAGCGATTCCATCTTGAACTTGAACCTTTTCAGATATATGTTCAGGGATTTTAATTCAATATGGGTCTAACCAAATCGTCTGGTTTCGGGATTACAACATGGTCGAATAATAACACCCTCTTGTTTAAGGAGGGGACCCTTGACCACCACCTGTTGAAGATACAATTTGTGAATTGCAGTTAACACCGGCTCCCTCTCTTGGGGGGATGCCCGCCAGGCCATCGGTGAGGAGGCATCTTCTCACAGTCCAGCCTGTATTCCTGCGACACAATTTCTATTGCCCAGGGATCTAACAGGGAGTGAACCCACTTGTGGCTGAACTTACGAAGGCGTGTCCCCACCGAGCCTAGCTCCGCCTGTGGAGCCCCAGCGACATGCAGTGGATTTTTGTAGAGGCCGGGGAGGACTTCTGTTCCTGGGGACTAGCTGTGTTGTACAGCTTCTTTTTCTCTGCCCCCGGCTCTGACAAGAAAGGATGCACCTCAGACTTTCTTGCTTCTTTATTCGAAAGCTGCATTTAATAATTGCGTGCTTTCCTAGGCTGTGCAGGAATATAGGGCAAACTAGCAGAATTACCCACTATAGCTGTGGAGACCAGGCCCGAGAACCTTTATCCACACAATCCTCAGCCTTCCATATGCCTCTTAAGTCGGCATCATCTGTCCAATGTATATTCTACAGGACACTTCAAGCAGAAAATCGACATAGCTTTGACTCTAGGACCCAGTATACTCATGTCCCTTTGGGCATGCTTTATAATTATATATCTATCACTTAAGACAGCATCTTAATATATTTATATGCATACTAGGGTCTCAATCTCTGCTGATAAGGTACCTGTCCACGCTGCCACAGCGCTATAAACCCATGCCGACACAATCGCCGGTCTGGGTAGTATAATAGAATGTGCACACTATCTGCAGGTTCCCTGAGAATAGCTAGTGCAAACAGGACACCCAAGGGGAAGATTCTCAACACATCCTGGCCCTAGTGGGAAAAGGATACAGCCTGAGAATTCTCTTGTGGGAAGCTGCCGTCTCTTGTCTGGAGATTCCCGCTCTTTTTCTCCTGAGAGGAGGGAAAATTACCTCAGCATTCTTCCCCTTAACATGTGTACTCTCGTGTCAGGGACAGATGAGTCATCAGTGATATGCAAATCATCTTTTTTTTTTTTTAAATTGAGTAATTTTTATTTTCTTTTTTTTTTTGCAAGGGAAACAATAAGAACATCGAAACAAAAGGGAAGAAAAAAAAAAAACATACAAACACAAAGAACATACAAAGAATAAACAGATACAATCCGTGTCACAATGTAGTAAACATATCAATAAAAAATTTCGTGTTCATATCAATACATAAGGGTTTTGTGATCATTAATCTCTCATATAGTATTAACAGTCAGAGAGTTGAGCTGGAGCCGTCACAGCCGTAGCTAGACGGGAGGCGTTCCACCTGTTCCACTTATTGAGATAATGTGGCAGGGTCCCTCTAGACCTATGTGTAAACCTTTCGTGTCCAGACACCACGTTTACCAGAGCCCGCCAGTTGTATAGGCTAGGAGGGGAGACAGCAAACCAGTTACGCGCTATAATCACCTTCGCTAAGGTAGTCAAGCAAAGAACATATTTATAAAGTATCGGACAATAGGTTTCCTCTAAATCTAAGGCAAACATACACAATGTAGGAGAGAAAGGGGGTAACGACGGTTCTGTAATTAATATGTCTGACCAAATTGCTTCCCAGAAAGCATACACAGTTGGGCATAACCATAATAAGTGCCAGAAATTAGCTCCAGAGGCACCACACCTCGGACATGCATCATTAGGCCGCAGCCCCGCTTTAAAAAGAGAAACTGGAGTTCTATACGACCTATGGAGAATAAAGAAGAAGACTTGTTGATATCTGATACATGGAGTAGTATACTTAAGAGAGCACAACACCTGGAGCCACTGGTCATCTTCAAGTGGACCTATGTCCTGCTCCCATTTAAGTTTAAGCGGGTCAAAGACATTGGGGCAAATGTGATCATTAAGGCTAGCATATAAAGTGGAAACCTGATGTCTCGTTCCCAGGTTCACAACCATTTCTTTAATTGGCGAATTAGAAATGGTCGGAGACGAAACCCCAAATTGTGCCTGCACTGCATGACGGAGCTGTAGGTAACGATAAAAGGATTTATTGGATATACCAAGCTCCTCTTGCAGTTGCGCAAAAGATTTGAAAACACCAGTATCATATAGCTGTGAAATTGTTATAAGGCCCGCGCCAATCCATATATTGTCTTGTGTGAGATGCAATAGCTCCCTATATGCTGTGTTAAACCAAAGGGGTGTATCGGGATCTGTAGCGCTCCAGTCATAAAAAGAGTGAGCCAGTCGCCACACAAGTAGCGACTGACGGAGTATAGGGGGAAGACCAGCAGTAGAAGAGGCTGAAAGAAGGAACTGAACAGGGGAGAAGTGAGACCCCACACACTCGGCAAAGAATCTCATAAACGTGGGACTATCCCTATTTAAAATCCAATTCGATAAATGTACAAGTTGGGCAGCCAGATAATAAGCTCGCAGATTAGGAAAACCCAATCCTCCAGCAGATTTAGCCTTAACTAGAGCTCTCAGGGCAACCCTAGATGTCTTGTTACCCCAAACAAATGAAGAGAGTACACTATCGATGCCAGAGAATATCTTCTTAGGAATATAAACAGGGGAATGTTGTAATAGGTAAAGAAATTTTGGTTGGATCACCATTTTAATTAAGTTAATGCGACCCGTAACAGTAAGGGGGGGCTTCTTCCATATATGGACCCGACGCTTCAAATCCTCCATGACCTGGTCTATGTTATGATGTACAAAAGTTGTGACATCAGGAGTGATCCAGACACCAAGATACTGAAAGCGGAGGGTCCACTGCAGTGAGCAAACAATAGGTAACAGGTCAGGGATAATACCAGATAAGGGGAGGACATGAGATTTATTCCAATTGATAGACAAGCCAGAATAGAAGCCAAATGTGTCAACAATATTCAGCAGGGAGGTCAGGGAAGCATCGGCATCATTGAGAAACAGGAGCATATCATCAGCGTACAATGCGATAACATCCTCATGTCCATCAATAGTAATGCCCCTAACAGCAGGGGTCAATCTGACAAAGCTCGCCAGTGGTTCTATAGCTAGGGCAAAGAGGGCAGGGGACAACGGGCAGCCCTGTCTAGTTCCACGATATAAAGCGAAGGGGGACGTAACAAAACCATTGACAGATAGACGAGCCATAGGAGAGGAGTAGAGCAACTGCAACCATCGTATAAATTTGGGGCCAAAAGCAAATTTTCTAAGGACTTCCCACAGGTAATCCCATTCCACGGAGTCGAATGCCTTAGCGGCGTCCAAGGAAACCACCACGGCATCCGATCCCGATTGATCCCCCCTCTGCAGATGACAAAACAGCCGCCTCAAGTTTTGTAGGGTAGACTTGCCTGGCATAAACCCCGTCTGGTTATCATGAATAATCGATGCTATAACAGTATTAAGTCGATTTGCCAAAATCTTGGCCAAAATTTTTACATCAGTGGATAGCAATGATATTGGGCGGTAGGAGTCTGGGACCGTAGGGTCTTTACCCGGCTTAAGGATCACTACAATAAGAGCTTCCGACATAGAAGGAGGCAAGCAGCCACCCTCCAGGAGAGCGTTAAAAAGATTTAGAAGGTAAGGGCCAAAAATAAGATTTTACTTACCGATAAATCTATTTCTCGGAGTCCGTAGTGGATGCTGGGGTTCCTGAAAGGACCATGGGGAATAGCGGCTCCGCAGGAGACAGGGCACAAAAAGTAAAGCTTTTCCGATCAGGTGGTGTGCACTGGCTCCTCCCCCTATGACCCTCCTCCAGACTCCAGTTAGGTACTGTGCCCGGACGAGCGTACACAATAAGGGAGGATTTTGAATCCCGGGTAAGACTCATACCAGCCACACCAATCACACCGTACAACTTGTGATCTAAACCCAGTTAACAGTATGATAACAGCGGAGCCTCTGAAAGATGGCTTCCTTCAACAATAACCCGAATTAGTTAACAATAACTATGTACAACTTATGCAGATAATCCGCACTTGGGATGGGCGCCCAGCATCCACTACGGACTCCGAGAAATAGATTTATCGGTAAGTAAAATCTTATTTTCTCTATCGTCCTAGTGGATGCTGGGGTTCCTGAAAGGACCATGGGGATTATACCAAAGCTCCCAAACGGGCGGGAGAGTGCGGATGACTCTGCAGCACCGAATGAGAGAACTCCAGGTCCTCCTTAGCCAGAGTATCAAATTTGTAAAATTTTACAAACGTGTTCTCCCCTGACCACGTAGCTGCTCGGCAAAGTTGTAATGCCGAGACCCCTCGGGCAGCCGCCCAAGATGAGCCCACCTTCCTTGTGGAGTGGGCCTTTACAGATTTAGGCTGTGGCAAGCCTGCCACAGAATGTGCAAGTTGGATTGTGCTACAGATCCAACGAGCAATCGTCTGCTTAGACGCAGGAGCACCCATCTTGTTGGGTGCATACAATATAAACAACGAGTCAGATTTTCTTACTCCAGCTGTCCTTGCAATATATATTTTTAATGCTCTGACAACGTCCAGTAACTTGGAGTCCTCCAAGTCACTTGTAGCCGCAGGCACTACAATAGGCTGGTTCAGATGAAATGCTGACACCACCTTAGGGAGAAAATGCGGACGAGTCCGCAGTTCTGCCCTGTCCGAATGGAAAATCAGATATGGGCTTTTGTAAGATAAAGCTGCCAATTCTGACACTCTCCTGGCAGAAGCCAGGGCTAGAAGCATGGTCACTTTCCATGTGAGATATTTCAAATCCACCTTTTTTAGTGGTTCAAACCAATGAGATTTTAGGAAGTCCAAAACCACATTTAGATCCCACGGTGCCACTGGAGGCACCACAGGAGGCTGTATATGCAGCACTCCCTTAACAAAGGTCTGGACTTCAGGGACTGAAGCCAATTCTTTTTGAAAGAAAATCGACAGGGCCGAAATTTGAACCTTAATAGATCCCAATTTGAGACCCATTGACAATCCTGATTGCAGGAAATGTAGGAATCGACCCAGTTGAAATTCCTCCGTCGGAGCACTCCGATCTTCGCACCACGCAACATATTTTCGCCAAATTCGGTGATAATGTTGCACGGTTACTTCCTTCCTTGCTTTAATCAAAGTAGGAATGACTTCTTCCGGCATGCCTCTTTCCTTTAGGATCCGGCGTTCAACCGCCATGCCGTCAAACGCAGCCGCGGTAAGTCTTGAAACAGACAGGGACCCTGCTGAAGCAAGTCCCTCCTTAGAGGTAGAGGCCACGGATCCTCCGTGATCATCTCTTGAAGTTCCGGGTACCAAGTCCTCCTTGGCCAATCCGGAACCACTAGTATCGTTCTTACGCCTCTTTGCCGTATAATTCTCAATACTTTTGGTATGAGAGGCAGAGGAGGAAACACATACACCGACTGGTACACCCAAGGCGTTACCAGCGCGTCCACAGCTATTGCCTGCGGATCTCTTGACCTGGCGCAATACCTGTCCAGTTTTTTGTTGAGGCGAGACGCCATCATGTCCACCATTGGTCTTTCCCAACGGGTTACCAGCATGTGGAAGACTTCTGGATGAAGTCCCCACTCTCCCGGGTGAAGATCGTGTCTGCTGAGGAAGTCTGCTTCCCAGTTGTCCACTCCCGGGATGAACACTGCTGACAGTGCTATCACATGATTCTCTGCCCAGCGAAGAATCCTTGCAGCTTCTGCCATTGCCCTCCTGCTTCTTGTGCCGCCCTGTCTGTTCACATGGGCGACTGCCGTGATGTTGTCCGACTGGATCAATACCGGTTTTCCCTGAAGCAGAGGTTCTGCCTGGTTTAGAGCATTGTATATTGCTCTTAGTTCCAGAATGTTTATGTGAAGAGACGTTTCCAGGCTCGTCCATACTCCCTGGAAGTTTCTTCCTTGTGTGACTGCTCCCCAGCCTCTCAGGCTGGCGTCCGTGGTCACCAGGATCCAATCCTGTATGCCGAATCTGCGGCCCTCCAATAGATGAGCACTCTGCAACCACCACAGAAGAGACACCCTTGTCCTTGGAGACAGGGTTATCCGTAGGTGCATCTGAAGATGCGACCCTGACCATTTGTCCAACAGATCCCTTTGGAAAATTCTTGCGTGGAATCTGCCGAATGGAATCGCTTCGTAAGAAGCCACCATTTTTCCCAGGACTCTTGTGCATTGATGTACAGACACCTTTCCTGGTTTTAGGAGGTTCCTGACAAGCTCGGATAACTCCTTGGCTTTTTCCTCCGGGAGAAAAACCTTTTTCTGAACCGTGTCCAGAATCATCCCTAGGAACAGCAGACGAGTTGTCGGCATTAACTGGGATTTTGGAATATTCAGAATCCACCCGTGCTGTTTTAGCACTTCTTGAGACAGTGCTAATCCCATCTCTAGCTGTTCTCTGGACCTCGCCCTTATTAGGAGATCGTCCAAGTATGGGATAATTAATACGCCTTTTCTTCGAAGAAGAATCATCATCTCGGCCATTACCTTTGTAAAGATCCGAGGTGCCGTGGACAATCCGAACGGCAGCGTCTGAAACTGATAGTGACAGTTTTGTACAACGAACCTGAGGTACCCCTGGTGTGAGGGGTAAATTGGAACGTGGAGATACGCATCCTTGATGTCCAAGGATACCATAAAGTCCCCCTCTTCCAGGTTCGCTATCACTGCTCTGAGTGACTCCATTTTGAACTTGAACTTCTTTATGTACAGGTTCAAGGACTTCAGATTTAGAATAGGCCTTACCGAGCCATCCGGCTTCGGTACCACAAAAAGAGTGGAATAATACCCCTTCCCTTGTTGCAGAAGAGGTACCTTGACTATCACCTGCTGAGAGTACAGCTTGTGAATGGCTTCCAACACCGTCTCCCTTTCGGAGGGGGACGTTGGTAAAGCAGACCTCAGGAAACGGCGAGGTGGATCTGTCTCTAATTCCAACCTGTATCCCTGAGATATTATCTGCAGGATCCAGGGATCTACTTGCGAGTGAGCCCACTGCGCGCTGTAATTTTTGAGACGACCGCCCACCGTCCCCGAGTCCGCTTGAGAAGCCCCAGCGTCATGCTGAGGCTTTTGTAGAAGCCGGGGAGGGCTTCTGATCCTGGGAAGGAGCTGCGTGTTGCTGTCTCTTCCCTCGACCTTTGCCTCGTGGCAAATATGAATAGCCCTTTGCTCTCTTATTTTTAAAGGAACGAAAGGGCTGCGGTTGAAAAGTCGGTGCCTTTTTCTGTTGGGGAGTGACTTGAGGTAGAAAGGTGGATTTCCCGGCTGTAGCCGTGGCCACCAAATCTGATAGACCGACTCCAAATAACTCCTCCCCCTTATACGGCAAAACTTCCATATGCCGTTTTGAATCCGCATCGCCTGTCCACTGTCGCGTCCATAAAGCTCTTCTGGCCGAAATGGACATAGCACTTACCCGTGATGCCAGTGTGCATATATCCCTCTGTGCATCACGCATATAAAGAAATGCATCCTTTATTTGTTCTAACGACAGTAAAATATTGTCCCTGTCCAGGGTATCAATATTTTCAATCAGGGATTCTGACCAAACTACCCCCGCACTGCCCATCCAGGCAGTTGCTACAGCTGGTCGTAGTATAACACCTGCATGTGTGTATATACTTTTTTGGATATTTTCCATCCTCCTATCTGATGGATCTTTAAGTGCGGCCGTCTCAGGAGAGGGTAACGCCACTTGTTTAGATAAGCGTGTTAGCGCCTTGTCCACCCTAGGAGGTGTTTCCCAGCGCTCCCTAACCTCTGGCGGGAAAGGGTATAATGCCAATAATTTCTTTGAAATTATCAGCTTTTTATCAGGGGCAACCCACGCTTCATTACACACGTCATTTAGTTCTTCTGATTCAGGAAAAACTATAGGTAGTTTTTTCATACCCCACATAATACCCTGTTTAGTGGTACCTGTAGTATCAGCTAAATGTAACGCCTCCTTCATTGCCAAAATCATATAACGTGTGGCCCTACTGGAAAATACGGTTGATTCGTCACCGTCACCACTGGAGTCATCGCCTGTGTCTGGGTCTGTGTCGACCGACTGAGGCAAAGGGCGTTTCACAGCCCCTGACGGTGTTTGAGTCGCCTGGACAGGCACTAATTGATTGTCCGGCCGTCTCATGTCGTCAAACGACTGCTTTAGCGTGTTGACACTATCCCGTAGTTCCATAAATAAAGGCATCCATTCTGGTGTCGACCCCCTAGGAGGTGACATCCCCATATTTGGCAATTGCTCCGCCTCCACACCAATATCGTCCTCATACATGTCGACACACACGTACCGACACACAGCAGACACACAGGGAATGCTCCTAATGAAGACAGGACCCACTAGCCCTTTGGGGAGACAGAGGGAGAGTTTGCCAGCACACACCAAAAGCGCTATATATATATCAGGGATAGCCTTATAATAAGTGCTCCCCTATAGCTGCTTTGTTATATAAAAATATCGCCATAAATTTGCCCCCCCTCTCTGTTTTACCCTGTTTCTGTAGTGCAGTGCAGGGGAGAGACCTGGGAGCCGTCCTGACCAGCGGAGCTGTGAGAGGAAATGGCGCCGTGTGCTGAGGAGATAGGCCCCGCCCCTTTTCCGGCGGGCTCATCTCCCGCTATTTTGAGAAATCAGGCAGGGGTTAAATATCTCCATATAGCCTCTAGGGCTATATGTGAGGTATTTTTAGCCTTTATAGGTACTCATTTTGCCTCCCAGGGCGCCCCCCTCCCAGCGCCCTGCACCCTCAGTGACTGCCGTGTGAAGTGTGCTGAGAGGAAAATGGCGCACAGCTGCAGTGCTGTGCGCTACCTTTAGAAGACTGCAGGAGTCTTCAGCCGCCGATTCTGGACCTCTTCTGTCTTCAGCATCTGCAAGGGGGCCGGCGGCGCGGCTCCGGTGACCATCCAGGCTGTACCTGTGATCGTCCCTCTGGAGCTTGATGTCCAGTAGCCAAGAAGCCAATCCATCCTGCACGCAGGTGAGTTGACTCCTTCTCCCCTCAGTCCCTCGCTGCAGTGATCCTGTTGCCAGCAGGAATCACTGTAACATAAAAAACCTAGCTAAACTTTCTCTAAGCAGCTCTTTAGGAGAGCCACCTAGATTGCACCCTTCTCGGCCGGGCACAAAAATCTAACTGGAGTCTGGAGGAGGGTCATAGGGGGAGGAGCCAGTGCACACCACCTGATCGGAAAAGCTTTACTTTTTGTGCCCTGTCTCCTGCGGAGCCGCTATTCCCCATGGTCCTTTCAGGAACCCCAGCATCCACTAGGACGATAGAGAAATATTCACTATACTGTTTATAGACCTCAACAGGTATGCCGTCACTACCCGGGGCTTTCTTATTGGGGAAGGAGGCAATAGCCGCCTCAACCTCCTCAACAGAGATACCACTATCGAGAAATTCAATAGCTTGTTGTGATAATTGGGGCAAATCAACACCAGAGAGGTACTGTTGTAATTGACCTGAGGTATAAGTGCTTCTAGAAGTGTATAGCGAGGAGTAAAAGGACTGGAAAACTTGGGCTCTCTCAGGGGTAGTATAGACTATTGCTCCCTGGGGGTCACAAATCTTTTGAATGGATCCTCCAGCTCTCTCCTCCCGTGCCAGAAAAGCTAAATAACTACCACCTGTGTCCGACTGTGAATAGAGGGCATGCTGCGAGAAAAGCAATTTACGTTTGGATTTATCCAATAAGTGGTCAGACCAGGCCTTCCTCGCCATATCCCACCTGCAACGGTCACTAAGGGTTTTGGTACGAAGATAATCAGATTCACTTTGGGAACAGGCAAGCTCCAGGCGTGATTCCTCTTCTCTACCAGATTTCTTAACAGAAGCAATGCGCTGTATAAAGGAGCCCCTCATTGAAGCCTTAAATGCATCGTGCTTAATAAGTGGGTCTAAACAAGTCATATTATGTGTTTCGAAGTCCCTCCACTCATGAACCAGGGCGTCATGATCAGTCAGCAAGGTCAACCAAAAGGGGTTTAGCTTCCACACTTTGGCTCCACAGGCAGGTATCGTATCTAGGACCACCAGCAAGGGCGAGTGGTCCGAGATCCCTCTCTGTAAATATCGGACATCGACTATTCTAGGGGTGAGATCAGGGGAAACCAAGGCCAAATCTATCCTTGAAAAGGTATGGAAACTGGCTGAGTGGCAAGAGTATTGCAACTGCTGAGGGTGTCTTAGCCTCCAAACATCAACAAGCTCAAGTTCAGCAACCAGCAGTGCAAAAGGCGTAGGGGAAGGGGAAATAGAGGGTAAAGAAGGTGGACGTTCAGACCACCTATCCAAACCTCCATCCAAAACATTATTAAAGTCGCCTATGCAGAGGATCGGCGCTGAGGGAGAGGTAGCAATAAATGCCATAGCATGACGAAGTACCTCATTACTGTAAGGGGGGGGGACATAGACAGCAAGTATATGAAGAAGTGTGCGGTTAACATAAGCCCTAAGAAAGACATATCTACCATATTGGTCAATTTGACTATGGACCAAGTGACAGCTGACCGATTTCCTTATCAAAACCGAGACCCCTCGAGAATTCGTGGAAAAGGTAGAATGATATGACAGACCAACCCAAGGCCTCCTGAGAGCTAAGGTCCTAGTACCAGACAAATGGGTTTCAGAAAGACATATAATATCTGCTCTATACTTCTGTAGTTGAGACAAAACGAGAGCACGCTTAATGCGGTCATTCAGGCCCCTCACATTCCAGCCGAGTATGCGGAGCCCATCAATCCCTGTAGCCATGAAGAGAAGAAAGAAGGGACTGAAGGAGATTAAAATCAAGGTGAGAATACAGAGGAACAGAGGAGACGAAGCATCGAAGAGAATAGAGGCACACAGTAAAGAGGAACCTGCATTGGAGAAAAGGAAAAATCAAAAGGGCCTCGACGGCACCCCTCCAGCAAACAAATATGACATAGAGAAACCACAGAATATACACAGTGGAATACGGAATCACATGACAGTTCAAGAAAAAAAAACAAAAAATGACACAGTGACACAGGCATTAATATACTAACAAGAACAAAAACAGACACAAAACAGCCCAACCATCTCCCACCCTGTATATCCATTAGAACCTAGATACACTTGGATCCCCAAAACAATCCTAACTAAAGCTAATAAAAAACCTAAAACAGCCCTGGGGTATAGAGACAAACTATACCTCTATAAAAAGCTATATCCTAGCATTCAGCTCCAAAAACTAAAAGAGCATCCCCGCTGCATAGACAATGAAAAAAGGTACATTGCTGTGAGAAGGAACCCAGCATATATTGTAACGCCTAAAAAAAAAAAAAAAATAGCAAGAAAAAATAAGAATTTACTTACCGATAATTCTATTTCTCATAGTCCGTAGTGGATGCTGGGACTCCGTCAGGACCATGGGGAATAGCGGGCTCCGCAGGAGACAGGGCACATCTAAATAAAGCTTTTAGGATCACATGGTGCGTACTGGCTCCTCCCCCTATGACCCTCCTCCAAGCCTCAGTTAGGTACTGTGCCCGGACGAGCGTACACAATAAGGAAGGATCTTGAATCCCGGGTAAGACTCATACCAGCCACACCAATCACACCGTACAACTTGTGATCTGAACCCAGTTAACAGTATGATAACAAACACGAAGTAGCCTCTGAAAAGATGGCTCACAACAATAGTAATAACCCGATTTTTGTAACAATAACTATGTACAAACATTGCAGACAATCCGCACTTGGGATGGGCGCCCAGCATCCACTACGGACTATGAGAAATAGAATTATCGGTAAGTAAATTCTTATTTTCTCTAACGTCCTAGTGGATGCTGGGACTCCGTCAGGACCATGGGGATTATACCAAAGCTCCCAAACGGGCGGGAGAGTGCGGATGACTCTGCAGCACCGAATGAGAGAACTCCAGGTCCTCCTTAGCCAGAGTATCAAATTTGTAAAATTTTACAAACGTGTTCTCCCCTGACCACGTAGCTGCTCGGCAGAGTTGTAATGCCGAGACCCCTCGGGCAGCCGCCCAAGATGAGCCCACTTTCCTTGTGGAGTGGGCCTTTACAGATTTAGGCTGTGGCAGGCCTGCCACAGAATGTGCAAGTTGGATTGTGCTACAGATCCAACGTGCAATCGTCTGTTTAGACGCAGGAGCACCCATCTTGTTGGGTGCATACAATAAAAACAATGAGTCAGATTTTCTGACTTCAGCTGTCCTTGAAATATATATTTTTAATGCTCTGACAACGTCCAGTAACTTGGAGTCCTCCAAGTCGCTAGTAGCCGCAGGCACCACAATAGGCTGGTTCAAGTGAAAAGCCGAAACCACCTTAGGGAGAAAATGAGGACGTGTCCGCAGTTCTGCCCTGTCCGTATGGAAAATCAGATATGGGCTTTTGTACGATAAAGCCGCCAACTCTGAAACTCTCCTGGCTGAAGCCAGGGCCAATAGCATGGTTACCTTCCATGTAAGGTATTTTAAATCTACCGATTTTAGAGGCTCAAACCAATGAGATTTGAGAAAATTCAAAACTACGTTCAAATCCCACGGTGCCACTGGAGGCACAATTGGGGGTTGTATATGTAGTACACCTTTGACAAAAGTTTGTACTTCAGGCACTGACGCCAATTCCTTCTGGAAGAAGATTGATAAGGCCGAAATTTGAACTTTAATGGACCCCAATTTTAGGCCCATAGACAATCCTGCTTGCAGGAAATGTAAGAATCGACCCAATTGAAATTCTTCCGTTGGGGCCTTCTTGGCCTCACACCACGCAACATATTTTCGCCAAATGCGGTGATAATGTTGTACAGTCACTTCCTTTCTAGCCTTAATCAAGGTAGGAATAACTTCCTCTGGAATGCCCTTTTCTTTTAGAATCCGGCGTTCAACCGCCATGCCGTCAAACGCAGACGCGGTAAGTCTTGGAACATACAAGGTCCCTGCTGAAGCAGATCCCTTCTTAGAGGTAGAGGCCACGGATCCTCCGTGAGCATCTCTTGAAGTTCCGGATACCAAGTTCTTCTTGGCCAGTCCGGAGCCACTAGTATTGTTCTTACTCCCCTTTTCCGTATAATTCTCAGTACCTTTGGTATGAGAGGCAGAGGAGGGAACACATACACTGACTGGTACACCCACGGTGTTACCAGAGCGTCCACAGCTATTGCCTGAGGGTCTCTTGACCTGGCGCAATATCTGTCCAATTTTTTGTTGAGGCGAGACGCCATCATGTCCACCTTTGGTTTTTCCCAACGGTTCACAATCATGTGGAAGACTTCTGGATGAAGTCCCCACTCTCCCGGGTGAAGGTCGTGTCTGCTGAGGAAGTCTGCTTCCCAGTTGTCCACTCCCGGGATGAACACTGCTGACAGTGCTATGACATGATTTTCCGCCCAGCGCAGAATCCTTGCAGCTTCTGTCATTGCTCTTCTGCTTCTCGTGCCGCCTTGTCGGTTTACGTGGGCGACTGCCGTGATGTTGTCCGACTGGATCAACACCGGCTGACCCTGAAGCAGCGGTTTTGCCAGGCTTAGAGCATTGTAGATCGCTCTTAGCTCCAGTATATTTATGTGAAGGGACGTCTCCAGGTTTGACCACACGCCCTGGAAGTTTCTTCCCTGTGTGACTGCTCCCCAGCCACGTAGGCTGGCATCCGTAGTCACCAGGACCCAGTCCTGTATGCCGAATCTGCGGCCCTCTAACAGATGGGCACTCTGCAACCACCACTGGAGAGACAACCTTGTTCTTGGTGACAGTGTTATCCGCTGATGCATGTGCAGATGCGATCCGGACCATTTGTTCAGCAGATCCCACTGAAATGTTCGTGCATGGAATCTGCCGAATGGAATTGCTTCGTAAGAAGCCACCATCTTTCCCAGGACTCTTGTGCATTGATGTACTGACACAGTTCCTGGTTTTAGGAGGTTCCTGACAAGTTCGGATAACTCCCTTGCTTTCTCCTCCGGGAGAAACACCTTTTTCTGAACCGTGTCCAGAATCATTCCCAGGAACAGCAGACGTGTTGTCGGGGTCAATTGAGATTTTGGAAGATTCAGAATCCACCCGTGTTGCTGAAGCACTACCTGGGTTAGTGCTACACCGACTTCCAGCTGTTCTCTGGACTTTGCCCTTATCAGGAGATCGTCCAAGTAAGGGATAATTAATACGGCTTTTCTTCGTAGAAGAACCATCATTTCGGTCATTACCTTGGTAAAGACCCGAGGGGCCGTGGACAAACCAAACGGCAGCGTTTGAAACTGATAATGACAGTCTTGTATCACGAACCTGAGATACCCTTGGTGTGAGGGGTAAATTGGGACATGCAGATAAGCATCTTTTATGTCCAGGGACACCATGAAGTCCCCTTCTTCCAGATTCGCTATCACTGCTCTGAGTGACTCCATCTTGAACTTGAATTTCTGTATGTACAGGTTCAAGGATTTCAGGTTTAGAATAGGTCTTACCGAACCGTCCGGCTTCGGTACCACAAATAGTGTGGAATAATACCCCTTTCCCTGTTGTAGGAGGGGTACCTTGACTATCACCTGCTGAGAATACAGCTTGTGAATGGCTTCCAATACCGTCGTCCTTTCTGAGGGAGACGTTGGTAAAGCAGACTTTAGGAACCGGCGAGGGGGAGACCTTTCGAACTCCAACATGTAACCCTGAGATACTATCTGCAGGATCCACGGGTCCACCTGTGAGCGAGCCCACTGATTGCTGAAAATCTTGAGTCGACCCCCCACCGCTCCTGAGTCCGCTTGTAAAGCCCCAGCGTCATGCTGATGGCTTTGTAGAACCCGGGGCGGGCTTCTGGTCCTGGGCAGGGGCTGCTTGCTGCCCTCTCTTACCCTTTCCTCTGCCTCGCGGCAGATAAGACTGTCCTTTTGCTCGCTTGTTTTTATAGGAGCGAAAGGACTGCGGCTGAAAAGACGGTGTCTATTTCTGTTGGGAGGGGGTCTGAGGTAAAAAAGTGGATTTGCCGGCAGTTGCCGTGGCCACCAGGTCCGAAAGACCGACCCCAAATAATTCCTCTCCTTTATATGGCAATACTTCCATATGCCTTTTGGAATCCGCATCACCTGACCACTGTCGCGTCCATAAACTTCTTCTGGCAGATATGGACATCGCACTTACTCTTGATGCTAGAGTACAAATATCCCTTTGAGCATCTCGCATATAAAGAAACGCATCCTTTAATTGCTCTAGAGTCAATAAAATACTGTCCCTATCCAGGGTATCAATATTTTCAGTCAGGGAATCCAACCACACTACCCCAGCACTGCACATCCAGGCTGAGGCTATTGCCGGTCGCAGTATAACACCAGTATGAGTGTATATACTTTTTAGGGTAGTTTCCAGCCTCCTATCCGCTGGATCCTTGAGGGCGGCCGTATCAGGAGACGGCAACGCCACTTGCTTTGATAAACGTGTGAGCGCCTTATCCACCCTAGGGGGTGTTTCCCAGCGCGCCCTTACCTCTGGTGGGAAAGGGTATAATGCCAATAACTTCTTGGAAATTAGCAGTTTTCTATCTGGGTTAACCCACGCTTCATCACACACGTCATTCAATTCCTCTGATTCTGGAAAAGCTACAGGTAGTTTTTTCACCCCCCACATAATACCCCTTTTTGAGGTACCAGCAGTATCAGAGATCTGCAAAGCCTCCTTCATTGCCGTGATCATATAACGTGTGGCCCTATTGGAAAATACGTTTGTTTCTTCACCGTCGACACTAGATTCATCTGTGTCGGTACCCGTGACGACTGACTGAGGTAAGGGACGTTTTACAGCCCCTGACGGTGTCTGAGACGCCTGAGCCGGTACTAACTGGTTTTCCGGCCGTCTCATTTCGTCAACTGACTTTTGTAATGTGCTAACATTATCACGTAATTCCATAACTAAAGCCATCCATTCCGGTGTCGACTCCCTAGGGGGTGACATCACCATTACCGGCAATTGCTCTGCCTCCACACCAACATCGTCCTCATACTTGTCGACACACACGTACCGACACACAGCAGCCACACAGGGAATGCTCTAATCGAAGACAGGACCCTCTTAGCCCTTTGGGGAGACAGAGGGAGAGTTTGCCAGCACACACCAAAAGCGCTATAAATGTATATAAACAACCCTAAAAGGTGTTGTTTTTGTTATAAGCGCTTTTAATATATATAAATATCGCCAATTTATGCCCCCCTTCTCTTTGTTACCCTGTTTCTGTAGTGCAGTGCAGGGGAGAGTCCTGGGAGCCTTCCTCACCAGCGGAGCTGAGCAGGAAAATGGCGCTGAGTGCTGAGGAGAATAAGCTCCGCCCCCTTTTCGGCGGGCTTTTCTCCCGGGTTTTAAGAAAACTGGCCTGGGTTAAATACATACATATAGCCTTAATGGCTATATGTGATGTATTTTTCGCCACTAAAGGTATTTAATATTGCTGCCCAGGGCGCCCCCAGCAGCGCCCTGCACCCTCCGTGACTGAACAGTGAGAAGTGTAGCAACAATGGCGCACAGCTGCAGTGCTGTGCGCTACCTTCATGAAGACTGAGGAGTCTTCTGCCGCCTGCTTCCGGACCTCCGATCTTCAGCATCTGTAAGGGGGGTCGGCGGCGCGGCTCCGGGACGAACCCCAGGATGACCTGTGTTCCGACTCCCTCTGGAGCTAAGTGTCCAGTAGCCTAAGACTCCAATCCATCCTGCACGCAGGTGAGTTGGAAATCTCTCCCCTAAGTCCCTCGATGCAGTGAGCCTGTTGCCAGCAGGACTCACTGAGATTTAAACCTAAAAAAACTTTGTCTAAGCAGCTCTTTAGGAGAGCCACCTAGATTGCACCCTTCTCGGACGGGCACAAAAACCTAACTGAGGCTTGGAGGAGGGTCATAGGGGGAGGAGCCAGTACGCACCATGTGATCCTAAAAGCTTTATTTAGATGTGCCCTGTCTCCTGCGGAGCCCGCTATTCCCCATGGTCCTGACGGAGTCCCAGCATCCACTAGGACGTTAGAGAAAACTCTGAGATATCAGAACACAATGGATAAACGACTAAGCAAACAATTGTCCTCAAGGAGGGGCATGAGGTATACGGTCCAGCCAGGCCTCCACTTCCTGAGGGGTGTTAAAGAAGTGTGTAGAGCCATCATGCACAACCCGTAAGCGCGCCGGAAACAACATGGAGTACTGCAGCTGTCGGTCACGAAGCCTCCTCTTCACGTGAAGAAACTGTGCACGGGTCTTTTGGACATCCACAGCGAAATCCGGATAAACTGATATAGTTTGGCTGTCAAATTTTAAAGGCCCCTGAGTGCGGGCCAGCCGGAGGACCGCATCCCGGTCTTTGTAGTGTAGAAAGCGGGCTATGAAAGTACGTGTAGGTGCACCCGGGGGAGGAGCCCTTGCGGGCAGACGATGTGCCCTTTCAACGGAGAACTGAGGACTAAAGTCAGCACGGTTAAACAATTGAAGGAGCCATTTCTCAAGGAATGATTCCGGAGAAGAGCCTTCCGCCCTCTCCGGGAGGCCAACAAAACGCACATTATTACGACGAAGTCTTCCTTCAATGTCAGACAGTTTCGCTTTTACTGCCGACATCTGGGTGGTGAGACCGGAAACCGTATCTTTAAGAGGGTTGGTGAGGTCTTCCAAATCAGAGATACGGTGCTCGGCTTCTCCCACCCTTTCACGTATTTTTTGCATATCATGCCTGATCAGGGTAATATCCACTTGCACCTGGCCGATTTTATCCATAACTCGCTGTTCAGACGTAGATATGGCCAGAAGAATCTGTTGCGTTGACTGGGACGTGTCGTCAGGCTGAGGAGGGTTCCTGGAAGGTGAAGGAGGGGATGGGGGAGCAGCACCTCGGGAGGGTCGAGAGGAGGATGGAGAATCCCTCGCAAATCTTTCAAGCTTGGAAGCCGCAGCGGTATTGCCCCCACGAACCATAATGCAGACCAAGAGGAGTACAGTGGGCAGGTAAAAGCAGTATTAAAAAAAAATATATATATATATATATACATATTTTTTTTTTTTTTTGTATTTGCTTAGAGGTCAGGTGATGGAACACCCTCCACTATACTTTGGAGGTGTTCTAAATCAGGGATACAGTAAAGGAGAGTATACGGTAGCACAGTCCCCAAAGTAAAAAGTCACCAAATGGAAGACAGAGAATGTGCATTCACCAGATCCTGCAAGGATCTTAAGTTCCCCTGACAGGACAGTGCAGGGAGTGCAGAGTCAGTACAGGCAGGCAGAGACTTCCAGCAGGCTCAGCTAATGGATTGCAGAGCCCCTCCAGAAAGTATGCAGCAGGTCTCCGCATACAGCGGTCTGCGGCCCGCCGAACATAGTGTGCAGGAGTACAGGGCAGTGGAGAGCAGGCGGGAGCAGAGGCAGCGGGTATCGCGCTGGAGAGGAGCTCCGGAGTAGCGCGCTGTCAGCCTCCGTTCACAAGCCCCAAGATGGCGCCGCACTTCCGGTCAGACGGAGCCAGGGAGACCGAGCGGCGCAGACCTCAATGAGTCCAGCGGCAGCACCAGGCAAGGTAACCCGCCGGGAGACCACTCAAAACGGGCAGGAGAGGATGTCAGGCAGGGTGAGCAGGGTCAGGGACTTTCAGCAGTGGGGAAGCCAGGATAAACGGAGGATGTTAGACGGAGCTCTCTCAACTAGCTCCTTACAGCATGCTCGGCCCGCAAATCATCTTTTATTACAATAATCATATATTGAATATTTTTTAGCCCTCTTGGCTGTAACTTTGCATTATCGTAGTCGACAGTGGAGTTAAACTCCGTGTCGATACCAGTGTTTGTTAATTTGGATAGTGAGCATAGAGAGACTCCGAAGGTCTCTGACATAGGGACAGACCAGGGTAGATTTCCTTTCTGTTCCCTAACCTTTTGTGCAATAAGTTTACCTCAGCACTTACACATATCCAAACAGGTGTCGGCGTTGTCGACGGAGACACCCTCCCACACACACATCCGCTCTATCGTCTCCTTAGAGGAGCCTTTTACCTCAGACATGTCGACACACGCGTACCGACACACCACACACACAGGGGATGCTCTATTTGAAGACAGTTCCCCCACAAGGCTCTTTGGGGGGAGAGAGAGAGAGTATGCCAGCACACACCCCAGCGCTATATAATCAAACGCAGCCGCGGTAAGTCTTGGAACAGAGAGGGCCCCTGCTGCAGCAGGTCCTGTCTGAGCGGCAGAGGCCATGGGTGTGCTGAGGAAGAAGGCCCGGCCCCCTCAGCGGCGGGCTTCTGTCCTTTTATGTACTTTAATGGCGGGGGGTTTTACACATATACAGTGCTAAACTGTATTATGTGTGTTTTTATTGCCAAAAGGTAATCTAATTGCTGCCCAGGGTGCCCCCCCCCCCTGCACCCACCAGTGACCGAAGCGTGTGGTGTGCTGTGGGAGCAATGGCGCACAGCTGCAGTGCTGTGCGCTACCTTATTGAAGACCGGAGTCTTCAGCCACCGATTTTCTCCTGGTTCTTCCGTCTTCTGGCTCTGCAAGGGGGACGGCGGCGCGGCTCCGGGACCGGACGACCGAGGACTGGGCCTGTGTTCGATCCCTCTGGAGCTAATGGTGTCCAGTAGCCTTAGAAGCCCAAGCTAGCTGCAAGCAGGTAGGTTCGCTTCTCTACCCTCAGTCCCACGAAGCAGTGAGTCTGTTGCCAGCAGATCTCACTGAAAATAAAAAACCTAACAAATACTTTCTTTTCTAGGAAGCTCAGGAGAGCCCCTAGTGTGCATCCAGCTCTGGCCGGGCACAGATACTAACTGAGGTCTGGAGGAGGGGCATACAGGGAGGAGCCAGTGCACACCAGATATAGTACCTAATCTTTCTTTTAAGAGTGCCCAGTCTCCTGCGGAGCCCGTCTATACCCCATGGTCCTTACGGAGTACCCAGCATCCACTAGGACGTCAGAGAAATTGGGTTTGTGTGCCATCTTTAGGGTCAGTTTTGTGGTGAGGGACAATATTTGCTTCTGTTTGTCCATATATTTTATGATTAGCAGTCACCAGCACTGGTTTTGTCTATTACACAGACCATGAATACTTTGAATTGATCCTGGACCACCTACCAGAGGCACTCCAGCAAGTGTCTCGCGGCACCCCAGGGTGCCACGGCACACAGTTTGAGAACCACTGTGCTAGGGAGTAGGAGAGATCAGAAAAGCTATAGAAAGTTATATTAAAGGAAACTTACAAAATTTGTGTTATGAAGTAAATCTGCACGTGAGTGATTGTGTGCATGAAAGAGTGACACTATCATACTGATGCAGAGTAAATATATAAAATACTATGATGGAGCTGCCACCTAGATCCCTTCATAGTTCAAGGCCATAGTCGTGCCCTTATATTAACAGATTTTTCCCATAGGTGAGGGGAGTTTTGGGGTCAGTGGGGAAACATTACTGTGATTAGCCCTGGTACTGCTCTCATTAACAAGTTTAATCCTCCGGTTCCAGCGGGGCCAGAGGCGGCTGTTAACACATATCACCCTACTTCTGACGTGGCACACCGCCCGCTCCTTTATCTTTACAATAGTGGTGGGAGAGCTTCTTCCAGCACAAGAGTCAGGGGACCACCTTGGAGATAAAGCACCAGGTGCATTACCCCATACGGTCTTGCCTGTATCCCATTTCTGCTCCGCAGTGTTGCTAGTCAGTGCCTCCTCCTCAGCCTTCTGACCTACAACAACCGGCTTCACTCCTCTCATCTGTCTGGAGCCCGTTTCTGCCTGCAGTGCTGCTGGCCAATGCCAGAAACCACCTCCTCAGTCTGCTGCCTCACTCCAACCTGCACCTCCTCCTCTGATGTCCTCAGTGCTACGGACCAGTGCAAGGAGCCCCAATACTTAGCCTGCTGTCCCGCTTCAGGGGAACCAGATCATGCCTGCAGTGCTGCTGCCCAATGCTGCAAGCCTTCTCCTCAATCTGCTGCCCCACTCCCCTACTCCTGTGATGCCCTCAGCGCTGCTGGCCAGTGCCGGGATCCTTCTCCTCAGTCTGATGCCCCACTGCTGGTCAATGCCGGGAACGTCCTTTATTTTGCTGCCTACTCTAACCTGCTCCACTTGTCATGTACTGCCAGCACTGCTGCTTGCCAGTGCCGCAAGTCTCAGCCTGCTGCCCTACTTCCCTCATATCCAAAACCCATTCACAGTGTCACCAATCATTCCTCCCATAATAATGGCACACCCTCTGCAGTGCTCATCTACCAGAGGGGCAACCCCCACTGTGCCCTCCTACCATGCGATACCCATAACTATGTCCCCAGGTTTCCGCCACAGTGCCTTCCTAATATAGTAGCACCACATACAGTGTCCACCAGCCATCTGTCAGAGCCTCTTACCATACTTGCACCTGATAGTGTTTAACAATCCCCCACAGAGCCCTCTTACTATTGCGGCACTCCCCACTGTGTCCAACAACCATCACCCAAGTGCCCTCCTACCATAGTAGCACCCTATACTGTCTTAAATAACGAGATTTATGGTAAGAACTTAATTGTTAAATCTTTCTGCGAGGTACACTTGGCTCCACATGAATTAACATTGGGGTGTAGAGTAGGATCTTGATCCGAGGCACCAACAGGCTCAAAGCTTTTGACTGTTCCCAAGATGCACAGCGCCGCCTCCTCTATAACTCCACCTCCGTGCACAGGAGCTCAGTTTCGTTAACCAGCCCAATGCAGTAGCAGATACCAGAGACTACAATCGCTCGTAGCCAATTACACCACACACTTACCACACGAGAGGGTGTCAGCGGCTATGCCATGCCAATCCAAAGAAGCTAAGTGCATCAGGGTGGGCGTCTTGTGGAGCCCAGTGTACCTCGCAGAAAGATTTAACAACGGTAAGTTCTTACCATAAATCTCGTTTTCTGCTGCGGGGTACACGGGGCTCCACAAGGATTAACACTGGGGATGTCCTAAAGCAGTTCCTTATGGGAGGGGACGCACTGTAGCGGGCACAAGAACCCGGCGTCCAAAGGAAGCATTCTGGGAGGTGGAAGTATCGAAGGCATAGAACGTGTTCCCAGAGGACCACGTAGCCGCCTTACACAATTAATCAAGGGTCGCACCACGGTGGGCCGCCCAAGAAGGTCCAACCAACAGAGAAGAATGGGCTTTGATGGTAGCAGGAACCGGACGACCAGCCTGTACATAAGCATGTGTGATCACCATTCTAATCCATCTGGCCAGAGTCTGCTTGGAAGCAGGCCAGCCACGTTTGTGAAAAAAAACAAACACGAGAAGAGAATCGGATTTCCTAATGGAGGATGTTCTCTTCACATAGATACGAAGAGCCCATACTACATCCAAAGGCCGCTCTTTGGTAGACAAAGGCCGGAACCACAATCTCCTGGTTAAGGTGGAAGGAAGACACCACCTTGGGTAAATAACCTGGCCGTGTTCTAAGAACCGCCCGGTCACGGTGAAAAATCAAATAGGGAGACTTACAGGATAAGGCACCAAAGTCCGAGACCCTTCTAGCTGAAGTAATAGCCACCAAGAATAACACCTTAAGGGAAAGCCACTTAAGGTCAGTAGTGGTAAGAGGCTCAAACGGAGACTCTTGCAAGGCTTCCAAAACCACCAACAGATCCCAAGGGGCCACCGGTGGCACATAAGGAGGCTGAATCCGCAACACACTCTGAGTGAATGTATGGGCATTAGGTAGGGTAGCAATCTTTCTCTGACGCAGGCCAAAGTCCAGGCCTTGTTGTAGAAAGGCCAATAGTTTAGCCGTACTAAACTTGAAAACTTCATGATTGTGAGAGACACACCAAGTAAAGTAAGCATTCCAGACCCCATGGTAGATCAGAGCAGAAGCCGGCTTACGGGCCTTCAACATAGTTTGAACGACCACCTCAGAAAAACCCTTGGCCCTCAGGATGGAAGCTTCAAGAGCCATGCCGTCAAAGCCAGACGGTCCAAATCCTGGTAAACACAAAAGCACTGAACGAGGAGGTCTGGTCGTTGAGGACGTAGAAGGGGACGATACCACGAGAGGCCCTGTAGATCGGAGAACCAGTGCCGCCTGTGCCAGCAGTGGATTGGGAGGAGGTAATGGCCCGTTTAGGAGACGTCTTAGGCGGGCGAAAGTACACTTAGATTTAGTCAATAACCAGTTCAATTGCTGTAACTGAGTGGAGATTTGATCTGCTCATGGCGGATTAATAGCAGGGACCATAAACTGCTGCATTGGCACAGGTGGTCCCACAGGGGGCACCAATTAGTTACAAGCGTATTTAACAGCATGGAAAAGGTAGCCCAAGGTGGGTCATGTGATGCCCCCGGTGCTACAAACCCACTGGGGGGTAAGGAACCCGTTGAACCTGAACTCTCAGCTGCCATATTTTCCAACATGTCTGCGGCATCACCACCACGCAATGTGTGAGAAGCCCCAGCTCCGTTGCCACGTGTAGCTGACATACTAATGTGCACAATATCGGGCAACCTGGTACAAGTCTTAGCAGCTATATACCTAGCAAGAACACCCAATGAACTGTGACTGACAGCACAAACCAGGAGTTCCAGAGATATGGGGAGAGTATAAATCACAAGTAAAAATACACAGCAAGTATATCTTGTGAAACAAATCCTATATTATACGGAAAAAAACAGGCACACTTAGCCCTCTCAGGTATTGGAATATAGGCAGCCACGCAGCAACTACATGTACACACTCAGTCACAGGCGTACCATGCAGAAATTATGCACCATAAAACTGCACTGGACTAGCAATACAAAGTAATACTCAGTATGGCTATATGTGTCAACAATAGATATAACAAAGCACAGTAGATGCTGGATGTATATCACAGGGTGCTTGTACCACACAACCCTGAATGTATGCACTCTTTCTTAACTAACACTGTCCTAGTGACAGGTAGAATAATTAAGTGTCCTGTAATATGAACAGTGCTGGCGATCAGGCGGCTTTATAGAGGAGGATTTACCCCAGCAGTCCCAGGAACATCTCAGCTCCGTTTGTGATGGCTGCTGACAGGGAGTGAGGGAGAGAAATGCAGCTCCAGGGCGGGAACATTTACAGAAATGGCACCCTGGGGCTACAGGTTAGGCCTACTCCCCCTGCTGGCATCCCCACCGGGCGCTGCGGGCTTTGAAAACGGGGGTAATTGAGTGTAAAAATAGGATTTTGGTACCTACCGGTAAATCCTTTTCTCATAGTCCGTAGAGGATGCTGGGGTCCACATTAGTACCATGGGGTATAGACGGGTCCACCAGGAGCCATTGGCACTTTAAGAGTTTAAGAGTGTGGGCTGGCTCCTCCCTCTATGCCCCCCCTACCAGACTCAGTCTAGAAACTGTGCCCGAGGAGACAACATACTTCGAGAGAAGGATTTAACATAGATAGTGGTGAGATTCATACCAGCTCACACATACAAGGCACGTCCAGTCAAGTAGCTTGAACTAATCAGCAAACGGCTGAAACCTTACTTACCCAGTAACAATGCAGTACGCAACTAAACTAAGTGGTCAGAACCAAATAACATAAGCAGGAAAACAAAGCACTGGGCGGGCACCCAGCATCCTCTACAGGTTACGAGAAAAGGATAGACCGGTAGGTACCAAAATCCTATTTTCTGTAACGTCCTAGAGGATGCTAGGGTCCACACTAGTACCATGGGGATGTACCAAAGCTCCCAGAACGGAAGGGAGAGCGCGGAGGCTCCTGCAGAACAGATTGACCGAACTTCAGGTCATCAGAGGCCAAATTATCGAACTTGTAGAATCTTGCAAATGTGTTCGACCCAGACCAAGTTGCTGCTCTGCAAAGCTGCGTTGCCGAGACACCCCGGGCAGCCACCCAGGAAGACCCCACCTTACGAGTAGAGTGGGCCCCGACAAATTTTGGACACGGCAGTCCTGCCATAGAATAGGCATGCTGGATAGTGAACCTAATCCAGCGAGAAATAGACTGCTTAGAAGTAGGACACACAATTTTCTTGGGATCATATAGGACAAAGAATCCGATTTGCTGTGACGAGAAGTTCTCTTCACATAAATCTTCAGAGCCCTCACGACATTCAAGGACTTTGAAGTAATCGAGGGGTCAGTAGCCACTGGCACCACAATAGGTTGGTTGATATGAAATGCAGACAACCCTTGGAAGGAACTGCTGACGAGTACAGAGCTCAGCTCTATCCTCATGGAAGATCAAGTAAGGGCCCCCAGCTCAGAGACGCGCCTAGCAGAAGCTAAGGCCAACAAAGTGACCACCTTCCATGTAAGAAATTTGAGTTCCACCTCCTGTAGAGGCTCAAACCAATCCGACTGAGGAAACTGCAACACCACGTTAAGGCGCCATAGGCGGTACAAAGGGAGGTTGGATATGCAGAACTCCCTTCAAAAAGGTCTGAACCTCCGGGAGGGAAGCTAATTGTTTCCGAAAGAAAATGGACAGGGCTGAAATCTGGACCTTCACAGATCCCAATCTCAAGCCCCATAACTACTCCTGCTTGCTGGAAAAGGAGGAAACGTCCCAGTTGAAATTCCGCAGGAAACTTCTTGGACTCGCACCAGGAGACATATTTCTTCCAAATACGATGGTAATGTTTAGACGTTACCCCTTTCCTAGCCTGTATGAGGGTAGGAATCACGTCTTTCGGAACACCCTTCCGAGCAAGAATCAGGCGCTCAACTTCCATGCAGTCAAACGCAGCCGCGGTAAGTCTTGATAGGCGAACGGACCCTGCTGCAGAAGGTCCTCCCGAAGAGGAAGAGGCCTCGGCTCTTCTTGCAGAAAATCCAGAAGGTCCGCGTACCAAGCCCATCTTGGCCAGTCTGGGGCAATGAGGATCGCTTGAACCCTTGTTCTCCTTATGAGATTTAGGATTCTTGGGATGAGTGGGAGTGGTGGAAACACGTACAGACTGGAACACCCATGGAGACACCAGGGTGTCCACCGCCACTACCTGAGGGTCCCTCAACCTGGAACAATAACGCTGATGCTTCTTGCTGAGACGAGAGGCCATCATGTCTATTTGAGGTAGACACCAAAGATCTGTTACCTCCCTGAACACCTCCGGATGGAGTCCCCACTCTCCCGGATGGAGATCGTGTTTGCTGAGGAAGTCTGCTTCCCAGTTGTCTACTCCCGGAATGAAAATGGCTGACAGCGCCAACGTGTGCTTTTCCGTCCAGAGGAGTATTTTTGTGACCTCTAACATCGCCGCCCTGTCGGTTTATGTAAGCCACTGTTACGTTGTCCGACTGTTCATGAATGGCCCTGTTTCTTAGAAGAGCGGCTGCCTGAAGAAGTTCCAGAATGTTGATGGGCAGGCCGGCTTCCAGGCTTGACCATTCACCCCTTGAGTGACTGCTCCCCAGCCCTGGAGGCTCGCATCCGTCGTTAGCAGGACTCAGTCCTGAATCCCGAACCTGCGGCCCTCTAGCAGGGGAGGCAATTGGAGCCACCATAGGAGTGAAATACTCGCCCTTGGTGACAAACGAATTCTCTGATGCATGTGGAGGTGAGATCCCGACCACTCGTCCAGGAGGTCCAGTTGGAAGGTCCGAGCATGAAACCTCCCGTACCGGAGGGCCTCGTAGGAGGCCACCAATTTTCCCCAATAGGCGAATGCATTGATGAACCGACAGCCTTCAAGACATCCCGGACCATGGATTGGATCACTAACGCCTTGTCCTGCTGAAGAAACACCCGCTGTACTTCCGTATCCAGGATTTTTCCCAGAAACGACAATCTCCGGGTTGGCTCCAAATGTGACTTTGGAAAAATCAGAATCCACCCGTGACTCTGAAGCAGCAGTGTTGTGAGAATAATGGAGTGGAGCAACCTTTCCCTGGACGATGCCTTTATCAGAAGATCGTCCAGATAAGGAATGATGTTTACACCCTGTTTTCGGAGTAGCTTCATCATCTCCGAAATCACCTTGGTAAACACACTCGGTGCAGTGGAGAGGCCGAACGGCAGAGCCTGGAACTGAAAATGACAGTCCAGCAATGCGAATCGGAGATGAGCCTGATGCGGCAGCCAGATCGGAACGTGAAGGTACGCATCCTTGATATCCAGGGATACCAGGAATTACACCCTTCCATACCTGCTATCACCGCCCGAGCGACTCCATCTTGAACTTGTACTCCTTTAGAAAGGGGTTCAACGATTTTAGATTCAGGATAGGCCTGACCGAACCATCCAGTTTCGGTACCACGAAAAGGTTAGAATAGTAACCCTTTGTCAACATGTGCGGTGGTACCGGCGCAATAACTTGTGCCTCCACCAGCTTTTGGACAGCGTCCTGCAGCACTGTGCTGTCCTGCAACAGAGTTGGTAAGCCCGACTTGAAAAAACGAAGAGGGAGACTTTGAAATTCCAGCCTGTATCCCTGAGAGACCATATCTACCACCCAGGGATCCAGGCCGGACGAGACCCAGACCTGACTGAACTGTCTGAGTCTCGCTCCCACAGGCCCCACCTCCTGGCCCTCTCATCCACCGTCATGCGGAGGACTTAGGGGTACCCGAAGCAGGCTTTTGTTCTTGGGAAACTGCGGCGGCAGGTTTCTTGGACTTAACCTTACTTCCCCTTAAGAAGGTATTGGATGATTTGGCCTTTCTGGTCTTGTTGGGCCGAAAGGACTGCTGCGTAGCTGAGGAGAACGATCTCTTCGGAGCAGGAGCTGCTGAGGGAAGATACGGAGACTTACCTGCTGTAGCGGTAGAAATCCACACATCTAGGGTTTCCCCAAAGACAGCCTGGCCTGTATAGGGTAGCGACTCCACACTTCTTCTGGATTCTGCATCGGCCGACCACTGGCGGAGCCACAGTCCCGAACGAGCTGAAACAGACATGGAAGAAATTCCCGCAGCTATGGAACCCAGGTCTTTCATGGATTCTACCGTGAAACCTGCAGAATCATGAATGTTGCGTAAATACAATGCAACCTCATCCCTATCCATCGTATCCAAATCCTCCATCAAGGCAGCCGACCACTTCACTATTGCTTTTGCAATCTATGCACTAGCAATAGTGGGACGTAATATGGCCCCTGAAGCAGTGTACACTGATTTCAGAGTATTATCAATTTTCCTGTCTGACGGCTCCTTTAAGGCGATAGATCCCGGTACCGGTAAAACCACCTTCTTTGAGAGTCTGCATACAGATGCGTCAACAATAGGCGGGTTTTCCAACTTTTTCCTATCCTCCTCAGGGAAAGGAAAAGCTACCAAAATCCTCTTAGGAATCTGAAACTTCTTTTCGGGGTTCACCCAGGCCTTTTCAAATATAGCATTCAGCTCTTTAGACGCAGGGAAGGTTAGCGAGGCTTTCTTGTTTTCAGTGAAGAAAGCCTCCTCAACCTGCTCAGGTGTGGTATCATTAACATTTAACACATCCCTGATAGCCTCTATTAACAACTGTAACCCCCTTGCAAGAGATGCGGACCCCTGCAATACATCCCCATCTGTAGTGTCAGTATCCATGTCGTCCTGTTACCTGCACAAGCGCACGTTTGTGGGGATATATTGTGAAGTGACCCGAAGTACCCGACAAGGGCCACACAGCCACCGAGGACTGCAATACCTGGGTTGCAGACTCATTACTGGCAACCCTGTCAGAAATCTGAGAAATCCAAGTCCTGATAGAGGAAAACCACTCTGGTGCCCTTGCTGGAATCTGTGCTAAACCAGTGCTAACCTGATTGCATGGAATGGGATCATCCTGAGAGGATACATCGCTGCAGCATATGACACTGTATCCCTGGACATTGCTGCCAGTAACCACCAAACACACCCCATACACACAGGATGGGGTAAGACAGTCGCCCCCCCCCACCCCCCCCAAGAATGAAGAGAGAGAGAGTTTGGTGGCAACCAACACCAGCACCTAAACCAAGGAGAAAACCCCTTTCCAGCGCTGACTTGTGCGCCTTAATAGGACACACAGTCAAGTAATTAGCCTCCCCTCCCTTCTACAACCACCTGGTACCGTTACAGTAAACTGGAGCTGCTGTGGAGGCATCAGGATCTTCCTTCAGCTTGTCAGCATGCAGGAAAATGGCGCTGGAACGCTGCAGGTCCGCTCTGAGAAGCTCCGCCCCATTCCTGGTGCAGTCTTCCCGCTCTTCTGAGTTTAAATTTGGTCTGAGGAGTTGTGCTGGCTGGAATCCCAGGGGCCCAACAGGCTTGCTGACCAAAAGTGAGGGGTAAGCGCTGGCCCAGGGCGCTGCAGTGTGCCTCTGGTACCGCCGGGGAGCGCGGTTAATATCGCGCAACACCCCCTGTTGCCATCTTCACACTGGCCCCCTGCTTTCTAGGGGGGGGCGGTTACTAACTCGCCACTTTCTTCAGCTCTGTAAGGGGTCGCGGCATGCTGCTGGGGTGAGCGGTTCTCCTGCGGCAGAGACCGATCAGCCCCTCTGGAGTGTCCAGTCAGCGGAGTCAGTGGCTTAGACCCCGCAGGGCGGACACTGATCCCCCCCCCCTTAGTCCCACGCTGCAGGGAGGCTGTTGCCAGCAGCCTCCCTGTAAAATAAAAAACTCTAAAAATAAGAATTTACTTACCGATAATTCTATTTCTCGTAGTCCGTAGTGGATGCTGGGGACTCCGTCAGGACCATGGGGTTTAGCGGCTCCGCAGGAGACAGGGCACAATAATAAAAGCTTTAGGATCAGGTGGTGTGCACTGGCTCCTCCCCCTATGACCCTCCTCCAAGCCTCAGTTAGGATACTGTGCCCGGACGAGCGTGCATAATAAGGAAGGATATTGAATCCCGGGTAAGACTCATACCAGCCACACCAATCACACCGTACAACCTGTGATCTGAACCCAGTTAACAGTATGATAACAGCGGAGCCTCTGAAAGATGGCTCTCAACAATAATAACCCGATTTTTGTAACAATAACTATGTACAAGTATTGCAGACAATCCGCACTTGGGATGGGCGCCCAGCATCCACTACGGACTACGAGAAATAGAATTATCGGTAAGTAAATTCTTATTTTCTCTAACGTCCTAAGTGGATGCTGGGGACTCCGTCAGGACCATGGGGATTATACCAAAGCTCCCAAACGGGCGGGAGAGTGCGGATGACTCTGCAGCACCGAATGAGAGAACTCCAGGTCCTCCTCAGTCAGGGTGTGCCCCTGACCAAGTAGCAGCTCGGCAAAGTTGTAAAGCCGAGACCCCTCGGGCAGCCGCCCAAGATGAGCCCACTTCCTTGTGGAATGGGCTTTTACTGATTTTGGCTGTGGCAAGCCTGCCACAGAATGTGCAAGCTGAATTGTACTACAAATCCAGCGAGCAATCGTCTGCTTAGAAGCAGGAACACCCATCTTGTTGGGTGCATACAGGCTAAACAGCGAGTCAGATTTTCTGACTCCAGTCGTCCTGGAAACATATATTTTCAGGGCCCTGACAACGTCAAGTAACTTGGAGTCCTCCAAGTCCCTAGTAGCCGCAGGTACCACAATAGGTTGGTTCATGTGAAAAACAGAAAACACCTTAAGGAGAAATTGAGGACGATTCCTCAATTCTGCCCTGTCAGAATGAAAAATTAAGTAAGGGCTTTTATATGATAAAGCCGCCCATTCTGACACACGCCTGGCTGAAGCCAGGGCTAATAGAATCTTCACCTTCCATGTGAAATATTTTAATTCCACAGTGGTGAGTGGATCAAACCAATGTGACTTTAGGAAACTCAAAACAACATTGAGATCCCAAGGTGCCACTGGGGGCACAAAAGGAGGCTGTATATGCAGTACCCCTTTTACAAACGTCTGAACTTCAGGCACTGAAGCCAGTTCTTTCTGGAAGAAATTCGACAGGGTCGAAATTTGAACCTTAAATGGACCCTAATTTTAGGCCCATAGACAGTCCTGTTTTCAGGAAATGTAGGAACGACCCAGTTGGAATTCCTCTGTAGGGACCTTCTTGGCCTCACACCACGCAACATATTTTCGCCAAATGCGGTGAAAATGTTTTGCGGTTACATCCTTCCTGGCTTCGACCAGGGTAGGGATGACTTCATCTGGAATGCTCTTTCAGGATCCGGCGTTCAACTGCCATGCCGTCAAACGCAGCCGCGGTAAGTCTTGGAACAGACAAGGCCCCTGCTGGAGCAGGTCCTTTCTTAAAGGTAGAGGCCACGGTTCTTCCGTGAGCATCTCTTGAAGTTCCGGGTACCAAGTCCTTCTTGACCCATCCGGAACCACGAGTATCGTTCTTACTCATCTCCTTCTTATGATTCTCAGTACTTTTGGTATGAGATGCATAGGAGGGAACACATACCCTGACTGGTACACCCACAGTGTTACCAGAGCGTCCACCGCTATTGCCTGAGGGTCCCTTGACCTGGCGCAATATTTGTCTAGTTTTTTGTTCAGGCGGGACGCCATCGTGTCCACCTTTGGTTTTTCCCAACGGTTTACAATCATGTGGAAGACTTCCCGCTGAAGTCCCCACTCTCCCGGGTGGAGGTTATGCCTGCTGAGGAAGTCTGCTTCCCAGTTTTCCACTCCCGGAATTAACACTGCTGAGAGTGTTATCACATGATTTTTCGCCCAGCGAAGAATCCTTGCAGTTTCTGCCATTTCCCTCCTGCTTCATGTGCCGCCCTGTCTGTTTACGTGGGCGACTGCCGTGATGTTGTCCCACTGGATCAATACCGGCTGACCTTGAAGCAGAGGTCTTGCTAAGCTTAGAGCCTTGTAAATTGCCCTTAGCTCCAGTATATTTATGTGGAGAGAAGTCTCCAGACTTGATCACACTCCCTGGAAATTTTTTCCTTGTGTGACTGCTCCCCAGCCACTCAGGCTGGCATCCGTGGTCACCAGGACCCAGTCCTGAATGTCGAATCTGCGGCCCTTTCATAGATGAGCACTCTGCAGCCACCGCAGAAGAAAACACCCTTGTCCTTGGAGACAGGGTTATACGCCGATGCATCTGAAGATGCGATCCGGACCATTTTCCCAGCAGATTCCACTGAAAGGTTCTTGCGTGAAATCTACCGAATGGGATCGCTTTGTAAGAAACCACCATTTTTCACAGGACCCTTGTGCAATGATGCACTGATACTTTTCCTGGTTTTAGGAGGTTCCTGACTAGCTCGGATAACTCCCTGGCCTTCTTCTCCGGGAGAAAACATCCTTTTCTGGACTGTGTCCAGAATCATTCCTAGGAACATTAGACATGTCGTCGGAAAAAGCTGCGATTTTGGAATATTTAGAATCCACTCGTGCTGTCGTAGAACTACTTGAGATAGTGCTACTCCGACCGCCAACTGTTCTCTGGACCTTGCCCTTATCAGGAAAGCGTCCATATTTCTTTTAGGAAGAATCATCATTTCGGCCATTACCATGGTAAAGACCCGGGGTGCCGTGGACAATCCAAACGGCAGCGTCTGAACTGATAGTGACAGTTCTGTACCACGAACCTGAGATACCCTTGGTGAGAAGGGCAAAATTTGGACATGTAGGTAAGCGTCCCTGATATCCAGTGACACCATATCGTCCTGGTTCGCTATCACTGCTCTGAGTGACTCCATCTTGATTTGAACCCTTGTATGTAATTGTTCAAATCTTTTAGATCTCACCGAGCCGTTTGGCTTCAGTACCACAATATAGTGTGGAATAACACCCCTTCCCTTGTTGTAGGAGGGGTACTTTGATTATCACCTGCTGGGAATACAGCCTGTGAATTTTTTCCCAATACTGCCTCCCTGTCGGAGGGAGACGTTGGTAAAGCAGACTTCAGGAACTTGTGAGGGGAAGACGTCTCGAATTTCCAATGTACACCTGGGATACTACGTGTAGGATCCAGGAGTCCACTTGCGAGTGAGCCCACTGCGTGCTGAAACTCTTGAGATGACCCCCCACCGCACCTGAGTCCGCTTGTATGGCCCCAGCGTCATGCTGCGGACTTGGCAGAAGCTGTGGAGGACTTCTGTTCCTGGGAATGGGCTGCCTGCTGCAGTCTTCTTCCCTTTCCTCTAACCCTGGGCAGATATGACTGGCCTTTTGCCCGCCTGCCTTTATGGGTACGAAAGGACTGAGACTGAAAAGACTGTGTCCTTTTCTGCTGAGATGTGACTTGGGGTAACAAAAGTGGATTTTCCAGCTGTTGCCATGGCCACCAGGTCCGATGGACCGCCCCTTTATACGGCAATACTTCCATGTGCCGTCTGGAATCTGCATCACCTGACCTCTGTCATGTCTATAAACATCGTCTGGCAGATATGGACATCACATCTACTCTTGATGCCAGAATGCAAATATCCCTCTGCGCATCTCGCATATATAGAAATGCATCCTTAAAATGCTCTATAGTCAATAAAATATTGTTCCTGTCAAGGGTATCAATATTTTCAGTCAGGAAATCCGACCAAGCCCCCCCAGCGCTGCACATCCAGGCTGAGGCGATTGCTGGTCGTAGTATAACACCAGTATGTGTGTATATACTTTTTAGGATATTTTTCAGCTTCCTATCAGCTGGCTCTTTGAGGGCGGCCGTATCTGGAGACGGTAACGCCACTTGTTTTTATAAGCGTGTGAGCGCCTTATCCACCCTAAGGTGTGTTTCCCAACTCGCCCTCACTTCTGGCGGGAAAGGGTATACCTCCAATAATTTTCTATCGGAGGAAACCCACGTATCATCACACACTTTAATTTATCTGATTCAGGAAAAACTACAAGTAGATTATTCCCACCCTACATAATACCCTTATTTGTGGTACTTGTATCAGAAATATGTAACACCTCCTTCATTGCCCTTAACATGTAACGTGTGGCCCTAAAGGAAAATACGTTTGTTTCTTCACCGTCGACACTGAAGTCAGTGTCCGTGTCTGTGTCGACCAACTGAGGTAAATGGGCGTTTTTACAAGCCCCTGACGGTGTCTGAGACGCCTGGACAGGTACTAATTTGTTTGCCGCCCGTCTCATGTCGTCAACCGACCTTGCATCGTGTTGACATTATCACGTAATTCCTAAATAAGCCATCCATTCCGGTGTCGACTCCCTAGAGAGTGACATCACCAATACAGGCAATTTGCTCCGCCTCCTCACCAACATCGTCCTCCTACATGTCGACACACACGTACCGACACACAGCACACACACAGGGAATGCTCTGATAGAGGACAGGACCCCACTAGCCCTTTGGGGAGACAGAGGGAGAGTTTGCCAGCACACACCAAAAACGCTATAATTATACAGGGACAACCCCTTATACAAGTGTTTTCCCTTATAGCATTTTCACATATGTAATCATATCGCCAAATAAGTGCCCCCCCTCTCTGTTTTAACCCTGTTTCTGTAGTGCAGTGCAGGGGAGAGCCTGGGAGCCTTCCTCACAGCAGAGCTGAGCAGGAAAATGGCGCCGTGTGCTGAGGAGAATAGGCCCCGCCCCCTAAAACGGCGGGCTCTTCTCCCGGAGTTTGTGAGATCTGGCAGGGGTTAAATACATCCATATAGCCTCAAGGGCTATATGTGATGTATTTTAGCCATAAAAAAGGTATAATACATTGCTGCCCAGGGCGCCCCCCCCAGCGCCCTGCACCCTCAGTGACCGCTGGTATGAAGTGTGCTGACAACAATGGCGCACAGCTGCAGTGCTGTGCGCTACCTTATGAAGACTGAAAGTCTTCTGCCGCCTGTTTCTGGACCTCTGGACCTCTTCAACTTCGGCATCTGCAAGGGGGGTCGGCGGCACGGCTCCGGGACGAACCCCAGGGTGAGACCTGTGTTCCTACTCCCTCTGGAGCTAATGGTGTCCAGTAGCCTAAGAAGCAAATCCATCCTGCACGCAGGTGAGTTTACTTCTCTCCCCTAAGTCCCTCGTAGCAGTGAGCCTGTTGCCAGCAGGACTCACTGAAAATAAAAAACCTAACTTAAACTTTTATTCTAAGCAGCTCAGGAGAGCCACCTAGATTGCACCCTTCTCGGCCGGGCACAAAAATCTAACTGAGGCTTGGAGGAGGGTCATAGGGGGAGGAGCCAGTGCACACCACCTGATCCTAAAGCTTTTATTATTGTGCCCTGTCTCCTGCGGAGCCGCTAAACCCAATGGTCCTGACGGAGTCCCCAGCATCCACTTAGGACGTTAGAGAAACTTAACTTTATTAGGAAAGCTCAGGAGAGCTCCCCTAGCTGTGACCGGCTCCTCTGGGCACATTTTCCAAAGTGAGTCTGGTAGGAGGGGAATAGAGGGAGGAGCCAGCCAACACACTCAAACTCTTAAAGTGCCAATGGCTCCTGGTGGACCTGTCTATACCCCATGGTACTAATGTGGACCCTAGCATCCTCTAGGACGTTAGAGAAAACCCCCAGACCTGTGCTCATGTAAGTCCCTGGTGGCTAGTGGAAAGGCTGCCCAATAAGTGTTCACGGCCGTGCTGGATCGTGGTAAAGTGTGGTTAAAGAGACCCCTTACCTCCCCGTACCTGCGGCCACGCAATGGACAGAGGGGTGTGTGTGACTGACGCTGGAAAGAACCGAAGCCTTCGCTGCAGTGACCCGGCAATCAGGGACCGGGAGTATACAGCGCCGCTGGGGGTGATGAAGCTGCAGTAAGAAAAGTCTGTGCGACTTTACCTCCTGCAGCCCTGAAGTCTTGTTAGAAGTATTCTTCATTCTTTTTCTTCTTAAAAAGCTATCAATAGGCTGCAAAAGGCAGCACTCCTGTTATGTGCCTGCTTACTGCATGGCACCAATTTACAAACTGAGCTCCAGTGCACGGAGGCGTGGTTATAGAGGAGGCGACGCTGTGCATCCTGGGAACAGTCAAAGCTTTGAGCCTGTTGGTGCCTCCGATCAAGATCCTACTCTACACCCCGATGTTAATCCTTGTGGAGCCCAGTGTACTTCGCAGCAGAAAGGAGAGTATATCCGTTATGCCCCAGAGCACCTCCTCCTTTACCTCAGTGCATTCCACCTTTCATTCGGTATCTTCCCACCTACTTAAGTGCCTCCACCCTGCTGAGTCAGCGTCCTCATTCTCGCTCAGTGTGTAACCTCCCACTCAGAGAACACTGGATGGTGCACAGTGGGGGCATGCTGGAGCAGGGATCATCAGGACTGGGAGTAAGGGCAGTGGCGGATGGGGGAACTGGATGAGGAGGAGCAAGAAATGGCAAAACAAAGAAGAAAAAAAAATAAGAATTTACTTACCGATAATTCTATTTCTCGTAGTCCGTAGTGGATGCTGGGAACTCCGTAAGGACCATGGGGGGGGATAGCGGCTCCGCAGGAGACAGGGCACATCTAAAGAAAGCTTTAGGATCACCTGGTGTGCACTGGCTCCTCCCCCTATGACCCTCCTCCAAGCCTCAGTTAGGATACTGTGCCCGGACGAGCGTACACAATAAGGAAGGATTTTGAATCCCGGGCAAGACTCATACCAGCCACACCAATCACACTGTACAACTTGTGATCTGAACCCAGTTAACAGCATGATAATAGAGAAGCCTCTCGAAAAGATGGCTCACTACAACAATAACCCAAATTTTTTGGTAACAATAATTATGTACCAGTATTGCAGACAATCCGCACTTGGGATGGGCGCCCAGCATCCACTACGGACTACGAGAAATAGAATTATCGGTAAGTAAATTCTTATTTTCTCTGACGTCCTAGTGGATGCTGGGAACTCCGTAAGGACCATGGGGATTATACCAAAGCTCCCAAACGGGCGGGAGAGTGCGGATGACTCTGCAGCCCCCAATGAGAGAACTCCAGGTCCTCCTCAGCCAGGGTATCAAATTTGTAGAATTTTACAAACGTATTTGCTCCTGACCAAGTAACTGCTCGGCAAAGTTGTAAAGCCGAGACCCCTCGGGCAGCTGCCCAAGATGAGCCCACCTTCCTTGTGGAGTGGGCATTTACAGATTTTTGGCTGTGGCAGGCCTGCCACAGAATGTGCAAGCTGAATTGTACTACAAATCCAACGAGCAATAGTCTGCTTAGAAGCAGGAGCACCCAGCTAGTTGGGTGCATAGAGGATAAACAGCGAGTCAGATTTCCTGACTCCAGCCGTCCTGGAAACATATATTTTCCGGGTCCTGACAACGTCTAGCAACTTGGAGTCCTCCAAGTCCCTAGTAGCCGCAGGCACCACAATAGGTTTGGTTCAGGTGAACGCTGAAACCACCTTAGGGAGAAACTGAGGACGAGTCCTCAATTCCGCCCTGTCCGAATGGAAAATCAGATAAGGGCTTTTACAGGATAAAGCCACCAATTCTGACACGCGCCTGGCCCAGGCCAGAGCCAACAGCATGACCACTTTTTCTGTGAGATATTTTAACTCCACAGATTTAAGTGTGTCAAACCAATGTGACTTTTGGAACCCAAAAACCACCTGGAGATCCCAAAAGTGCCACTAAAAGGCACAAAAGGAGGCTGTATATGCAGTACCCCTTTAACAAATGTCTGAACTTCAGGGACTGAAGCTAGTTCTTTTTTGGAAGAAAATTGACAGAGCCGAAATTTGAACCTTAATGGACCCCAATTTCAGGCCCATAGATACTCCTGTTTGCAGGAAATGCAGGAATCGACCCAGTTGAATTTCCTCCGTCGAGCCTTACTGGCCTCGCACCACGCAACATATTTTCGCCAAATGCGGTGATAATGTTTTGCGGTTACATCCTTCCTGGCTTTGATCAGGATAGGGATGACTTCATCCGGAATGCCTTTTTCCTTCAGGATCCGGCGTTCAACCGCCATGCCGTCAACGCAGCCGCGGTAAGTCTTGGAACAGACAAGGTCCTTGCTGGAGCAGGTCCCTTCTTAGAGGTAGAGGCTACGGATCCTCCGTGAGCATCTCTTGAAGTTCCGGTTACCAATTCCTTCTTGGCCAATCCGGAGCCACTAATATAGTGCTTACTCCTCTCCATCTTATCAATCTCAGTACCTTGGGTATGAGAGGCAGAGGAGGGAACCCATACACTGATTGGTACACCCACGGTGTTACCAGAGCATCTACAGCTATTGCCTGAGGGTCCCTTGACGTGGCGCAATACCTGTCGAGTTTTTCCCAACGGTTTTTAATCATGTGGAAGACTTCTGGGTGAAGTCCTTACTCTCCCGGGTGGAGGTCGTGCTGAGGAAAACTGCTTCCCAGTTGTCCACTCCCGGAATGAAAACTGCTGACAGTGCTATCACATGGTTTTTCGCCCCGCGAAGAATCCTTGCAGCTTCTGCCATTGCCCTCCTGCTTCTTGTGGCACCCTGTCTGTTTACGTGGGTGACTGCCGTAATGTTGTCCGACTGGATCAACACCGGCTGACCTTGAAGCAGAGGTCTTGCTAAGCTTAGAGCATTGTAAATGGCCCTTAGCTTCAGGACATTTATGTGAAGTGATGTCTCCAGGCTTGACCATAAGCCCTGGATATTCCTTCCCTGTGTGACTGCTCCCCAGCCTCGCAGGCTGGCATCCGTGGCCACCAGGACCCAGTCCCGCATGCCGAATCTGCGGCCCTCTAGAAGATGAGCACTCTGCAACCACCACAGGAGGGATACCCTTGTCCCTGGTGACAGGGTTATCCGCTGAAGCATCTGAAGATGCGACCCGGACCATTTGTCCAGTAGGTTCCACTGGAAAGTCTTGCGTGGAATCTGCCGAATGGGATTGCTTCGTAGGAAGCCACCATTTTTACCCAGAACCCTTGTGCATTGATGCACTGAGACTTGGTTCGGTTTTAGGAGGTTCCTGACTAGCTCGGATAACTCCCTGGCTTTCTCCTCCGGGAGAAACACCTTCTTTCTGGACTGTGTCCAGGATCATCCCTAGGAACAGAAGACAAGTCGTCGGAACCAGCTGCGATTTTGGAATATTGAGAATCCAATCGTGCTGCCGCAACACTACCTGAGGTAGTGCTACACCGATCTCCAACTGTTCCCTGGATCTCACCCCTATCAGGGAATCGTCCAAGTAAAGGATAACTAAAATTCCCTTCCTTCGAAGGAATATCATCATTACGGTCATTACTTCAGTAAAGACCCGGGGTGCCGTGGACCATCCCTACGGCAGCGTCTGAACTGATAGTGACAGTTCTGTACCATAACCTGAGATACCCTTGGTGAGAAGGGTAAATTTTGACATGAAGGTAAGCATCCTTGATGTCCCGAGACATCATGTAGTCCCCTTCTTCCAGGTTTGCAATCACTGCTCTGAGTGACTCAATTTTGAATTTGAACCTCTGTATGTAAGTGTTCAAAGATTTTAGATTTTAAAATCGGTCTCACCGAGCCGTCTGGCTTCGGTACCACAATAGTGTGGAATAATACCCCGTTCCCTGTTGCAGGAGGGGTACCTTAATTATCACCTGCTGGGAATACAGCTTGTGAATGGCTTCCAAAACTGCCTCCCTGTCAGCGGGAGACGTCGGTAAAACAGACTTTTGGAAACGGCGAGGGGAATACGTCTCGAATTCCAATTTGTACCCCTGAAATATTACCTGAAGGATCCAGGGGTCTACTTGCGAGTGAGCCCACTGCGCACTGAAATTCATTGAGAACGGGCCCCCACCGTACCTGAACTTGTAAAGCCCTAGCGTCATACTGAGAGCTTGGCAGAGGCGGAAAAGGGTTTCTGTTCCTGGGAACTGGCTGATCTCTGCAGCCATTTTCCTCTCCCTCTGTCACGAGCAGAAAAGAGGAACCCTTTTGTCCGCTTGCCAACCAGGACTGCGCCTGATAATACGGCGTCTTATTTTGAGAGGCGACCTGGGGTACATCCCCTTTTTTTTTTTTTTTTTTTTTTTTTTTTAAGGCAATACTTCCAAATGCCGTTTGGAATCCGCATCACCTGACCACTTTACTGGTATAATTGGACAACGCACTTATACTTGATGCCAGTCGGCAAATATTCCGCTGTGCATCATGCATATATAGAAATGCATCTTTTAATTGCTCTATAGGCAATAATATACTGTCCTTATCTAGGATATCAAATTTCCAGTCAGGGAATCCGACCACGCCAACCCAGCACTGCACATCCAGGCTGAGGCGATTGCTGGTCGCAGTATAACACCAGTATGTGTGTAAATACATTTTAGGATACCCTCCTGCTTTCTATCAGCAGGATCCCTAAGGGCGGCCATCTCCAGAGAGGGTAGAGCCCTTGTTCTTACAAGCGTGTGAGCGCCTTATCCCCCCTAGGGGGTGTTTCCCAACGCACCCTAACCTCTGGCGGGAAAAGGTATACTGCCAATAACTTTTTAGAAATTATCAATTGTTATCGGGGGGAAACCCACGCATCATCACACACCTCATTTTATTTCTCAGATTCAGGAAAACTACAGGAAGTTTTTCCTCACCAAACATAATACCCCTTTTTTTGGTGGTATTTATATTATCAGAAGAGTGTAAACTTTTTCCATTGCCTCAATCATGCAATGTGTGGCCCTATTGGAAATCACGGTTGTCTCTTCACCGTCGACACAGGAGTCAGTATCCGTGTCGGCGTCTGTATCTGAGGTAACGGGCGCTTTAGAGCCCCTGTATGAGACGTCTGGACATGCACAAGCTGAGTAGCCGGCTGTCTCATGTCAACCACTGTCTTTTATACAAAGCTGACACTGTCACGCAATTTCAACAGTACATCCACTCAGGTGTCGACCCCCCAGGGGGTGACAACACTATTACAGACACTCTACTCAGTCTCCTCATCATTTTTCTCCTCATACATGTCGACACAAACGTACCGACACACAGCACACACACAGGGAATGCTCTGATAGAGGACAGGACCCCACTAGCCCTTTGGGGAGACAGAGGGAGAATTTGCCAGCACACACCAGAGCGCTATATATATACAGGGATAACCTTATATAAGTGTTTTCCCTTTATAGCTGCTGTATTGTTTATACTGCGCCTAATTTGTGCCCCCCTCTCTTTTTTAACCCCTTTCTGTAGTGTAGTGACTGCAGGGGAGAGCCAGGGAGCTTCCCTCCAACTGAGCTGTGAGGGAAAATGGCGCCAGTGTGCTGAGGAGATAGGCTCCGCCCCTTTCTCGGCGTCCTTATCATCCGTTTTCTTGAATGTTTTGGCAGGGGTTAAATGCATCCATATAGCCCAGGAGTTATATGTGATGCATTTATTTTAGCCATAAAAGGTTTTCTATCGATTTATTGCGTCTCAGGGCGCTGCCCCCCCAGCGCCCTGCACCCTCAGTGACCGGAGTGTGAAGTGTGCTGAGAGCAATGGCGCACAGCTGCGGTGCTGTGCGCCTACCTTTATCTGAAGACAGGAAAGTCTTCTGCCGCCGATTTTTCCGGACCTCTTCGCTCTTCTGGCTCTGTAAGGGGGCCGGCGGCGCGGCTCCGGTGACCCATCCAGGCTGAACCTGTGATCGTCCCTCTGGAGCTAATGTCCAGTAGCCTAAGAAGCCCAATCCACTCTGCACGCAGGTGAGTTCGCTTCTTCTCCCCTTAGTCCCTCGATGCAGTGAGCCTGTTGCCAGCAGGTCTCACTGAAAATAATAAACCTAAACTAAAACTTTCACAAAGAGCTCAGGAGAGCCCCTAGTGTGCACCCTTCTCGTCGGGCACAGAAAATCTAACTGAGGCTTGGAGGAGGGTCATAGGGGGAGGAGCCAGTGCACACCAGGTGATCCTAAAGCTTTCTTTAGATGTGCCCTGTCTCCTGCGGAGCCGCTATCCCCCCCCATGGTCCTTACGGAGTTCCCAGCATCCACTAGGACGTCAGAGAAAAGAGAAATGGTAACACTAGCGAGCATGCATCATAAATTGGGAACACCTGAGCGGCCAGCACTATCTGCCATTGTGGTGGGTGTAGTATGGGCTCCCGGCGACCAGCATACCGGCGCCGGGAGCCCGACCGCCAACTTACCAACAGTGTGGTGAGCGCAAATGAGCCCCTTGCGGGCTCACTGCGCTCGCCACGCTGCGGGCACGGTGGCGCGGTCGTGGACCCCCACGAGGGAGAATAAGTGTCGGGATTCCGGCGCTGGTATACTGAAGACCACCCATTGTGGTCACCTCTCCTTATAAAACAGACATCATGCAGTCTAACAGCATCCGTGAGCTGCAGATCATGGCTGCTCCACTTAGGCAAGTCAATTTATACCCAGAATCATGATCCACTGGCCCAACTTGAGGGGTAGCTGGAGACTACAACCACATATTCACAGGAATAATATGATTTTACTTACCGGTAAATCTATTTCTCGTAGTCCGTAGAGGATGCTGGGACTCCGTAAGGACCATGGGGAATAGACGGGCTTCCACAGGAGATAGGGCACTTTAAGAAAGCTTTGGATTCTGGGTGTGCACTGGCTCCTCCCTCTATGCCCCTCCTCCAGACCTCAGTTAGGGAAACTGTGCCCAGAGGAGATGGACAGCACTAGGAAGGATTTTTGTAAATCTAAGGTAGAGATTCATACCAATCACACCGTATAACTTAAGATAAACTTACCCAGTTAACAGTATGAACAACATCACCGAAAACTATAATATAACCCTTATGTAAGCAATAACTATATACAAGTCATGCAGAAGAAGTCCGCACTTGGGACAGGCGTCCAGCATCCTCTACGTACTACGAGAAATAGATTTACCGGTAAGTAAAATCTCATTTTCTCTAACGTCCTTGAGAATGCTGGGACTCCGTAAAGGACCATGGGGATTATAACAAAGCTCCCAAACGGGCGGGAGAGTGCGGATGACTCTGCAGCACCGATTGAGCAAACAGGAGGTCCTCCGCAGCCAGGGTATCAAACTTATAGAACTTTGCAAAGGTGTTTGTCCCCGACCAAGTAGCTGCTCGGCACAACTGTAATGCCGAGACCCCTCGGGCAGCCGCCCCAGAGGAGCCCACTTTCCTAGTGGAGTGGGCCTTAACAGATTTCGGTAACGGCAAGCCTGCCGTAGAATGCGCCTGCTGAATCGTGTTACAGATCCAGCGAGCAATAGTCTGCTTTGAAGCAGGGGCGCCAACCTTGTTGGCCGCATACAGAACAAACAAAGCTTCAGTCTTCCTGATCCAAGCCGTTCTGGTCACATAAATCTTCAAAGCCCTGACTACATCCAGGGACTCTGAATCCTCCAAGTCCCTTGTAGCCACAGGCACGACAATAGGTTGGTTCACATGAAAAGATGAGACCACTTTTGGCAAAAAGTGATGACGAGTCCTCAACTCTGCCCTATCCACGTGAAAAAACAAGTATGGGCTTTTATGCGATAAAGCCGCCAATTCTGAAACACGTCTCGCCGAAGCTAACGCCAACAACATGACCACTTTCCGCGTGAGGTATTTCAACTCCACAGTTTTAAGTGGTTCAAACCAAGGTGACTTGAGGAAACGTAAGACCACGTTAAGATCCCAAGGCGCCACCTGAGGCACAAAGGGAGGCTGAATATGCAGCACCCCCTTCACAAAAGTCTGTACCTGAGGAAGAGAGGTTAATTCTCTTTGAAAGAAAATGGATAAGGCCGAAATCTGGACCTTTATTGACCCTAATTTTAGGCCCAAGGACACTCCTGTTTGAAGGAAGTGAAGTAGACGGCCCAAATGGAACTCCTCTGTAGGAGCAGCTCTGGCCTCACACCAAGAAACATATTTCCGCCATATACGGTGATAATGTTTCAAAGTCACGTCTTTCCTAGCCTTGATCAGGGTAGGAATGACTTCCTCCGGAATTCCTTTTTCCGCTAGGATCCGGCGTTCAACCGCCATGTCGTCAAACGCAGCCGCGGTAAGTCTTGGAACAGACAGGGCCCCTGCTGTAGCAGGTCCTGTCTTAGAGGAAGAGGCCACGGATCTTCTGTGAGCAACTCTTGCAGTTCCGGATAACAAGTCCTCCGTGGCCAATCTGGAACAATGAGGATTGTTCTGACCCTGCTTATTCTTACAATTCTCAACACCTTGGGTATGAGAGGAAGAGGAGGAAACACATAGACCGATCTGAACACCCAAGGTGTCACCAGAGCGTCTACCGCTACCACCTGAGGGTCCCTTGACCTGGCGCAATACCGCTTTAGCTTTTTGTTGAGACGGGACGCCATCATGTCTATTTGAGGCAGGCCCCACCGATCCGCGATCTGTGCAAAGACTTCTTGATGAAGTCCCCACTCCCCGGGATGCAGGTCGTGCCTGCTGAGGAAGTCCGCCTTCCAGTTGTCCACCCCCGGGATGAACACCGCTGACAGCGCGCTTACATGGCCTTCCGCCCAGCGTAGAAACCTGATCGCCTCTGCCATGGCCACTCTGCTCCTTGTTCCGCCTTGGCGGTTTATATGAGCCACTGCAGTGACATTGTCTGACTGAATCAGAACCGGTCTTCTCCGAAGTAAGTTCTCCGCTTGACGCAGGGCGTTTTATATGGCCCTCAACTCCAGGACGTTGATGTGGAGACAAGTCTCCAGGCTTGACCAGAGACCTTGGAAATTTCTTCCCAGTGCCACTGCTCCCCAGCCTCTGAGGCTTGCGTCCGTGGTCACCAGGACCCAGTCCTGAATGCCGAACCTACGACCCTCTAGAAGGTGAGCACTGTTCAGCCACCACAGAAGAGATACCCTGGTCCTGGGAGACAGGGTGATCCTTTGATGCATTTGTAAATGGGACCCGGACCACTTGTCCAAGAGGTCCCATTGAAAAGTCCTTGCATGGAATCTGCCGAAAGGGGTGGCCTCGTATGAAGCCACCATCTTCCCCAGGACCCGCGTGCACTGATACACTGAAACCTTCTTTGGTTTCAATAGGTTCCTGACCATGGTCATGAGTTCCTGAACCTTTTAGATCGGAAGAAAAACCTTTTTCTGGTCTGTGTCTAGGATCAGGCCAAGAAAGGTCAGACACGTTGTAGGAACTAGCTGGGACTTCGGTCTCGCCTTTATTAGGAGATCGTCCAAGTATGGGATAATTGTGACCCCCTGCCTGTGCAGGAACACCATCATTTCCGCCATTACCTTGGTGAAAACCCCCTCGGGGCCGTGGAAAGCCCAAACGGTAACGGCTGAAATTGGTAGTGACAGTCCTGCACTGCAAATCTCAGGAACGCCTGATGGGGGGGGGGGGGGGGGGGGGGGGGGGGGATATTGGAACATGAAGGTATGCATCCTTTATGTCCAGGGACACCATCCAATCCCCCCCCCCCCCCCACCAGGCTGGCGATGACCGCCCGGAGTGATTCCATTTTGAACTTGAACCTTTTCAAGTACAAGTTCAGAGATTTCAGGTTTAAAAGTGGCCTGACCGAACCGTCCGGTTTCGGGTCCACAAACCGGGTTTAATAATATCCCTCTCCCTGCTGGAGATGAGGAACTGTGACAATCACCTGTTGAACATACAATTTTTGGATTGCTGTCAACACTGACTCCCTCTCTGACGGGGAAGTCGGCAGAGCCGATTTGAAAAACCGGCGAGGAGGCAAGTCTTCGAATTCTAGCCTGTATCCCTGAGCAACAATCTCTACTGCCCAGGGATCCAGCTGCGATTGAACCCAGACGTGGCTGAAAAACCGAAGACGAGCCCCCACCAGATCTGCCTCCCCCCGGGAAAGCCCCAGCGTCATGCGGTGGACTTTGCAGACGCAGGGGAGGACTTCTTGGGAACTAGCTGTGTGCAGCTTTTTTCCACTACCTTTTCCTCTGGTAACAAAGGACGATCCCTGCAACTTCTTGTTTTTATTGGAACGAAAGGACTGCATTTGATAATGAGGTGCCTTCTTTGTATGCTGCGGGGGGGACATAAGGTAAGAAATTCGACTTACCAGCCGTAGAGACAAGGTCCGAGAGGACATCTCCAAACTCCTCCTCCCCCTTGTACGGCAAGGACTCCATGTGCCGCTTAGGATCGGCATCTTCCGTCCACTGCCTGGTCCACAGGAGTCGCCTAGCAGAAACAGACATAGGATTTATTCTGGAGCTTAATAAACAAATGTCTCTCTGAGCATCTCATATATACAAGGCAGCATCTCTGATATGCTCTATGGCACAGGTTCTCAAACTCTGTCCTCAGGACCCCACACAGTGCATGTTTTGCAGGTCTCCTCACAGAATCACAAGTGAAATAATTTGCTCCACCTGTGGACCTTTTAAAATGTTTCAGTGAGTAATGAATACACCTGTGCACCTGCTGGGTTACCTGCAAAACATGCACTGTGTGGGGTCCTGAGGACCGAGTTTGAGAACCACTGCTCTATGGTCATTTGAATGGCATCCCTATCTAAGGTGTCAATCTCCGCAGATAAGGAATCTGCCCATGCCACAACCGCACTACAAATCCAGGCCGACGCCATAGCCAGTCTAGCAATAGTACCGGAGTGCAAATGTGCTTCAAGGTAATTTCCTGCCTGCGATCAGCCGGTTCCTTGAGGGAAGCCGTATCCTGAGAAGGCAGTGCCACCTTTTTGGACAAGCGTGTCAGCGCCTTGTCCACTTTTGGTGAAGATTCCCAGCGTATCCTATCAGTTTGTGGAAAAGGATACGCCATAAGAATCCTTTTGGGAAGTTGTGGTCTCTTATTTGGAGAGTCCCAAGCCTTTTCGCACAATTCACTTAATTCAAATGATGATGGAAAAGTGACTTCAGGCCTTTTCTCTTTATACATGTGTACCCTCGTGTCAGGGACAGGGGGTTCCTCAGTAATATGCAAAACCTATTTAATGGCCATAATCATGTACCGAATACCTTTTGCCACCTTCGGCTGTAATTTTGCATCTTCATAGTCGACACTAGAGTCAGAATCTGTGTCGGTATCTGTGTCATCAATCTGGGATATGGTGCGCTACTGAGACCCCGACGGGCCTGGCGCCACAGGGACAAGCATGGACTGGGTACCTGACTGATCCCTAGCTTCTGCCTTGTTTAACCTTTTATGCAATAGATTGACATTTGCATTCAAGACATTCAGCATATCCACCCATTCCGGTGTCGGCGTTGCAGACGGCGACCTGACATTCAAACACTCCCCCTCCACAGTAAGCGAGCCTTCCTCGTCAAACATGTCGACACGCGTACCGACACACTTCACACACACAGGGAACCCCTTTTCTGAAGACAGTATCCCTGTCAAGGCCCTTTGGAGAGACAGAGTATGCCAGCACACACCCCAGCGCAATAACCCTGGAGACCAACACAAAATGTTTTTCCCCAGCAGCGCTGTGTAATATGTAAATCGCCAATGATGTGCCCCCCCCCCCCTCTCTTTTAAGCACCCTCTCACCATGTGTAAGCAGGGGAGAGTCCGGGGAGCTTCCTCGCAGCGGTGCTGTGGAGAGAAAATGGCACTGGTGAGTGCTGAGGGAGAAGCACTGCCCCCTCGGCGCGGGCTTCTGTCCCGCTCAAACTTCGTAAAATATGGCGGGGGCTCTTTTATATACATGCAAGAGCCCACCTGTACATGTATATAGTCTTTTTGCCATGCAGAGGTTTATATTGCTGACCAGGGCGCCCAGTAAGAACCAGCATTCACCCCCTCTGGAGCTAATGGTGTCCAGTATCTTTGACAAGAAGGTCTGCTCCTCTCTCCTCAGTCCCTCGATGCAGGGAGCCTGTTGCCAGCAGTGCTCCCTGTGAAAAAGTAGTAAAAAGTAGAAAGAAAAATCCAAACAAAAATGCTTTCAGGCAGAGAACTCTGGAGAGCTCTCTGCAGTGCACACATCTTGCTCTGGGCACAGTGTAAAACTGAGGTCTGGAGGAGGGGCATAGAGGGAGGAGCCAGTGCACACCCAGAATCCAAAGCTTTCTTAAAGTGCCATATCTCCTGCGGAGCCCGTCTATTCCCCATGGTCCTTACGGAGTCCCAGCATCCTCAAGGACGTTACAAAAAAATAAGAATTTACTTACCGATAATTCTATTTCTCGTAGTCCGTAGTGGATGCTGGGGACTCCGTCAGGACCATAGGGAATAGCGGCTCCGCAGGAGACAGGGCACAAAAGTAAAAGCTTTAGGATCAGGTGGTGTGCACTGGCTCCTCCTCCTATGACCCTCCTCCAAGCCTCAGTTAGGATACTGTGCCCGGACGAGCGTACACAATAAGGAAGGATTTTGAATCCCGGGTAAGACTCATACCAGCCACACCAATCACACTGTACAACCTGTGATCTGAACCCAGTTAACAGCATGATAACAGCGGAGCCTCTGAAAAGATGGCTCACAACAATAATAACCCGATTTTTGTAACAATAACTATGTACAAGTATTGCAGACAATCCGCACTTGGGATGGGCGCCCAGCATCCACTACGGACTACGAGAAAATAGGATTTTGGTACTTACCAGGTAAATCCTTTTCTTTGAATCCATAGGGGGCACTGGAGTACTCTTGGGATATGGACGGGCTTCCGTAGGAACAGCACTGAATATTTAAATTTAGAACACTCCACCCCTCCATATCCCCGAGTACCTCTCAGTGTTTTTTACTGAGCCGAACAGGAACTATAGAGAGGTTGACAATGGAGTATTACATATAACATAACTGACAATAACGAAGTTAACACATAACGTTACTGACAACTAAACAGTTGACACCCTAACCAGCACTTGTAATTTGAACCAGTCGGTGAAAGTGTGTTACCATAAGATCCTCAAAACTAACCACAACTAGGTAAAACTGCTCTGGGTGGGCGTCCAGTGCCCCCTATGGATTCAAAGAAAAGGATTTACCTGGTAAGTACCAAAATCCTATTTTCTTTATCATCCACTAGGGGTCACTGGAGTACTCTTGGGACGTACCAAAGCTTCCCCCGTGGGCGGGAGAGCTGTTTGGCACCTGTAACACTAGACGGCCAAAGCTAGATGCTGATGCCGCAAACGTATCAAACTTGTAAAAGCGCACAAATGTGTGCACTGAAGACCATGTAGCCGCACGGCAAAGCTGCGTCGTAGAAGCCCCACGACCAGCTGCCCATGAAGTTCCCACAGAACGTGTGGAATGAGCGGTTACTGACGTAGGCGGTTGTAACCTAGCATGAAGGTAAGCCTGACGTATGGTCAGTTTTATCCATCTGGATAAGGTTTGTTTAGACGCTGGCCAACCTATCTTGGCAGCATCATAGAGAACAAACAACGTATCCGTCTTACGAACTGAAGACGTGCGGGATACATAAACGCGTAATGCGCGTACCACATCCAGAGTTCCAGAATGTGCTGTCAACACAGGAACTACTATTGGTTGATTGATGTGAAAAGATGACACTACCTTTGGTAAGAAAGCGGGATTCGTCCGAAGTTCCGCTCTGTCATCATGAAACACCAAATACGGTGACTTGCATGACAAGGCACCCAAATCCGAAACACGCCTTGCCGAAGCTAAGGCTAGAAGAAAAATTGTTTTCCAAGTGAGAAACTTTATATCCACTTGCTGTAAGGGTTCAAAATATGAAGACTGTAAGAACTCCAAAACCAGATTCAAGTCCCATGGCGCTGTAGGTGGACTGAATGGAGGCTGTACTCTGAGGACACCTTGGAGAAAAGTGCGTATAGGCGGTAATAGAGCCAATCGTCTTTGAAAGTAAATTGACAAAGCAGATACCTGCACCTTTAGTGTAGATAAACGCAATCCTCCATCTAACCCTGTTTGTAGAAACAACAAAAGGCGGCATAACCTGAAAGATGATGTCGGAACTTTCCGAGCTTCACACCAACCTATATAGGCGCGCCATATTCTGTAATAATGAGCTGCCGTAACCGGTTTCCTAGCTCGTAACATGGTTGGTATAACTGAATCTGGAATGCCCTCTTTTCTTAAGAGGGCGGTCTCAACAGCCACCCCGTCAAACGCAGCCACGCTAAATCGGGGTAAAGGAACGGACCCTGTTGTAACAGGTCTGGACGTAGCGGGAGCGGCCAAGGATCGTCTGCGAGTAATCCTCGGAGATCCGAGTACCAAGCTCTCCGAGGCCAATGAGGCGCCACTAGTATGACTGTGACCGACTCTCTTTTGATTCGTTTTAGCACCAGAGGGAGCAACGGAAACGGTGGAAACAGATACACAAGACTGTACGGCCACTCGACCGTAAGAGCATCCACCGCCACTGCCTTTGGATCTCTTGTTCTGGACACATACTGGAATGTCTGGTGATTGTGTCGAGATGCCATCAGGTCCACCTGAGGATAACCCCATCGCTGAACCAACATGTGAAACACTTCTGGATTTAATGACCATTCGCCTGGATGAAAATCCCGACGACTGAGATAATCCGCTTCCCAGTTGTCCACTCCCGGAATGAACACGTCCGACAATATCACCTGGTGGCATTCCGCCCAATTGAGGATTCGAGCTACTTCCCGCATTGCCATGTGGCTTCTCGTTCCTCCTTGTTTGTTGATGTATGCTACCGCCGTCGCATTGTCCGACTGCACTTGGACAGGCTGAGAGCGAAGCATGTGCACTGCTTGTCGTAGCGCATTGTAAATTGCGCGGAGTTCTAGAACATTTATAGACAGCAATTTCTTGTGATCCGCCCAGAGACCCTGGAGCTGACAATTTTGAATTACCGCTCCCCAACTTCTGAGACTGGCGTCCGTAGTTAGAATTATCCAATTCCAACCTCCGAACCGTCTTCCTGCGGTTAAATTGTGTTCCTTGAGCCACCAGAGCAGAGATACTCTTGCTGTTGGCGACAACTTCACCCTGTGATGAATCTGCAGATGCGAGCCCGACCACTGGGCAAGCACATTCAGTTGAAATGGACGAGAGTGAAATCTTCCGAACTGAAGCGCCTCGAAAGCTGCCACCATTGTGCCTAAGAGGCGAATGCACAAGTGTACCGACACTGTTCGTGGCTTGAGCACTAATTGTACTAGATGGCGTAGCATTTGTACTTTCTGCTGTGGTAGGTAAATTCTTTGATTGACCGTATCGAGAATCATACCTAGGAACTGAAGACGTTGAGACGGAATTAGATGTGATTTCTTGAAGTTGACAATCCAACCGTGGTGAACCAGTACATTGTATGTTAGCAGCGCATGTTGGAGAAGTATCTGTTGAGACGGAGCTTTGATGAGCAGATCGTCTAAATACGGAACTATTGTCACTCCCAGGGATCTGAGGTGAGCTATCATCACAGACATCACTTTGGTGAATACCCGCGGCGCTGATGACAGGCCAAACGGTAGAGCCTGAAACTGGTAATGGTTCTGGCGTATTGCAAAGTGTAAGAATCTCTGATGAGGCTGCCAAATTGGAATGTGTAAGTACGCATCCTTGAGGTCTAGCGCAATCATAAATTCCTTTGCCTCTAAACCCGCAATCACCGAACGTAGAGACTCCATCTTGAATCTGTAGTAAGTTACGTACTGATTGAGCCCCTTTAAGTTCAATATTGGTCTGACTGAGCCATCTGGCTTCGGGACCACAAACAGACTTGAATAATAACCCTGACCCTGTTGGTGTACAGGGACCGGAATCAATACTGCCGAATCCAGTAGGGACTGAATGGCAATTTGCAAAACCGTCCTCTTGTCGTCCGACAGAGGCAATCCTGTCTTGAAAAACCGCAGAGGCGGAAAACAGTCAAACTCTATTTTGTAACCTTTTAACACTAAATTGTGGATCCAGCCATCCGCGGATGTGTGGAACCACGCCACATGGAACGTCTGAAGGCGTGCTTCCACAATTGGAGAACCGAGATGGGCTGGTAGCCCGTCATGCCACTGGCTTGTCGGTAACCTTAGCGTCTTGGCGAATTGTGTTGGTTTGATGGAAACCACGTCCGCGACCACGTCTAGCAGGCGTGGCTGATCCTCTGCCACGTCCTCGAAAGGGCTGAGGTCTAAAGGATCTGAACGAAGGTCCAGCGTACCTTCTTCTTGGAACCGGTGGAGGCAATGGTAAGAAAACAGACTTACCTCCCGTAGCCTCCGCAATCCATGCGTCCAATTCTGGACCAAACAACTTCTTTCCATCGTAAGGCAACGCCTCTATACTTCGTTTGACCTCTGCCTCCGCCTGATAAGTACGCAGGTAGAGTGCTCTTCGTGCCGTAACTAGCGACGATGAAATACGAGAAGTGAGCTGACAGACGTCAGTAGACGCTGTACAGAGATACTCTACAGCCTCAATCATTTGATTTACAAGAATTATCAGGTTTTCGTCATGTAAAGCAGATTTGAGTTCTGTAAGCCATATTATGAGCGCCTTAGTGACCCAAATGCCAACCAATCCAGGTCTTAGCATCACACCTGCTGCTACATACATGGATTTTAGCATAGTTTCTATCTTGCGATCTGAAGGATCTTTAAGCGTAGTAGCTGCTGGCACTGGTATGGTTAATTTCTTGGTAAGCTTGGACACTGACGATTCAACTATTGGTGGATTCTCCCATGTACACGTTACCGAGTCTGGAAACGGATAACTAGACTTAAATCTGCGAGGTATAGAAAACTGTTTATCTGGATTCTGTCGTGTTTCTACTAACATCTGATTTAGAGAATCCGACACAGGAAAACTTATTGGCGTCTTCCGTCGTTTAGTAAATACGACCTGATCATTTGTGAGAGGCTGCTCAGCTTCAGGAAACCTTAGAGACTGACGTACCGCTCTGATGAGATCATCAATGCCGGAACTGTTAACCTCCTCGCCATCTGACTCCACTTCGCCCTCCTCACCCTCATCGTGTTCCGTGAGGTCTGGCATGGAATCGCCTCACATACCTGCAATAGTAGTCTGTAATGAGGCTCCGACGGGGCTTCTCAGTAAGCGCCGTCCAGCCTGCAGGAAGTGTGTGTGTGTGGCTGTGAGGGAGCTCTTTCAGAGAGGCCCGACACGCCCCTGCTGCTATCAGCAGCTGCACTATCCCTGACCATGCCTTTTGGAAGGGGGAAAGGGATGTATAAAATAGAAAAAATAAAAATAAAATTCAAAGTAAGTGTGGACTCAGCCACATTTAGCTGTTACTACTTCGAGCACAGAAAAAAACACTGAGAGGTACTCGGGGATATGGAGGGGTGGAGTGTTCTAAATTTAAATATTCAGTGCTGTTCCTACTGAAGCCCGTCCATATCCCAAGAGTACTCCAGTGACCCCTAGTGGATGATAAAGAAATAGAATTATCGGTAAGTAAATTCTTATTTTCTCTGACGTCCTAAGTGGATGCTGGGGACTCCGTCAGGACCATGGGGATTATACCAAAGCTCCCAAACGGGCGGGAGAGTGCGGATGACTCTGCAGCACCGAATGAGAGAACTCCAGGTCCTCCTCAGCCAGGGTGTGCCCCTGACCAAGTAGCAGCGCGGCAAAGTTGTAAAGCCGAGACCCCTCGGGCAGCCGCCCAAGATGAGCCCACCTTCCTTGTGGAATGGGCATTTACATATTTTGGCTGTGGCAGGCCTGCCACAGAATGTGCAAGCTGAATTGTACTACACATCCAACTAGCAATCGTCTGCTTAGAAGCAAGAGCACCCAGTTTGTTGGGAGCATACAGGATAACAGCAAGTCAGTTTTCCTGACTCCAGCCGTCCTGGAAACCTATATTTTCAGGGCCCTGAGAACATCTAGCAGCTTGGAGTCCTCTAAGTCCCTAGTAGCCGCAGGTACCACAATAAGCTGGTTCAGGTGAAACGCTGACACCACCTTAGGGAGAAACTGGGGACGAGTCCGCAGCTCTGCCCTGTCCGAATGGACAATCAGATATGGGCTTTTGTGAGACAAAGCCGCCAATTCTGACACTCTCCTGGCCGAGGCCAGGGCCAACATCATGGTCACTTTCCATGTGAGATATTTCAAATCCACAGATTTGAGTGGTTTAAACCAATGTGATTTGAGGAATCCCAGAACTACGTTGAGATCCCACAGTGCCACTGGAGGCACAAAAGGGGGTTGTATATGCAGTACTCCCTTGACAAACTTCTGGACTTCAGGAACTGAAGCCAATTCTTTCTGGAAGAAAATCGACAGGGCCGAAATTTGAACCTTAATGGACCCCAATCTGAGGCCCCTAGACACTCCTGTTTGCAGGAAATGCAGGAATCGACAGTTGAAATTTCTTCGTGGGGCCTTCCTGGCCTCACACCACGCAACATATTTTCGCCACATGTGGTGATAATGTTGTGCGGTCACCTCCTTCCTGGCTTTGACCAGGGTAGGAATGACCTCTTCCGGAATGCCTTTTTCCCTTAGGATCCGGCGTTCAACCGCCATGCCGTCAAACGCAGCCGCGGTAAGTCTTGGAACAGACATGGTACTTGCTGAAGCAAGTCCCTTCTTAGCGGCAGAGGCCATGAGTCCTCTGTGAGCATCTCTTGAAGTTCCGGGTACCAAGTCCTTCTTGGCCAATCCGGAGCCACGAGTATAGTTCTTACTCCTCTACGTCTTATAATTCTTAGTACCTTGGGTATGAGAAGCAGAGGAGGGAACACATACACCGACTGGTACACCCACGGTGTTACCAGAACGTCCACAGCTATTGCCTGAGGGTCTCTTGACCTGGCGCAATACCTGTCCAGTTTTTTGTTCAGGCGGGACGCCATCATGTCCACCTTTGGTCTTTCCCAACGGTTCACAATCATGTGGAAGACTTCCCGATGAAGTCCCCACTCTCCCGGGTGGAGGTCGTGCCTGCTGAGGAAGTCTGCTTCCCAGTTGTCCACTCCCGGAATGAACACTGCTGACAGTGCTATCACATGATTTTCCGCCCAGCGAAGAATCCTTGCAGTTTCTGCCATTGCCCTCCTGCTTCTTGTGCCGCCCTGTCTGTTTACGTGGGCGACTGCCGTGATGTTGTCCCACTGGATCAATACCGGCTGACCTTGAAGCAGAGGTCTTGCTAAGCTTAGAGCATTGTAAATTGCCCTTAGCTCCAGTATATTTATGTGGAGAGAAGTCTCCAGACTTGATCACACTCCCTGGAAATTATTTCCCTGTGTGACTGCTCCCCAGCCTCTCAGGCTGGCATCCGTGGTCACCAGGACCCAGTCCTGAATGCCGAATCTGCGGCCCTTTAGTGGATGAGCACTCTGCATCCACCACAGAAGAGACACCCTTGTCCTTGGAGACAGGGTTATCCGCTGATGCATCTGAAGATGCGATCCGGACCATTTTTCCAGCAGATCCAACTGAAAAGTTCTTGCGTGAAATCTGCCGAATGGAATCGCTTCGTAAGAAGCCACCATTTTTCCCAGGACCCTTGTGCAATGATGCACTGACACTTTTCCTGGTTTTAGGAGGTTCCTGACTAGCTCGGATAACTCCCTGGCTTTCTCCTCCGGGAGAAACACCTTTTTCTGGACTGTGTCCAGAATCATCCCTAGGAACAGCAGACGTGTCGTCGGAAACAGCTGCGATTTTGGAATATTTAGAATCCACCCGTGCTGTCGTAGAACTACTTGAGATAGTGCTACTTCGACCTCCAACTGTTCTCTGGACCTTGCCCTTATCAGGAGATCGTCCAAGTAAGGGATAATTAAGACGCCTTTTCTTTGAAAAAGAATCATCATTTCGGCCATTACCTTGGTAAAGACCCGGGGTGCCGTGGACAATCCAAACGTCAGCGTCTGAAACTGATAGTGACAGTTCTGTACCACGAACCTGAGGTACCCTTGGTGAGAAGGGCAAATTGGGACATGTAGGTTAGCATCCTTGATGTCCAGGGACACCATATAGTCCCCTTCTTCCTGGTTCGCTATCACTGCTCTGAGTGACTCCATCTTGATTTGAACCTTTGTATGTAAGTGTTCAAATATTTCAGATTTAGAATAGGTCTCACCGAGCCGTCTGGCTTCAGTACCACAATATAGTGTGGAATAATACCCCTTTCCTTGTTGTAGGAGGGGTACTTTGATTATCACCTGCTGGGAATACAGCTTGTGAATTGTTTCCAATACTGCCTCCCTGTCGGAGGGAGACGTTGGTAAAGCAGACTTCAGGAACCTGCGAGGGGGAGACGTCTCGAATTTCCAATCTGTACCCCTGGGATACTACGTGTAGGATCCAGGGGTCCACTTGCGAGTGAGCCCACTGTGCGCTGAAACTCTTGAGACGACCCCCCACCGCACCTGAGTCCGCTTGTACGGCCCCAGCGTCATGCTGAGGACTTGGCAGAAGCGGTGGAGGGCTTCTGTTCCTGGGAATGGGCTGCCTGCTGCAGTCTTCTTCCCTTTCCTCTATCCCTGGGCAGATATGACTGGCCTTTTGCCCGCTTGCCCTTATGGGGACGAAAGGACTGAGGCTGAAAAGACGGTGTCTTTTTCTGCTGAGATGTGGCTTGGGGTAAAAAGGGTGGATTTTCCAGCTGTTGCCGTGGCCACCAGGTCCGATGGACCGACCCCAAATAACTCCTCCCCTTTATACGGCAATACTTCCATGTGCCGTTTGGAATCTGCATCACCTGACCACTGTCGTGTCCATAAACATCTTCTGGCAGATATGGACATCGCACTTACTCTTGATGCCAGAGTGCAAATAATAAGAATTTACTTACCGATAATTCTATTTCTCGGAGTCCGTAGTGGATGCTGGGGTTCCTGAAAGGACCATGGGGAATAGCGGCTCCGCAGGAGACAGGGCACAAAAAGTAAAGCTTTAGGATCAGGTGGTGTGCACTGGCTCCTCCCCCTATGACCCTCCTCCAAGCCAGTTAGGTACTGTGCCCGGACGAGCGTACACAATAAGGGAGGAATTTTGAATCCCGGGTAAGACTCATACCAGCCACACCAATCACACCGTACAACTTGTGATCTAAACCCAGTTAACAGTATGATAACAGCGGAGCCTCTGAAAAGATGGCTCACAACAATAATAACCCGATTTTTGTAACTATGTACAAGTATTGCAGATAATCCGCACTTGGGATGGGCGCCCAGCATCCACTACGGACTCCGAGAAATAGAATTATCGGTAAGTAAATTCTTATTTTCTCTATCGTCCCAGTGGATGCTGGGGTTCCTGAAAGGACCATGGGGATTATACCAAAGCTCCCAAACGGGCGGGAGAGTGCGGATGACTCTGCAGCACCGAATGAGAGAACTCCAGGTCCTCTTTTGCCAGGATATCAAATTTGTAGAATTTTACAAACGTGTTCTCCCCTGACCACGTAGCTGCTCGGCAGAGTTGTAATGCCGAGACCTCTCGGGCAGCCGCCCAAGATGAGCCCACCTTCCTTGTGGAATGGGCCTTAACCGATTTAGAATGTGGCAGGCCTGCCTCAGAATGTGCAAGTTGAATTGTGTTACAAATCCAACGAGCAATCGCCTGCTTAGAAGCAGGCGCACCCAACTTGTTGGGTGCATACAGTATAAACAGCGAGTCAGATTTTCTGACTCCAGCTGTCCTGGAACATATTTTCAGGGCCCTGACAACTCCTAGCAACTTGGAGTCCTCCAAGTCCCTAGTAGGTGCAAGGCACCACAATAAGCTGGTTCAGGTGAAACACTGACACCACCTTAGGGAGAGAACTGGGGACGAGTCCGCAGCTCTGCCCTGTCCGAATGGACAAACAGATATGGGCTTTTTTGAGAAAAAACCACCAATTTGACACTCGCCTGGTCCAGGCCAGGGCCAAGAGCATGGTCACTTTTTATGTGAGATGCTTCAAATCCACATATTTGACTGGTTTTAAACCAATGTGATTTGAGGAATCCCAGAACTACGTTGAGATCCCACAGTGCCACTGGAGGCACAAAAAAGGGGTTTGTATCTGCAATACTCCCTTGACAAACTTCTGGACTTCAGGAACTGAAGCCAATTCTTTCTGGAAGAAAATTTACAGGGCCGAATTTGAACCTTAATGGACCCCAATTTGAGGCCCATAGACACTCCTGTTTTCAGGAAATGCAGGAAACGACCGAGTTGAAATTTCTTTGTGGGGCCTTCCTGGCCTCACACCACGCAACATATTTTCGCCACACGTGGTGATAATGTTGTGCGGTCACCTCCTTTCTGGCTTTGACCAGGGTAGGAATGACCTCTTCCGGAATGCCTTTTTTCCCTTAGGATCCGGCTTTCCATCGCCATGCCGACAAACGCAGCTGCGGTAAGTCTTGGAACAGACATGGTACTTGCTGAAGCAAGTCCCTTCTTAGCGGCAGAGGCCATAAGACCTCTGTAAGCATCTCTTGAAGTTCCGGGTACCAAGTCCTTCTTGGCCAATCCGGAGCCATGAGTATAGTTCTTACTCCTCTACGTCTTATAATTCTCAGCACCTTAGGTATGAGAAGCAGAGGAGGGAACACATACACCGACTGGTACACCCACGGTGTTACCAGAACGTCCACATCTATTGCCTGAGGGTCTCTTGACCTGGCGCAATACCTGTCCCGTTTTTTGTTCAGACGGGACGCCATCATGTCCACCTTTGGTATTTCCCAACGGTTTACAATCATGTGGAAAAAACTTCTCAATGAAGTTTCCACTCTCCCGGGTGGAGGTCGTGCTGAGGAAGTCTGCTTCCCAGTTTCCATTCCCGGGATGAAAAACTGCTGACAGTGTTATCACATGATTTTCCGCCCAGCGAAAAGTCCTTGCAGTTTCTGCCATTGCCCTCCTGCTTCTTGTGTCGCCCTGTCTGTTTACGTGGGCGACTGCCGTGATGTTTTTCCCACTGGATCAATACCGGCTGACCTTGAAGCAGAGGTCTTGCTAAGCTTAGAGCATTATAAATTTACCCTTAGCTCCAGTATATTTATGTGGAGAAAAGTCTCCATACTTGATCACACTCCCTGGAAATTTTTTCCTTGTGTGACTGCTCCCCAGCCTCTCAGGCTGGGCTCCGTGGTTACCAGCATCCAATCCTGAATGCCGAATCTGCTGCCCTCTAGAAGATGAGCACTCTATAACCACCACAGGAGAGACACCCTTGTCCTTGGATATTGGGTTATCCGCTGATGCATCTGAAGATGCGATCCGGACCATTTGTCCAGCAGATCCCACTGAAAAGTTCTTACGTGAAATCTGCCGAATGGAATTGCTTCGTAGGAAGCCACCATTTTTACCAGGACCCTTGTGCAATGATGCACTGTTTTTAGGAGGTTCCTGACTTGCTCGGATAACTCCCTGGCTTTCTCTTCCGGGAGAAACACCTTTTTCTGGACTGTGTCCAGAATCATCCCTAGGCACAGCAGACGTGTCGTCGGGATCAGCTGCGATTTTGGAATATTTAGAATCCACCCGTGCTGATTGTAGCAGTATCCGAGATAGTGCTACTCCGACCTCCAACTGTTCCCTGGACTATGCCCCTATCAGGAGATCGTCCAAGTAAGGGATAATTAAGACGCCTTTTCTTCGAAGAAGAATCATCAATTCGGCCATTACCTTGGTAAAGACCCCAGGGTGCCGTGGACAATCCAAACGGCAGCGTCTGAAACTGATAGTGACAGCTCTGCACCACGAACCTGAGGTACCCTTAGTGAGAAGGGCAAATTTGGGACATAGAGGTAAGCATCCCTGATGTCCCGGGACACTATATAGTCCCCTTATTCCTGGTTCGTTATCACTGCTCTGAGTGACTTCATCTTAATTTGAACCTTTGTAAGTGTTCAAAAAAAATTTTTTAGAATAAGTCTCACCTAGCCTTCTGGCTTCAGTACCACAATATAGTGTGGAATAATACCCCTTTTCTGTAGTAGGAGGGGTAATTTAATTATCACCTGCTGGGAATACAGCTTGTGAATTTTTTCCCATACTACCTCCTTGTCGGAGGGAGACTTGGTAAAGCAGACTTCAGGAGCCTGCGAAGGGGAAACGTCTCGACATTCCCATCTGTACCCCCGGGATACTACTTGTAGGATCCAGGGGTCCTGTACGGTCTCAGCGCCATGCTGAGAACTTGTCAGACGCGGTGGAACGCTTCTGTTCCTGGGAATGGGCTGCCTGCTGCAGTCTTCTTCCCTTTCCTCTATCCCTGGGCAGATATGATCTTATAGGGACGAGAGGACTGAGGCTGAAAAGACGGTGTCTTTTTCTGCAGAGATGTGACTTAGGGTAAAAAACGGTGGATTTTCCAGCAGTTGCCGTGACCACCAGGTCCGATGGACCGACCCCAAACAAGTCCTCTTCCTGTATACGGCCATACTGTGCCGTTTGGAATCTGCATCACCTGACCACTGTCGTGTCCATAACATCTTCTGGCAGTTATGGACATCGCGTTTATTCATGATGCCAGAGTGCAAATATCCCTCTGTGCATCTCGCATATATAGAAATGCTCTATAGTCAATAAAATACTGTCCCTGTCAAGGGTATCAATATTTTTAGTCAGGGAATCCGACCAAGCCACCCTAGCTCTGCACATCCAGGCTGAGGCGATCGCTGGCCGCAGTATAACACCAGTATGTGTGTATATACTTTTTATTATATTTTCCAGCCTTGTCAGCTGGTCCTTGAGGACGGCCCTATCTATAGACGGTACCGCCACTTGTTTTGATAAGCGTGTGAGCGCCTTATCCACCTTAAAGGGTGTTTCCCAACGCGCCCTAACTTCTGGCGGGAAAGGGTATACCGCCCATAATTTTCTATCGGGGGGAACCCACGCATCATCACACACTTTATTTAATTTATCTGATTCAGGAAAAACTACGGTAGTTTTTTCACATCCCACATAATACCCTCTTTTGTGGTACTTGTAGTATCAGAAATACGTAACACCTCCTTCATTGCCTTTAACGTGTGGCCCTAATAAGGAATACGTTTGTTTATTCACCGTCGACACTGGATTCAGTGTCCCTGTCTGTGTCTGTGTCGACCGACTAAAGTAAACGGGCGTTTTAAAACCCTTGACGGTGTTTTTGAGACGTCTGGACCGTACTAATTGTTTGTCGGCCGTCTCATGTCGTCAACCGACCTTGCAGCGTGTTGACATTATCACGTAATTTCCTAAATAATCCATCCATTCCGGTGTCGACTCCCTAGAGAGTGACATCACCATTACAGGCAATTGCTCCGCCTCCTCACCAACATCGTCCTCCTACCTGTCGACACACACGTACCGACACACAGCACACACACAGGGAATGCTCTGATAGAGGACAGGACCCACTAGCCCTTTGGAGAGACAGAGGGAGAGTTTGCCAGCACACACCAAAAACGCTATAATTATATAGGGACAACCTTATATAAGTGTTTTCCCTTATAGCATCTTAATATATATATAAGCATATCGCCAAATTAGTGCCCCCCCTCTCTGTTTTAACCCTGTTTCTGTAGTGCAGTGCAGGGGAGAGCCTGGGAGCCTTCCCTCCAGCCTTTCTGTGAGGGAAAATGGCGCTGTGTGCTGAGGAGATAGGCCCCGCCCCTTTTTCGGCGGCCTCGTCTCCCGCTCTTAACGGATTCTGGCAGGGGTTAAATATCTCCATATAGCCTCCGGAGGCTATATGTGAGGTATTTTTAGCCAAAATAGGTATTCATTTGCCTCCCAGGGCGCCCCCCTCCCAGCGCCCTGCACCCTCAGTGACTGCAGTGTGAAGTGTGCTGAGAGGAAAATGGCGCACAGCTGCAGTGCTGTGCGCTACCTTTAGAAGACTGAGGAGTCTTCTGCCGCCGATTCTGGACCTCTTCTTACTTCAGCATCTGCAAGGGGGCCGGCGGCAAGGCTCCGGTGACCATCCAGGCTGTACCTGTGATCGTCCCTCTGGAGCTGATGTCCAGTAGCCAAGAAGCCAATCCATCCTGCACGCAGGTGAGTTCACTTCTTCTCCCCTAAGTCCCTCGTTGCAGTGATCCTGTTGCCAGCAGGACTCACTGTAAAATAAAAAACCTAAGCTAAACTTTCCTAAGCAGCTCTTTAGGAGAGCCACCTAGATTGCACCCTTCTCGGCCGGGCACAAAAATCTAACTGGCTTGGAGGAGGGTCATAGGGGGAGGAGCCAGTGCACACCACCTGATCCTAAAGCTTTACTTTTTGTGCCCTGTCTCCTGCGGAGCCGCTATTCCCCATGGTCCTTTCAGGAACCCCAGCATCCACTGGGACGATAGAGAAATCCCTCTGTGCATCTCGCATATATAGAAATGCATCCTTTAAATGCTCTATAGTCAATAAAATACTGTCCCTGTCAAGGGTATCAATATTTTCAGTCAGGAAATCCGACCAAGCCACCCCAGCGCTGCACATCCAGGCTGAGGCGATCGCTGGTCGCAGTATAACACCAGTATGTGTGTATATACTTTTTAGGATATTTTCCAGCCTCCTATCAGCTGGCTCCTTGAGGGCGGCCGTATCTGGAGACGGTAACGCCACTTGTTTTGATAAGCGTGTGAGCGCCTTATCCACCCTAAGGGGTGTTTCCCAACGCGCCCTAACTTCTGGCGGGAAAGGGTATAACGCCAATAATTTTCTATCGGGGGAACCCACGCATCATCACACACTTCATTTAATTTATCTGATTCAGGAAAAACTACAGGTAGTTTTTTCACACCCCACATAATACCCTTTTTTGTGTTACTTGTAGTATCAGAAATATGTAACACCTCCTTTATTGCCCTTAACATGTAACGTGTGGCCCTAATGGAAAATACGTTTGTTTCTTCACCGTCGACACGAGTCAGTGTCCGTGTCTGTGTCGACCGACTGAGGTAAATGGGCGTTTTAAAGCCCCTGACGGTGTTTGAGACGCCTGGACAGGTACTAATTGGTTTGCCGGCCGTCTCATGTCGTCAACCGACCTTGCAGCGTGTTGACGTTATCACGTAAATCCCTAAATAAGCCATCCATTCCGGTGTCGACTCCCTAGAGAGTGACATCACCATTACAGGCAATTGCTCCGCCTCCTCACCAACATCGTCCTCATACATGTCGACACACACGTACCGACACACAGCACACACACAGGGAATGCTCTGATAGAGGACAGGACCCCACTAGCCCTTTGGGGAGACAGAGGGAGAGTTTGCCAGCACACACCAAAACGCTATAATTATACAGGGACAACCTTATATAAGTGTTTTCCCTTATAGCATCTTAATATATAATAATATCGCCAAATAAGTGCCCCCCCCTCTCTGTTTTAACCCTGTTTCTGTAGTGCAGTGCAGGGGAGAGCCTGGGAGCCTTCCTAGCAGCGGAGCTGTGTAGGAAAATGGCGCTGTGTGCTGAGGAGAATAGGCCCCGCCCCCTTTTCGGCGGGCTTTGACAATGCTAAATTCCTATGTCGTATAAACAACCCTTATGAAGCTAAGAACACTGTACGCTGTTTACTTAAGAAATACCGTAATGGTACGCTATTTGCGTAACGATCGCTCAGCCGTAGGCGAGACGCTCAAGCGTCACGTTCGCTCACGGCCCAGCGATCACAGGACACGTTATTGGTTATGTCTAGGGGAAAGATTCGCTATGGCGTAGCATACACTCGAGACCACGAGGAGGTCACCAGCGATGCAGACGCTCACAACACTATACCTTGATATTAAACCTTATACCGACGAAACACACAGAATACCTTTAATGTGAGTACAGGGTGTAAATGCAACTTTGTGTAGCCTGACTACCTACAAAGCTGTTTGAGCATCACCGACGCTCAAGTGAACACTTAACACTATAGTAAATACACAGATACTGTTTTAGGGTTCCAAAGCCTATTATCTGTATTATATCTAGTATACTTGTAAAAGAGTAACACAGTACAAATGATACACTACAATATAACAAAGACTTCCTAACCAAACACCTAACTAAGGGATAAACTACAATACTATCCTGGCCTAACACAATACAATACAATACTATAAAGTTTAGTCTAGGGGAGTTACGAGAGAAAAGAGAAAATAGAGAGAGAGAAATAGACACAGAGGGAGAGAGAGGAATTGGCTCACAGAAAGACAATGATTACGGAGAGAACTTACGCACAAAGGGTATGATCGCCTGCGCCTCGATATCCAGCTCCCGATTATCAGCAGATAACCGTTGATGAGAGAGTGAGCGCTGGATGTGGTCGGCCTGCCTATTTATGCCCCACACACAATGCAATCTCCTGGTCCTACAATCCTTCAGTTTATTGGACACAGGAATTCGGCCCTGTACTGTAACCAAAGGTCATAGGTTGATTCATACAGGTGGGCTGTGCTGAGTTTAAACGGCTCAGGTGGGTGGGAAACTGGGTTTCCCGCCGCATACCTGAGTATGGGTAAATAATAGAAATGGACATAAACTTCTTATGTTCATAACTATTCGCACGAGCGATTAATACGCTCCAAACCAACACCGGAATATTGCTAATTAAATACTCTTCCGATGGGTACCAAATACTGCTGTATGACTCCTGTTAGACCCTTCGTACAATACAAAGAGGGATTCCTCCGCTCAGGGACATTCTATCTAAACCAAACTTACAGAAACTATTGAGGGGAACATGATCTATAAACGACATTAATTGTGAACTTTTGTAACGAATGAGTCGCACGCTACGATCACATAAACTCTACCGTAAATGCGCATACTGCGCGTGCGAGTGCACGCTATTGCGGGTATGCGCTTCCACGGGAGAGCGTACGCATGCGCAGCACGGACCAGTGTGCGGTGCAAATATGGCAGTGTGCATTGAGACATTTTTCTGACTTCGACAGTCCACCCTTTGGCAGTCAATAATAACTGCCACAAAATTTTTAAGGAGAAAAATGTAAGTCAGGGGTTAATTGATTTCCATGGTGGGGAAAGGAGGAAGAATGGAGTAGGTGTGAAGAGAGTATGACCTAGTGAGAAAGCAGGAGCATGTGTGTATGAGTCCATGTTTGGGGGGGTCATGTATCATCGTGCCGTACGTGTGGTAAATCAAGCTTCGAGGTATTGCGAAGTATACATTTGAATTCCTTCTTATCCTGTGGTACAGGTCTGTGGATGGGCTGTCAAACTCTACCGAGCTCATTTCGGCTGTGGTTGTAACACAATGGGGATGCACATTTTAGTTGATGATACATGAATTGGGGGGGTATGTGGTTGCTGCTATCTGTGCCTGTATTCCCTATCGACTATGTGTGTTATTACCTGAGGGTTGCAGAGATGAAGATAAAGAACACTTACGAAAAATGCAATGATATTCTATGTCAGGTTAATGTACGTTCGTCGATTGAGGTCTTGATTGGTGTCGTTTGATTGCAGTCTTCTTCTTTGTGCTTTTGCTCATAAATCGTGAGTAAAGCAAACAACGTCCATGGATTTACAAAAAATGTTGGGCTAGCGTGAGTTTAAAGTTCCTAGGGAAACTGGGGTACCCATGGCATTGTCCATAAAATCTTGTATATCAGGTCGTCTGCTCTTCTTCTTTCCATCTTTCCGTTGTCGGCCCCTTGGCTCATCAGGTCCTTCGTCTACGTGGGTCTTTGTACCTCGGAGGAAAACATAGAAATGGGTGAAAGACGGACCGTATACTCATTACATCATTACGTCATGGTTTCTAGCATTGGGTCATAAATCAAATCCAGGTTAATTACAGTTTCCTCACTCCTCAAGCTCATCACTTTCGTACTTTGTTTACACCTCATCAAAGCCTGCCCGCATCTAAATATCAATCCAATAGATATAACGACACCTAAGATACACAGGAGAAACTTTCCAACATCCATTATGATTCCTTGAGCCCACTCTCCCAAACCGGAGAACCAATTTCGCGGGTTCAACCATGACACCCAACCAGTCAGCTCATTACCTACAGCAGCAAGGGTGAGATTGTGTTTCCGACGAAATTCCCACTTTAATTGCAGAATATCGTCCATCTTTTGGTCTATGACCTCTACCGGATCCTCGGTGTTATTTGTGATATACGTGCAACACTTTATACCGTACTGTGTTGCCAATGTAACACAATATCCGCCTGTTACTGCTGTAAGGTAATTAAGAACCATCCTATGCTGAACTAGTTCTGTTTTGTAAGCTTGAAGTTCTCTTCCAGTGTATCTAAACGTGTCATCATACATTTCAGTGATATTGTCTAACAAATTGGCGAGTGCGGAAATGTATTTATAATTCATCACTCCTCGAGCGGTACGAGTGAAATCTAACGCTACCAGAACCTGAATCCCGGTGGATTCATGGATAAGATCAGAGGCCGGATGCTCTAACCTTTCTGACAGTTGTCTTTTAACTCGGTGTTCGTAGTGAGTGTGAGTATAAGGAGCTTGGGCACCACGGTGTATGTCCTTCATTTTGTCATGTGTTACAGTCATCACTTCAGGCAATACTTTTCCAATATAACACAATCCTTCAGAGTTTGGGGCAAGCCACTTGTACGCCTTTCTCCCGCATATGAAATATGCATCATCGGGGAGAACATAAGGGACGGAGAAGGACATGACCATGTTACAAACCTTCCAGGTGAAATCTCCTGACCCTAATTCTTCCATCTGTCTAATACACGTATCAGTCTGTATGATATGTGCACAGTATCCTGGTGATACCTCTCCCACTTTAGTAATTCTATTTCCTAAGGTATACCTATACCGGAAAGATTTTCCTCTACTGGCTATGTGGCGTACAAGCTCTGTATCTGTAGGCATTCTATCTGCTCTGTGTGAAAAGGTCATGGTAAGGTTGCTCCATGACACTTCCCAATTTCCCGGTTTTCTAGGATTGGAGATGTTAAAACATAAGAGGGACCTATCCACATGGTATTGGTGGAGCTTCAAACTAGGAGGGCTGGAGATGTTAAACCTCCGGTCCACCGGTCTCCCACCACTTAGCTCAAGTACTTCCCCTAACGTTAAAGGAAATGGTACTAGCCCTGATTTGCTGTGACCCTGAGGTACTTGAGAGCATACCCAACAATCTGTTTGGTTCAACACGTTACCCACTAGAGAGTGATAGTCACTCAATGGATGCCGGTCCATATGGATATTAAAACTAGATTGGCATTGCTTTATGCATCCATCTTCAACCAGATTACCACAGAGCCTACAGATACAATTTTCCTCAGCTAACAATCCATCACAATTTCTTCTATCGGATCGTTTTCTGATACTCGCCTTTGCTTGTTGGATTGGTTGATCTTGGAAAACTACGCCTCCATCATCATAATCGGAACCCATTCCAGAACCTCTCTCGACCTCTATGGTACTCTCGCCGGAACAGACTGCTCTGGTCAACATCATGGTTAACATCAAAATCCGGATCACAGTCTCTTTGGGCAAGTCCATCTTTGAGGAGGAAATGGAGAAGAATGAGAAAGGGGAAAAAGAAATATCAAGGGAGAAGGGATGGGAAGTGGAGAAAAACAATAAAAGGGAGAAGGGAGTCGACAACTGCTTTCGATCTTCAAGGCTCAGGTGCCGCCTCAGTCCTCCTGGAACAGACACTCCAGTGATACAACCTCTACCGTCTGTTCCTTATCACGGGACTTCTCTGGGTCAGCAACCTTCTTGCAGTGGGATGAATGGACCCAAGTCTCTCTCTCAGCAACCTTCAATGCTGTGGTGCTAGTCAATAAGACCTGGTATGGTCCTTCCCATCTATCAATAAGACAACCTGAGCGTAGAAAATTTCGTATCATTACATAATCCCCAGGTTCAATGTCATGACAATTACTATCTGGTAAATCAGGAATCACCAACTTCAGATTATCATTTTGACTCCTCAACTGCTTACTCATGTTAATCAAGTACTTTACAGTTACTACATTGTTACATTTCAAATCATCCTGAGGGTTAATCATGACATGCGGTTGTCGACCAAACAGAATTTCAAAAGGAGACAGATTAAGAGGGGACCTGGGAGTGGTTCTGATGCTATATAAAACAATGGGTAAAGCTTCTGGCCACGTCAATCCTGTCTCTGCCATTACTTTACTCAATTTATTTTTAATAGTGCTGTTCACTCTTTCGACCTTCGCACTCGCCTGTGGACGGTACGGAGTGTGCAGCTTGCTATCAATTCCCATCAACTTACACATTCCTTGAAAGACATCACCTGTAAAATGGGTACCCCTATCACTTTCAATGATTCTAGGGATACCATATCTACATACAAATTCCTGCACAATTTTCTTAGCTGTAAACATGGCGGTATTTGTAGCTGCTGGAAAAGCTTCGACCCAATTCGAGAAAACATCTATACAGACAAGTACATACTTTAAGTTTCTACATGGGGGCAATTGGATGAAGTCAATTTGTATTACTTGGAAAGGGCCGCCGGCAGGTGGGATATGGGAGGGTTCTGTAGGTATTGCCTTTCCAATATTCTTTCTCAGACAGGTAAGGCATGACATTGCTCTTTTACCAGCATGAGAGGAGAATCCTGGGGCGCACCAGTATGCTCTTACCAATTTGCACATCCCCTCCTTGCCTAGATGAGTCAGCCCGTGAGCTGCTTCAGCCAGACATGGAAGGTATGCCCTGGGGGCCACTGGTTTACCATGTCCATCCGTCCAGAGCCCTGAGGGCTCCTGGCCATATCCCTTTGCCTTCCAGACTGCTCTCTCTTGAGTGGAACACAAATTCTGCATCTCACACAACTTCTGTGTGTTGATGGTATTAAATACCATCAACTGTGTGGTGTCTGTCCGTATGGGGGTAGCAGCTGCAAGCTTTGCAGCTTCGTCTGCTCGGCTGTTACCAAGGGATACTGGGTCTTGGCTATACGTATGTGCTTTACATTTGATAACAGCCACTCTGTCGGGTTCCTGTATCGCTGTTAGAAGCCTTTTTATATACGCTGCATGCGCTATCGGTGTGCCAGCTGCCGTCATGAAATTTCTGAGCCGCCATAGGGCTCCGAAATCATGGACTACCCCGAACGCGTATCTAGAATCGGTGTAGATATTGGCAGACTTACCCTTAGCCAATTCACATGCTCTGGTTAGGGCGACCAGTTCAGCAACTTGGGCTGAGTGAGGTGGGCCTAGCGGTTCCGCTTCTATGGTGTCTTGGTCATCTACGACTGCGTATCCAGTACACAAGTCTCCCGAGTCTGACTGTCTGTGACAACTACCGTCCGTGTAGAACGTGAGTTCTGCATCTTCTAGTGGATTGTCACTGATGTCAGGCCTTGCGGTAAAATTTTGGGTCAAATATTCCATACAATCATGTGCATCTTCCTTTGTATAAAATCCTCCTTCCCCATCACTCTCACCTCCCACCCTTTGTGCCTGTCCAGGCACACCTGGGAGAAATGTTGCAGGGTTTAATGCGCTGCATCTCCTTATGGTGATGTTTACTGGGGCCATTAATGCCAATTCCCATCTCGTAAACCTTGCTGATGAGACATGTCTGGTTTGGGCAGAATTTAATAAGGCAGATACTGCATGTGGTGTATGGATTGTGAGGTTGTGGCCTAGCACGACATCTTCGCTTTTCGTCACTAGCAATGCTATCGCCGCAACGCTACGCAAGCATGTGGGGAGGGACCGCGCTACCGTATCTAGCTGAGCGCTGTAGTATGCAACTGGCCTGCTGGCGTCACCGTGTTTTTGTGTTAGTACACCTGCTGCGCACCCAGCACTTTCTGTTCCGTATAGTTCAAAGGGTTTCCCATAGTCTGGCATACCTAGTGCAGGTGCCTGCGTTAGACACTGTTTGAGTCTCTCAAATGCCGTTTCAGATTCGTCTGTATGCGAAATCCGATCAGGTTTGTTTGAGGAGACCATTTCCTGCAGAGGTAGTGCCAATATGGAAAACCCTGGGATCCAATTACGGCAATACCCACACATTCCTAAAAACGTTCTGATCTGTTGCTGGGTTTGTGGTAGTGTCATGTCTCTAATGGCTTGGATTCTATCAGCGGTCAGGTGTCTCAGTCCTTGTGTTAGACAGTGTCCCAAATATTTTACCTTAGCTTGGCATAATTGCAACTTGTCTTTGGAGACCTTGTGACCTGTGTCTGAAAGGTGAAACAGGAGCTGTTTCGTATCTTTCAGGGATGCCTCCAATGAATCAGAACACAGTAGTAGATCATCCACATACTGTATCAACACTGATCCACTTTCCGGTTGGAAAGACTGTAAACAATCATGCAAAGCCTGAGAAAATATACTTGGACTATCTATGAAACCTTGGGGTAATCGAGTCCACGTGTATTGGACTCCTCTGTATGTGAATGCAAACAAATATTGACTGTCAGGGTGCAGAGGTACCGAAAAGAAAGCGGAGCAGAGGTCAATAACAGTGAAAAATTTGGCAGTGGGAGGAATTTGCATTAGGATGACAGCTGGATTAGGCACTACGGGGAACTGACTCTCGACTATTTTGTTAATCCCCCTTAGATCCTGCACTAGCCTGTAACCCCTCCCCCCACTCTTTTTAACAGGGAAGATGGGACTATTTGCTGTGCTGGACGTTCTTACTAGAATGCCCTGTTGTAGCAAGCGCTCTATTACGGGAAAAACTCCTAACTCCACCTCTGGCTTCAGAGGATACTGTGGGATTTTTGGAGCTATCCTACCATCTTTTACTTGCACTACTACTGGAGCTACGTTTGCCATTAATCCAGTGTCTTGTCCATCTTTTGTCCAAAGTGACTCTGGTATCTGAGATGTCATCTCTTCTACCTGGGATGGGTTCCTATTTGTCATAATGGTGTGTGACATTAATTTTGATGGGGAGTCTAACATGTCTCGTACTTCCTGAGCGTGATTCTCAGGTATGTCCAAGAATACACCTTCAGGAGTACAATAGATGACGCAACCCATTTTGCATAGTAAGTCTCTTCCCAGGAGATTGGTAGGTGCCGATGCAGCCAGCAAAAAGGAATGCTTGGTATGCAAAGGTCCTATTGTAATCTCTGCTGGTTTGCTAACAGGGTAATGCTGGACTACTCCTGTTACTCCTATGGCTGGAACTGTCCTACCAGTGGTTCTCATGCCCACTGTCGAATTTATCACTGACTTGGCCGCCCCTGTGTCTACAAGAAAGTTTAAAGTTTTACCAGCCACATTGATTGCAATCTCTGGTTCGCTTCCAAGACTGGCAATCAATTTAACTGGTTGCAGATTACAGGTATGGCCACACCCCTATTGGGCATGCTGACCGCCCTGAATCCCATTGGCAGCAACTACTTGTGCGGGGGTTAGCTGGGAACTACCAGAGGCGTGCCAATCTCTGTTTGGGGGATATCTTTTTGTTTCCCCTGTATGTGGCTCAAAACTCCGCCTCTGTGGACCCTGCTCCCAATGTCGTGTGTGGTGTTGTTGTCTGGGGGGTTGAAAAGATCTTTGTACATTTCTTACTCTACAGTCTCGTGCAAAATGTCCTGGTTTGTTACAAGAAAAACATGTTATCATACTTGCCTTACCCACAGGATTCGGTGGTACATACGCAGGCTGCCTTGTGGTCAGCGCCTGTATACTTACAGACATCAACTTATCACTTTGCGACTCCCTGTGCCTAGTGATGTTTTTGTCGTGATCAACAGCAGCCTCTCTCAAAGTGGACACTGACAGACCTCGCCAGCATGGCTGCGTGGTCTGTACCCTAGCCTTTAATGTTTCTTTCAAACCATCCATCAGTACAGATACTGCTACTTCTCGATGGTTTGGGTTGGTCTTTATGTCTTCTATACCAGTGTATTTTGCCATTTCTGATAATGCCCGGTGGAAATATTCTGCTGCCGTTTCAGACTCCTTTTGTTTAATGGAGAATAGTTTATTCCATTTAGCAACGGCTGGGAAATATTCTTTTAGCTGCAAATTTATCCTTTTTACATTATCCTGGTCGTACACATCTGTAAGTGGTACCTCTTTGTCTAGTCCACAATCAGCCAAGAATTTAACTGGGTCGACACTGGGGGGTAAGCAAGCTCTTAGCACTACCTGCCAATCCTTATTATTGGGCTCTAAAGTGTTTCCTAGATCCCTGATATATTTTTGGCTTGCCACTAAATCCTTTCTGGGGTCTGGGAATTCAGACACTATGGTCCTTAATTCCATTCTAGTGAACGGGCAATACATGGCGATGTTCCTGATGGGTGTGACTCCTGATGCATCTGTTTTCCCATTGGGAACTACTATCACCTTAACTGGGTTAACTCTTATAACTTCACTCTGTGTAGATTCTACAGCTTGGGGTGTAAGTGTTTCAGTGTAATGCATGGTGCCGTACTTACCTGATGACACGACCTCACCTATCCCCCCGCTAGGGGCCTTCACTAATCTCGTGGCTGTTGATGTGCCTACTGTAGTTTCTGAAATGGTGGCTGCAAGAGAGAGAGCTGAAATTGTTGATGGATCGTCTTCTTGATCACACTCCTGGGGAAGGTTCAAAACAGGGTACAACTTGCACGGGTTAATACTTGCATGGGTTATTTGGTTAACATCATTAACATTAACATGGTTACTAAGAGTTTTAGTTTTACAACCCAGTGCGTCTTTCTCCGTAATCAACTTCTCTCCTGATATATATGGTGGAGGAGGAGCTGTGGCTATCAGTTTCCTTACTGCCCCAGATCCTGCCGCCAGAGCCAAACCTCTCTGTATCTCACCTTCCTGGTGCCACAACTGTAAATAATCATAATGCTGAATTCGTCTCTTTGTTGGTTTTACGAGACATATCCTCCTCCTTAAATTTTGTAACACTTCCGGGCTGAAACTACCTATTCTTGGGAATTTGTCCCTGTCTTGTACAGTCATTCGTTCCCATTCATCACATAAAACCTCTGTGTGACTACCGTATTTTTCACACATAATGTATCTTGCCGACCCAACTGGTCGGTTCTCCGAATCAACCTGAACCAGGGTTGATCGCCCCCTACCTGAGCAACTGGCCCCCATCGTCTGTAGGTGTTGCTTAGTCCTCCTTGGATTTTCTGTATCAAGGTTTTCAGCAAGCCTTTACAGACAACCAAATTACTCCACAGTAGGCCGGCGGTGGCGGTTTACCGAGTACCCCACTCACTCGCCCACCTCGACCAATACGACCTGATCACACCGATATGGTGCTGGCGTACTCGATACAGGGCCCCTATGGAACCTTCAGTTTACTGGAACATATGAGGGATACCCGCAGGACACTTACTCTTTCCAGTAAACGTTGGGGTTGTTAGATAGTTCCTGAGTGACCAGCGAACTTCCCTTCCAAAAATAAAAAATTACACAAATCACGTCAGAATGTACAAATAGCGTTTATGACCTTCGTACACAAATAGTACCGGTCAGGTTTACTAATGCACACAATTACGTGCGGTACAATCGTTCAGCACATAAGCAACTAATCTTATGTGCGGAGCGACCAGTGGAATCGAAAATTTCGGCTGCGAATTCCTTCAGCCAGAGCTTAATGGCCTATATGGGTTCTGCACCAACACCCCAGGCGTTGTGCCACTGGACTTTTATAGCGGACCTTTTTACCTTATGACCTCCTGGTCTTGTTCCTTATGACCTCCTGGTCTTGTTACCTTATGACCTCCTGGTCTTGTTACCTTATGACCTCCTGGTCTTGTTACCTTATGGTCCGCTATACTCTAATGCTCAAATATTATTTAACCAGAGATGCCTCCCTGGCCACCGTATATGTCACTTACACGTATGTTCCTTAACGAGTACCCGACTTTCCTTTTGGTTCCCCCTTTAAAATTGTATAAACACACTCACTCAACACATGTACACTTTTGTTTCTACCTCTATTTCTGCGCAGAAATTTGTCTTCAGCCCAAGTGTGTTACTAATTAGGAGCAGGATCTGTTAAACTAAATTTCGGGTTTTCCAAAAATTGATTTGCGTTATTTACCGCGTCACGTTATCTACCGCTGTGCGTTACTTATCGCCTTTGCGCTAATTATCGCTTTGCGCTAAAATCCACTTTATCACAACTTGAGCTACGTGGACGTAACCAGACGCTACGTTGCGTAATGTACGCTGCGTGCGTCTGCCTTTCGGATTGCGTACGCTAGTCTTTGTTAGCGACACGTGTACGCAATGCAGAGGATCCACCGTAACACAATATTTATCAATGTAGATGATCCCTGATCATCCACCGCAATCCACACTGCACACTGGCTGCCTCGTCTCTAAGACAAAACCGTGTTCTATACTTTAATTATTACTTTTACTATTAAATAACAGCAAATCTCTTTTTGCACTTTCTATCAACTATAAAATTGGCAAACAGGAATAGTGATATACGAAAAATGAAATATACAAGTGGAAAGAAATGCAGGTATATGCGTGCGTACGCAAGACAAAAGAAAAATAAACAGTTTTAAAAGACACAAGCGTTTTGTTCTTACTTCCGGTTACCGGGTTCCTTCAGCACTCTTTACCTAAGCGAAGCAGACGCTTATCCCGTCAGCAACTGTGAGACAACCTCCCACCCTTTTGCTGGGGGATAAAGTCTGCTGATCTACCTAGTGCAGATGTGAAAAGGACCGGGCGAGCCCGCAATTGACAATGCTAAATTCCTATGTCGTATAAACAACCCTTATGAAGCTAAGAACACTGTACGCTGTTTACTTAAGAAATACCGTAATGGTACGCTATTTGCGTAACGATCGCTCAGCCGTAGGCGAGACGCTCAAGCGTCACGTTCGCTCACGGCCCAGCGATCACAGGACACGTTATTGGTTATGTCTAGGGGAAAGATTCGCTATGGCGTAGCATACACTCGAGACCACGAGGAGGTCACCAGCGATGCAGACGCTCACAACACTATACCTTGATATTAAACCTTATACCGACGAAACACACAGAATACCTTTAATGTGAGTACAGGGTGTAAATGCAACTTTGTGTAGCCTGACTACCTACAAAGCTGTTTGAGCATCACCGACGCTCAAGTGAACACTTAACACTATAGTAAATACACAGATACTGTTTTAGGGTTCCAAAGCCTATTATCTGTATTATATCTAGTATACTTGTAAAAGAGTAACACAGTACAAATGATACACTACAATATAACAAAGACTTCCTAACCAAACACCTAACTAAGGGATAAACTACAATACTATCCTGGCCTAACACAATACAATACAATACTATAAAGTTTAGTCTAGGGGAGTTACGAGAGAAAAGAGAAAATAGAGAGAGAGAAATAGACACAGAGGGAGAGAGAGGAATTGGCTCACAGAAAGACAATGATTACGGAGAGAACTTACGCACAAAGGGTATGATCGCCTGCGCCTCGATATCCAGCTCCCGATTATCAGCAGATAACCGTTGATGAGAGAGTGAGCGCTGGATGTGGTCGGCCTGCCTATTTATGCCCCACACACAATGCAATCTCCTGGTCCTACAATCCTTCAGTTTATTGGACACAGGAATTCGGCCCTGTACTGTAACCAAAGGTCATAGGTTGATTCATACAGGTGGGCTGTGCTGAGTTTAAACGGCTCAGGTGGGTGGGAAACTGGGTTTCCCGCCGCATACCTGAGTATGGGTAAATAATAGAAATGGACATAAACTTCTTATGTTCATAACTATTCGCACGAGCGATTAATACGCTCCAAACCAACACCGGAATATTGCTAATTAAATACTCTTCCGATGGGTACCAAATACTGCTGTATGACTCCTGTTAGACCCTTCGTACAATACAAAGAGGGATTCCTCCGCTCAGGGACATTCTATCTAAACCAAACTTACAGAAACTATTGAGGGGAACATGATCTATAAACGACATTAATTGTGAACTTTTGTAACGAATGAGTCGCACGCTACGATCACATAAACTCTACCGTAAATGCGCATACTGCGCGTGCGAGTGCACGCTATTGCGGGTATGCGCTTCCACGGGAGAGCGTACGCATGCGCAGCACGGACCAGTGTGCGGTGCAAATATGGCAGTGTGCATTGAGACATTTTTCTGACTTCGACAGTTTCTTCTCCCGTTTTTCTGGAATCCTGGCAGGCGTTAAATACATCCATATAGCCCCAGAGGCTATATGTGATGTATTTTTAGCCAGCATAGGTACTTTCATTGCTGCCCAGGGCGCCCCCCCCCCAGCGCCCTGCACCCTCAGTGACCGTTGGTGTGAAGTGTGCTGAGAGCAATGGCGCACAGCTGCAGTGCTGTGCGCTACCTCATGAAGACTGAGAAGTCTTCAGCCGCCGATTTCTGGACCTCTTCTCTCTTCAGCATCTGCAAGTGGGTCGGCGGCGCGGCTCCGGTGACCCATCCAGGCTGTACCTGTGATCGTCCCTCTGGAGCTAGTGTCCAGTAGCCTAAGAAGCCAATCCATCCTGCACGCAGGTGAGTTCACTTCTTCTCCCCTAAGTCCCTCGTTGCAGTGAGCCTGTTGCCAGCAGGACTCACTGAAAATAAAAAACCTAACAAAACTTTTACTCTAAGCAGCTCTTTAGGAGAGCCACCTAGATTGCACCCTTCTCGGCCGGGCACAAAAACCTAACTGAGGCTTGGAGGAGGGTCATAGGGGGAGGAGCCAGTGCACACCACCTGATCCTAAAGCTTTTACTTTTGTGCCCTGTCTCCTGCGGAGCCGCTATTCCCCATGGTCCTGACGGAGTCCCCAGCATCCACTTAGGACGTCAGAGAAAAGGTATTTTCTTTCTCTAGTAATTGGATCTACCTATGATCACCTCAGCAACACTTATGGACTGTCAGTGCTCCAGCTTCTGGGCTCAAAGTATGCTTCTCCGATGCACAATCTGTCCTGCCATCTTGTCCCTGTACACATGTCCTGCAACTATTGCCCAGCACTACCCTGTTCTGCCACCCCTACCCCACATTCCCATATAGTAATTGATTTCACACACCCACCATGTTTTGTCTTCACTGTCACAACACTCCTCCCATATCCTATTCTCACTATCCCAAATCCCCCACGCCATTATCTTGTTCCCAATCACCCCATATCCTGTTTTCCTGTCTGACACCCCTCATATCCCTTCCTTTCTTCACTGTCCCATTACACCCTCATACCCTGTCTTCGTTATCAAATCCCCCCATCATATTCGTTCTTCACACCTACTTTACAATGAGGGTCCCCGTGTTATTAGTGTATAGAGCCCATGTTAAAAAATAAGAATTTACTCACCGGTAATTCTATTTCTCGTAGTCCGTAGTGGATGCTGGGTACTCCGTAAGGACCATGGGGTATAGACGGGCTCCGCAGGAGACTGGGCACTCTAAAAGAAAGATTAGGTACTATCTGTTGTGCACTGGCTCCTCCCTCTATGCCCCTCCTCCAGACCTCAGTTAGGGAAACAGTGCCCGGAAGAGCTGACATTACTAGGAAAGGATTTAGAATCCAGGGTAAGACTCAGACCAGCCACACCGTACAACTTGTGATAACCATACCCAGTTAACAGTATGAAACAATAATGAGCCTCAGTAACAGATGGCTCAAAACAATAACCCTTTAGTTATGCAATAACTATATACATGTATTGCAGAGATTCCGCACGTGGGACAGGCTCCCAACATCCACTACGGACTACGAGAAATAGAATTACTGGTGAGTAAATTCTTATTTTCTCTGACGTCCTAGTGGATGCTGGGTACTTCGTAAGGACCATGGGGATTATACCAAAGCTCCCAAACGGGCGGGAGAGTGCGGATGACTCTGCAGCACTGAATGAGCAAACTCAAGGTCCTCCTCAGCCAGGGTATCAAACTTGTAGAATTTTGCAAAACTGTTTGAACCCGACCAAGTAGCAGCTCGGCAAAGTTGTAAAGCCGAGACCCCTCGGGCAACCGCCAAAGAAAAGCCCACCTTCCTTTTGGAATGGGCTTTTACAGATTTAGGATGCGGCAGTCCAGACGCGGAATGTGCAAGTTGAATCGTGCTACAGATCCAGCGAGCAATTGTCTGCTTCGAAGCAGGAGCACCCAGCTTGTTGGGTGCATGCAGGACAAAAAGCGAGTCAGTCTTTCTGACTCTAGTGGTCCTGGAAACATAGATTTTCAGGGCCCGGACTACGTCCAGTAACTTGGAATCCTCCAAGTCCCGAGTAGCCGCAGGCACCACAATAGGTTGGTTCAAATGAAACGCTGATGCCACCTTAGGGAGAAACTGGGGACGAGTCCTCAGTTCCGCCCTGTCCATATGGAAAATCAGATAAGGGCTTTTACACGACAAAGCCACTAATTCTGACACCCGCCTGGCCGAAGCCAAAGCCAATAGCATGACCACCTTCCTCGTGAGATATTTTAGCTCCACGGTTTTAAGTGGCTCAAACCAGTGTGATTTTAGGAAATCCAACACCACGTTGAGATCCCAAGGTGCCACTGGAGGCACAAAAGGAGGATGAATATGCAGCACTCCCTTAACAAACGTCTGAACTTCAGGCAGTGAAGTCAGTTCTTTCTGAAAGAAAATAGATAGGGCCGAAATCTGAACTTTTATAGATCCCAATTTTAGGCCCATAGTCACCCCTGCCTGTAGGTAGTGCAGGAATCAACCCAGCTGGAATTCTTCCGTTGGGGCCTTCCTGGTCTCACACCAAGCAACATATTTTCGCCATATGCGATGATAATGCTTTGCTGTCACATCCTTCCTAGCTTTTATTAGCGTAGGAATGACTTAGTCTGGAATGCCCTTCTCTGCTAGGATCCGGCGTTCAACCGCCATCCCGTCAAACGCAGCCGCAGTAAGTCTTGGAACAGACAGGGCCCCTGCTGTAGCAGGTCCTGTCTGAGGGGCAGAAGCCATGGGTCCTCTGATATCATTTCTTGTAGTTCTGGGTACCAAGTTCTTCTTGGCCAATCCGGAACGATAAGTATTGTCCTTACTCCTCTCTTTCTTATTATCCTCAGTACCTTGGGTATGAGAGGAAGAGGAGGGAACACATAAACCGACTGGTAGACCCACGGTGTCACCAGAGCTTCCACAGCTATCGCCTGAGGGTCCCTTGACCTGGCGCAATATCTTTTTAGCTTTTTGTTGAGGCGGGACGCCATCATGTCCATCTGTGGTCGTTCCCACCGGTGTACAATCAGCTTGAAGACTTCTGGATGAAGTCCCCACTCTCCCAGGTGGAGGTCGTGTCTACTGAGGAAGTCTGCTTCCCAGTTGTCCACTCCCGGAATGAACACTGCTGACAGTGCTAGCACATGATTCTCCGCCCATCGAAGAATCCTCGTGGCTTCTGCCATTGCCATCCTGCTTCTTGTGCCGCCCTGTCGATTTACATGGGCGACTGCCGTGATGTTGTCTGACTGAATCAGCACCGGTTGGCTTTGAAGCAGGGATTCTGCTTGACTCAGGGCATTGTAAATGGCCCGTAGTTCCAGAATATTTATGTGTAGGGAAGTTTCCTGACTCGACCATTGTCCTTGGAAGTTTCTTCCCTGAGTGACTGCCCCCCAACCTCGGAGGCTTGCATCCGTGGTCACCAGGACCCAGTCCTGTATGCCGAATCTGCGACCTTCGAGAAGATGAGTACTCTGCAGCCACCACAGCAGAGACACCCTGGCCCTCGGGGACAGGGTGATCAACCGATGCATCTGAAGATGCGATCCGGACCACTTGTCCAATAGATCCCACTGGAAGATCCTCGCATGGAACCTGCCGAAGGGAATCGCTTCGTACGAAGCAACCATCTTTCCCAGGATTCGCGTGCAGTGATGCACTGTCACCTGTTTTGGTTTCAGGAGGTCCCTGACCAGAGACGATAATTCCCGGGCCTTCTCCTCCTGGAGAAACACCTTCTTTTGTTCCGTGTCCAGAACCATACCCAGGAACAGCAGACGCGTCGCAGGAATCAGCTGCGACTTCGGGATATTCAGAATCCAGCCGTGCTGATGCAGCACTTCCTGAGATAGTGCTATGCTGACTAGCAACTGCTCCTTGGACCTCGCCTTTATCAGATCGTCCAAGTACGGGATAATGATAACTCCCTTCTTTCGAAGGAGTATCATCATTTCGGCCATTACCTTGGTAAATACCCTCGGTGCCGTGGACAGATCAAACGGCAACGTCTGGAATTGGTAATGACAGTCCTGTACCACAAACCTGAGGTACTCCTGGTGAGGTGGGTAAATGGGGATATGCAGGTATGCATCCTTGATGTCCAATGACACCATAAAATCCCCCTCTTCCAGGCTTGCAATAACCGCCCTGAGCGATTCCATCTTGAACTTCCTTATACAAGTGTTCAAGGATTTTAAATTTAGGATGGGTCTCGCCGAACCGTCTGGTTTCGGTACCACAAACATTGTGGAATAGTAACCCCGCCCCTGTTGAAGGGGGGGTACCTTGATTATCACCTGCTGGAGGTACAGCTTGTGAATAGCGTCCAGTACTACCTCCCTTTCTTTGGGAGCAGCCGGCAAGGCAGCTTTGAGGTAACGGCGAGGGGGAGTGGCCTCGAACTCCAGCTTGTATCCCTGAGATACCACTTGCAGAACCCAGGGATCCACCCGTGAGCGAACCCACTGGTCGCTGAAGTTCCGGAGACGCGCCCCCACCGCACCTGGCTCCGCCTGTGGAGCCCCAGCGTCATGCGGTGGACGTAGAGGAAGCGGGGGAGGATTTTTGTTCCTGGGAACTGGCTGTCTGGTGCAGCTTTTTCCCTCTTCCCCTGCCTCTGGGCAGAAAGGAAGCGCCTCTGACCCGCTTGCCTTTTTGTGGCCGAAAGGACTGTACCTGATAATACGGTGCTTTCTTAGGCTGTGAGGAAACCTGAGGTAAAAATGTCGACTTCCCAGCTGTCGCTGTGGAAACTAGGTCCGAGAGACCATCCCCAAACAATTCCTCACCCTTATAAGGCAAAACCTCCATGTGCCTTTTAGAATCAGCATCACCTGTCCACTGCTGAATCCATAATACTCTTCTGGCAGAAATGGACTTTGCATTAATTCTAGATGCCAGCCGGCAGATATCCCTCTGTGCATCCCTCATATATAAGACTACGTCTTTAATATGCTCTATGGTCAGCAAAATAGTATCCCTGTCTAGGGTATCAATATTATCTGACAGGGTATCGGACCAAGCTGCTGCAGCACTACACATCCATGCTGAAGCAATTGCAGGTCTCAGTATAGTACCTGAGTGTGTATATACAGACTTCAGGATAGCCTCTTGTTTTCTATCAGCAGGCTCCTTTAAGGCGGCCGTATCCTGAGACGGCAGTGCCACCTTTTTTGACAAGCGTGTGAGCGCCTTATCCACCCTAGGGAACGTCTCCCAACATAACCTGTCCTCTGGCGGGAAAGGGTACGCCATCAGTAATTTTTTCGAAAACCACCAGTTTCTTATCTGGGGAAGCCCACGTTTCTTCACACACTTCATTTAACTCATCTGATGGGGGAAAAACCACTGGTTGCTTTTTCTCCCCAAACAGAATACCCTTTTTAGTGGAACCTGGGTTAATGTCAGAAATGTGCAACACATTTTTCATTGCCATAATCATGCAACGGATGGCCCTTGTGGAATGTACATTAGTCTCGTCCTCACTGGAGTCAGACTCCGTGTCGACATCTGTGTCTGCCATCTGAGGTAGCGGGCGTTTTTGAGCCCCTGATGGCCTTTGAGACGCCTGGGCAGGCACTGGCTGAGAAGCCGGCTGCCCCACAGCTGTTATGTCATCGAACCTTTTATGTAAGGAGTTGACACTGTCGGTTAAAACCTTCCACATATCCGTCCACTCTGGTGTCGGCCCCGCAGTGGGTGACATCACACTTATCGGCACCTGCTCCGCCTCCACATAAGCCTCATCAAACATGTCGACACAGCCGTACCGACACACCGCACACACACAAGGAATGCTCTGACTGAGGACAGGACCCCACAAAGTCCTTTGGGGAGACAGAGAGAGTATGCCAGCACACACCACAGCGCTATATAATCAGGGATTTACACTAACACAAAGTGATTTTTCCCTATAGCTGCTTTACATATACAGTTTGCGCCTAAAGTTAGTGCCCCCCCCCTCTCTTTTTTACCCTTTGAGCCTGGAAACTGCAGGGGAGAGCCTGGGGAGCTGTCTTCCAGCGGAGCTGTGAAGAGGAAATGGCGCCAGTGTGCTGAGGGAGATAGCCCCGCCCCTTCTCGGCGTACTTCTCCCGCTGTTATATTTACATTATGGCGGGGGATTTTTGCACATATATAGTTATTTAGACTATATTATGTGCTGTTTGCCAATGTAAGGTACTCTAATTGCAGCCCAGGGCGCCCCCCCCCCCCCAGCACCCATCAGTGACCGAAGTGTGTGGTGTGCATAGGGAGCAATGGCGCACAGCTGCAGTGCTGTGCGCTACCTTAGTGAAGACCAAAGTCTTCAGCCGCCGATTTCCAGGATGCCTTCTTGCTTCTGGCTCTGTAAGGGGGACGGCGGCGCGTCTCCGGGACCAGACGACCGAGGCTGGGCCTGTGTTCGATCCCTCTGGAGCTAATGGTGTCCAGTAGCCTAAGAAGCCCAAGCTAGCTGCAAGCAGGTAGGTTCGCTTCTTCTCCCTTTAGTCCCTCGTAGCAGCGAGTCTGTTGCCAGCAGATCTCACTGAAAATAAAAAACCTAACAAATACTTTCTTTACTAGGAGCTCAGGAGAGCCCCTAGTGTGCAACCAGCTCGGGCCGGGCACAGATTCTAACTGAGGTCTGGAGGAGGGGCATAGAGGGAGGAGCCAGTGCACACCAGATAGTACCTAATCTTTCTTTTAGAGTGCCCAGTCTCCTGCGGAGCCCGCTATTCCCCATGGTCCTTACGGAGTACCCAGCATCCACTAGGACGTCAGAGAAATGGGGTTACGTACATAGCCTCACACGCTGCCGGATGTAGCCCAATACCCTCACACAGGCTGCAAGTGTTAAAGACCAAAATGTATAAGGGCAATGCTAGCAATAGCTAAACGGTTGGTTCTATATCGGAGTGGCTGAAGGGACCTTGTGACGTACCTATGGGAGGAGCTACGTCACCAGGGGGAGGAGCTACGGGCGAACAGGGTACCCGAAAAGTACCCTTGCGGGCTCGCCACGCTTCGGGCACGGTGGCTCGCTCCGCTTCGCTCACCACCAAATTACTAAAGGTAATAGTTGATGGCGTGGATAGTAGAGTAACTATCCCGCTGGCCTAGCTCCTCCCCCTTGCGTCGTAACTCCTCCCCCTTACGGAAAAGGTCCCTTAGCCCACTTGATTCTAGCATCTACCATAGCTAAACACTCAGTGTGAGGCCTTATTACACAGCAATGGACGGATTCCTGGAGATTGCGGAATATGGGGGCTTCAAGGGACAACCCACCACACCCAATGGACCTCTGTTCACAGCACACACATTAATTCAGGGAAGTGACTGGGCACAATGACAGGCCCCTCTGAAACCAAAATCACTCTGAAGTTTATTTGAAATTTACAAGATTGTGTAGCATCTGGTCTCCTGATAGTAACTGCAGGTCTATGGGCCCAAGCCAGTGGATCTGTCCTGTGCCTCATATTCCCAGCTACATCCTCTATCTTACCTATAATTCCACTTTTTGAGTAAAATTGCGGCACCCCTTCCGTGCACACAGAATATTGCCCCCATCAGCCCCGGGGACCCCGCACACACACACACACACACAGGGGAGTCCATTCACCTCCCTCGCCGCTGTTGTCGGGCTCTTACATCGCTCTCAGTCACAGCGCACGTTCCCGCTCTCCCGCCTTCTGCTGTGAGCGAGCGCGCCGCTCGCCGGGTGGTCGGTCAGGGAGCGCGCCCGCGAGATTACACTGGGCGGGGGACACGACACGAGGGAGCAATGGGGAGGAGACTGGGCGGGGATGCTGCGCTCTAACGTTACTCACTCAGGCACGCAGAGGTGGGTTCCCTGACGCGGTCGTCGTCGTCGTTTCACCAAATCATGTGACCGAGTGTACTGCAGTAATGGCGGCGCTGCTGAGCTGATGTCCAATGATCCTTTGCCCACTAACTCAGCACACAGATACAGTCTCCCACCTTACCGACAGGGTAGCGTCTAGATTCTCCTCACAGACAGTCAGTAATGGTGTCATCCTCTGTGATGCTGTTTATTCCACCAGTCAGGTCTATTTACACAGAGCTGTGGCCATACAGTGCCCTTTTCTATGGGTTTGCAGTGGGTTTAGTGTAGCCCTCAATAACTTGAGAGAGAGATGTTGTATAATCTATGTTTATAAACTTTATACTGTTGGTATATTAAGCTATGAGAGGGAAGGTGTTTATTAAATGAATCACAAATCAATTCATTTGTGTGTAAAGGACTGTCAATCTATAAATTGAGAATAGGCTTGAAGGGGTTAAAAAAGTGTACAGAGGGGAGTCCGCATGCCGTCAGCGGACAGCATATAAAAGGCGATCCCCGTCGGCTGATCCCTCTGGTAGCGCTTACGCCCCAGGCTCCGACACCGGTGACAGAGCTGTGCTGTAAACATACAGAGACGGCTGGAGCTTACGAGGGCTAAACGAGGCGGCGCATAGTGGAAGTGAAGCGGGGGGCTTCACTGCGTTGAGCTGGTACCTATTATCCCCGTGCAGCAGGTGGAGAGTTATATTTCTCTAACGTCCTAAGTGGATGCTGGGAACTCCGTAAGGACCATGGGGAATAGCGGCTCCGCAGGAGACTGGGCACAACTAAGAAAGATTTAGGACTACCTGGTGTGCACTGGCTCCTCCCTCTATGACCCTCCTCCAGACCTCAGTTAGAATTTTGTGCCCGGCCGAGCTGGTTGCACACTAGGGGCTCTCCTGAGCTCTTAGAAAAGAAAGTAATACAGGTTGAGTATCCCATATCCAAATATTCTGGGCTGCAATAAGAGTACCTTAACTTGGCAAAAATACACATAATATAGTCAATAGGACTATATATGTGTAAAATCCCCTGCCATAAATATCCTTAAAAAAGCAGGAGAAGCCGGCCGAGAAAAGGGGCTATCTCCCTCAGCACACTGGCGCCATTTCCTCTCACAGCTCCGCTGGAAGGACGCTCCCAAGGCTCTCCCCTGCAGTTTCCAGGCTCAATAGGGTAAAAAAGAGAGGGGGGGGCACAAAATTTAGGCGCAAACTGTGTAATTATAGCAGCTATACAGGAAAAATCACTGTGTGTAGTGTAAATCCCTGCTTTATATAGCGCTCTGGTGTGTGCTGGCAAACTCTCTCTCTGTCTCCCCAAAGGACTTTGTGGGGTCCTGTCCTCAGTCGGAGCATTCCCTGTGTGTGTGCGGTGTGTCGGTATGGCTGTGTCGACATGTTTGATGAGGAGGCTTATGTGGAGGCGGAGCAGGTGCCGATAAATGTGATGTCACCCCCTGCGGGGCCGACACCTGAATGGATGGACATGTGGAAGGAATTACATGATAGTGTCGACTCCTTACATAAAAGGTTTGATGACATAGCAGTTGTGGGACAGCTGGCATCTCAGCCCGTGCCTGCCCAGGCGTCTCAAAAGCCATCAGGGGCTCTAAAACACCCGCTACCTCAGATGGCAGACACAGATGTCGACACGGCTACTGACTCCAGTGTCGACGACGATGAGACTAGTGTACATTCCAATAGAGCCACCCGTTATATGATTGCGGCAATGAAAAATGTGTTGCACATTTCTGATATTACCCCAGGTACCACAAAAAAGGGTATTATGTTTGGGGAGAAAAAACTGCCAGTGGTTTTTCCCCCATCTGATGAATTAAATGAAGTGTGTGAAGAAGCGTGGGCTTCCCCCGATAAGAAACTGGTAATTTCTAAAAAGTTACTAATGGCGTACCCTTTCCCGCCAGAGGACAGGGTACGTTGGGAGACATCCCCTAGGGTGGATAAGGCGCTCACACGTCTGTCAAAGAAGGTGGCACTACCGTCTCCGGACACGGCCGCCCTAAAGGAACCTGCTGATAGGAAGCAGGAGGCTATCCTGAAGTCTGTTTATACACACTCAGGCATTATACTGAGACCAGCTATTGCTTCAGCATGGATGTGCAGTGCTGCAGCTGCGTGGTCAGATTCCCTGTCAGAAAATATTGATACCTTAGACAGGGACACTATATTGCTAACCATAGAGCATATTAAAGACGCAGTCTTATACATGAGAGATGCACAGAGGGATATTTGCCGGCTGGCATCTAGAATAAATGCACTGTCCATTTCTGCCAGAAGGGGTTTATGGACCCGGCAGTGGACAGGGGATGCAGATTCTAAAAGGCACATGGAAGGTTTGGTGCTGAATTGTTTGGGGATGGTCTCTCTGACCTAGTTTCCACAGCAAGAGCTGGAAAATCAGCATTTTTACCCCATGTCCCCTCACAGCAAAAGAAAGCACCGTATTATCAGGTACAGTCCTTTCGGCCCTAGAAAGGCAAGCGGGTTAAAGGCGCGTCCTTTCTGCCCAGAGGCAGAGGTAGAGGGAAAAAGCTGCAAAATACAGCCAGTTCCCAGGAACAAAAGTCCTCCCCCGCTTCCGCTAAGTCCACCACATGACGCTGGGGCTCCACTGGCGGAGCCAGGTGCGGTGGGGGCCCGTCTCAAGTGCTTCAGCGATCAGTGGGCTTGCTCACAGGTGGATCCCTGGATTCTACAAGTAGTGTCTCAGGGATACAAGCTGGAATTCGAGACGTCTCCCCCTCGCCGTTTCCTAAAATCTGCCTTGCCAACGTCTCCCTTGGACAGGGAGGCTGTGATAGAGGCAATTCACAAGCTGTATTCGCAGCAGGTGATAGTCAAGGTACCCCTCCTTCAACAAGGAAGGGGTTACTATTCCACAATGTTTGTGGTACCGAAACCGGACGGTTCGGTGAGACCCATTTTAAATTTAAAATCTTTGAACACGTATATAAAACGGTTCAAGTTCAAGATGGAATCACTCAGGGCGGTTATCTCAAGCCTGGAGGAAGGGGATTACATGGTATCACTGGACATCAAGGATGCTTACCTGCATGTCCCCATTAACTCTCCTCACCAGGAGTACCTCAGATTTGTGGTACAGGACTGTCATTACCAATTCCAGACGCTGCCGTTTGGTCTGTCCACGGCACCGAGGGTGTTTACCAAGGTAATGGCCGAGATGATGATACTCCTGCGAAAAAAGGGAGTTATAATTATCCCGTACTTGGACGATCTCCTGATAAAGGCGAGATCCAAGGAACAGTTGTTGATTGGAGTAGCACTTGCTCGGCCGGTGCTACAACAGCCCGGCTGGATCCTGAATATTCCAAAGTCGCAGCTGGTTCCTGCAACACGTCTATTGTTCCTGGGGATGGTTCTGGACACAGAACAGAAAAGGGTGTTTCTCCCGAGGGAGAAGGACAAGGAGTTGTCATCGCTAGTCAGAGACCTCCTAAGACCAAAACAGGTGTCGGTGCATCACTGCACGCGAGTCCTGGGAAAGATGGTAGCTTCTTACGAAGCAATTCCGTTCGGAAGGTTCCATGCACGGATCTTTTAGTGGGATCTGTTGGACAAGTGGCCCGGATCGCATCTTCGGATGCATCAGAGGATAACCCTGTCTGCAAGGACCAGGGTTTCTCTACTGTGGTGGCTGCAGAGTGCTCATCTTCTGGAGGGCCGCAGATTCGGCATACAGGACTAGGTCCTGGTAACCACGGACGCCCGCCTTCGAGGCTGGGGAGCAGTCACACAGGGAAGAAATTTCCAGGGACTATGGTCAAGCCAGGAAATGTCCCTACACATAAATATTCTGGAACTAAGAGCCAATTACAATGCCCTAAGTCAAGCAAGACCCCTGCTTCAAAGTCAGCCAGTACTGATTCAGTCAGACAACATCACGGCGGTTGCCCATGTAAACCGACAGGGCGGCACGAGAAGCAGGATGGCGATGGCAGAAGCCATGAGGATTCTCCGATGGGAAATCACGTGTTAGCACTGTCGGCAGTGTTTATTCCGGGAGTGGACAACTGGGAAGCAGACTTCCTCAGCAGACACGACCTCCACCCGGGAGAGTGGGGACTTCATCCAGAAGTCTTCCGGCTGATTACAAACCGATGGGAATGGCCACAGGTGGACATGATGGCGTCCCGCCTCAACAAAAAGCTAAAAAGATATTGCGCCAGGTCAAGGGACCCTCAGGCGATAGCGGTGGACGCTCTAGTGACACCGTGGTTGTACCGGTCGGTTTATGTGTTTCCTCCTCTTCCTCTCATACAAGGGTGCTGAGGATAATAAGAAGGAGAAGAGTAAGAACTATGGCCCTCATTCCGAGTCGTTCGCTCAGTATTTTTCATCGCATCGCAATGAAAATCCGCTTAGTACGCATGCGCAATAATCGCACTGCGACTGCGCCAAGTTATTTTACTATGAAGTTAGTATTTTTACTCACGGCTTTTTCATCGCGCCGGCGATCGTAGTGTGATTGACAGGAAATGGGTGTTACTGGGCGGAAACACTGCGTTTTAGGGGCGTGTGGTTGAAAACGCTACCGTTTCCGGAAAAAACGCAGGAGTGGCTGGAGAAACGGGGGAGTGTCTGGGCGAACACTGGGTGTGTTTGTGACGTCAAACCAGGAACGACAAGCACTGAACTGATCGCAGATGCCGAGTAAGTGTGGAGCTACTCTGAAACTGCTAAGTAGTTTGTAATCGCAATATTGCGAATACTTCGGTCGCAATTTTAAGATGCTAAGATACACTCCCAGTAGGCGGCGGCTTAGCGTGAGCAACTCTGCTAAATTCGCCTTGCGACCGATCAACTCGGAATGAGGGCCAATACTCATTGTTCTGGATTGGCCAAGAAGAGCTTGGTACCCAGAACTTCAAGAAATGATGTCAGAGGACCCATGGCCTCTGCTGCTCAGACAAGACCTGCTGCAGCAGGGGCCTTGTCTGTTCCAAGACTTACCGCGGCTGCGTTTGACGGCATGGCGGTTGAACACCGGATCCTGAAGGAAAAGGGCATTCTGGAGGAAGTCATTCCTACGCTGATCAAAGCCAGGAAGGACGTGACCGCAAAACATTATCACCGCAAATGGCGAAAATATGTTGCTTGGTGTAAGGCCAGGAAGGCCCCAACGGAGGAATTTCAACTGGGTCGATTCCTGCACTTCCTGCAGTCAGGGGTGACTATGGGCCTCAAATTGGGGTCCATTAAGGTCCAGATTTCGGCTCTGTCGATTTTCTTCCAAAAAAGAACTGGCTTCCCTGCCGGAAGTTCAGACTTTTGTTAAAGGAGTGCTGCATATTCAGCCTCCTTTTGTGCCTCCAGTGGCACCTTGGGATCTCAACGTGGTGTTGGATTTCCTTAAATCACATTGGTTTGAGCCACTTAAAACCGTGGAGTTAAAATATCTCACGTGGAAAGTGGTCATGCTATTGACCCTGGCTTCAGCCAGGCGTGTGTCAGAGTTGGCGGCTTTGTAATGTAAAAGCCCTTATCTGATTTTCCATATGGATAGGGCGGAATTGAGGACTCTTCCCCAATTTCTGCTTAAGGTGGTTTCAGCGTTTCATTTGAACCAACCTATTGTGGTGCCTGCGGCTACTCGGGACTTGAAGGATTCCAAGTTGCTGGATGTAGTCAGGGCCCTGAAAATTTATGTTTCCAGAACGGCTGGAGTCAGGAAAACTGACTCGCTGTTTATCCTCTACGCACCAAACAAGATGGGTGCTCCTGCTTCAAAGCAGACTATTGCTCGCTGGATATGTAGCACAATTCAGCTTGCACATTCTGCGGCGGGACTGCCGCATCCTAGATCAGTAAAAGCCCATTCCACGAGGAAGGTGGGCTCTTCTTGGGCGGCTGCCCGAGGGGTCTCGGCTTTACAACTTTGCCGAGCTGCTACTTGGTCGGGGTCAAACACATTTGCAAGATTTTACAAGTTTGACACCCTGGCTGAGGAGGACCTGGAGTTCGCTCATTCGGTGCTGCAGAGTCATCCGCACTCTCCCGCCCGTTTGGGAGCTTTGGTATAATCCCCATGGTCCTTACGGAGTCCCAGCATCCACTTAGGACGTCAGAGAAAATAAGATTTTACTCACCGGTAAATCTATTTCTCGTAGTCCGTAGTAGATGCTGGGCGCCCATCCCAAGTGCGGATTGTGTGCAATACTTGTACATAGTTATTGTTAACAAAAGGGTTATTGTTGAGAGCCATCTGTGCAGAGGCTCCATTGTTGTCATACTGTTAACTGGGTATAATATCACGAGTTGTACGGTGTGATTGGTGTGGCTGGTATGAGTCTTACCCGGGATTCAAAATCCTTCCTTATTGTGTCAGCTCTTCCGGGCACAGTATCCTAACTGACGTCTGGAGGAGGGTCATTGGGGGAGGAGCCAGTGCACACCAGGTAGTCCTAAAGCTTTCTTTAGTTGTGCCCAGTCTCCTGCGGAGCCGCTATTCCCCATGGTCCTTACGGAGTCCCAGCATCCACTACGGACTACGAGAAATAGATTTACCGGTGAGTAAAATCTTATTTTTTCTATTACATGTAAGACAAGAACCTGGGACAAACATACCTGCCCTCAAACACTATTCCAGTGTTCTTGTCACACTATATAATTCTGTAAGTCTTGTGTGGTTTATATATATATATATATTTATACAAACTCGTGTTTGTGTGTGTGTGTGTATGTATATATATATATATATATATATATATACACACACACACACAGTATTTATATATATATATATATATATATATATATATATATATATATAAACAGTATATATACACAGTCAGTAGCGGATCTTGCCACGGGCAAGCAGGACTTTTGCCCAGGGCGCTGCCTTCCGGAGGGCGCCGGCGCTATCCGGAGGGTGCCGCACCATGGCAAGATCCGCTACTGTGCCCCCCGCTGTGAAGGGAACTAGACGGTACGCGTCTAGTTTCCCTTCGTGGAGAGGACCTTTGCTGTGCGGTGCGCGATGACGTCATCACGCACCGCACAGCATTGTGGGACTGACACAGACACTAGGGGTCATTACGTCTCTCCCATAGATCCGAGGAGAGGAGAGGCACTGGCGGAGGTCTGCAGCGGTCAGGAATCAGGAGCAGGGACTGTAAGTATTATTTCTCTGACGTCCTAGTGGATGCTGGGAACTCCGTAAGGACCATGGGGAATAGCGGCTCCGCAGGAGACTGGGCACAACTAAAGTAAGCTTTAGGATTACCTGGTGTGCACTGGCTCCTCCCACTATGACCCTCCTCCAGACTTCAGTTAGAATCTTGTGCCCGGCTGAGCTGGATGCACACTAGGGGCTCTCCTGAGCTCCTAGAAAAAGAAAGTATATTTTAGGTTTTTTATTTTCAGTGAGACCTGCTGGCAACAGACTCACTGCTACGAGGGACTAAGGGGAGAAGAAGCGAACCTACCTGCTTGCAGCTAGCTTGGGCTTCTTAGGCTACTGGACACCATTAGCTCCAGAGGGATCGAACACAGGGCCCGACCTCGATCGTCCGGTCCCGGAGCCACGCCGCCGTCCCCCTTACAGAGCCAGAAGCAAGAAGACGGTCCTGGAAATCGGCGGCAGAAGACATCGGTCTTCACCAAGGTAGCGCACAGCACTGCAGCTGTGCGCCATTGCTCCTCATGCACACCTCACACTCCGGTCACTGATGGGTGCAGGGCGCTGGGGGGGGGGGGGGGGGGCGCCCTGAGCAGCAATATTAAACACCTTGGCTGGCAAATCTACACAATATATAGTTATACAGGCTATATATGTGTAAAAAACCCCTGCCAGAGATCCATAAAAAAGCGGGAGAAGTCAGCCGAAAAAGGGGCGGGGCTATCTCCCTCAGCACACTGGCGCCATTTTTTCTTCACAGTGCAGCTGGAAGACAGCTCCCCAGGCTCTCCCCTGTAGTTTTCAGGCTCAAAGGGTTAAAAAGAGAGGGGGGGCACTAAATTTAGGCGCAATATTGTATATACAAGCAGCTATTGGGGAAAAATCACTCAGTTATAGTGTTAATCCCTGCATTATATAGCGCTCTGGTGTGTGCTGGCATACTCTCTCTCTGTCTCCCCAAAGGACTTTGTGGGGTCCTGTCCTCAGTCAGAGCATTCCCTGTGTGTGTGCGGTGTGTCAGTACGGCTGTGTCGACATGTTGGATGAGGAAGGTTACGTGGAGGCGGAGCAGAGGCCGATAAATGGGGTGTCGCCCCCTGTGGGGCCGACACCAGAGTGGATTGAGAGGTGGAAGGTATTAACCGACAGTGTCAACTCCTTACATAAAAGGCTGGATGACGTAACAGCTGTGAGACAGCCGGCTTCTCAGCCCGCGCCTGCCCAGGCGTCTCAAAGGTCATCAGGGGCTCAAGAACGCCCGCTACCTCAGATGGCAGACACAGATGTCGACACGGAGTCTGACTCCAGTGTCGACGAGGTTGAGACATACACACAATCCACTAGGAACATCCGTAGCTTGATCTCGGCAATGAAAAATTTGTTACACATTTCTGACATTAACCCAAGTACCTCTAAAAAGGGGTTTTATGTTTGGGGAGAAAAAGCAGCCAGTGTTTTGTTCCCCCATCAGATGAGTGAATGAAGTGTGTGAAGAAGCGTGGGTTACCCCGATAAGAAACTGGTAATTTCTAAAAAGTTACTGATGGCGTACCCTTTCCCGCCAGAGGATAGGTCACGTTGGGAGATATCCCCTAGGGTGGATAAGGCGCTCACACGTTTGTCAAAAAAGGTGGCACTGCCGTCTTAGGATACGGCCACCTTGAAGGAGCCTGCTGATAAAAAGCAGGAGGCTATCCTGAAGTCTGTATTTACACACTCAGGTACTATACTGAGACCTGAAATTGCCTCAGCATGGATAGTGCTGCTGCAGCGTGGTCTGTTACCCTGTCAGAAGGTTACCTCGACAGGGATACTATTTGGCTAACCATAGAGCATATTAAAGACGTCGTCTTATATATGAGGGATGCACAGGGGGATATTTGCCGGCTGGCATCCAGAATTAAGGCAATGTCCATTCTGCCAGGAGGGTATTAGGGACCCGGCAGTGGACAGGTGATGCTGATTTTAAAAGGCACATGGAGATTCTGCCTTATAAGGGTGAGGAATTGTTTGGGGATGGTCTCTGGGACCTCGTATCCACAGCAACAGCTGGGAAGAATTTTTTTTTACCTCAGGTTTCCTCACAACCTAAGAAAGCATCGGCTTCAGAAAAGCAAGCAGGTCAAAGGCGCTTCCTTTCTGCACAGAGACAAGGGAAGAGGGAAAAAGCTGCACCAGACAGCCAGTTCCCAGGATCAAAAATCTTCCCCCGCTTCCTCTGAGTCCACCGCATGACGCTGGGGCTCTACAGGTGGAGCCAGGTGCGGTGGGGGCGTGTCTCGGGAACCTCAGCGACCAGTGGGATCGCTCACAGGGGGATCCCTGGGTTCTACAAGTAGTATCACAGGGATACAAGCTGGAGTTCGAGGCGACTCCCCCTCACCATTACCTCACATCAGCCTTGCCTGCTGCCCTCGGAGAAAGGGGAGGTAGTACTGGCGGCAATTCACAAGCTGTACTTCCAGCAGGTGATATTCAAGGTACCCCTCCTTCAACAAGGCCGGGGTTACTATTCCACAATGTTTGTGGTACCGAAACCAGACGGTTCGGTGTGACCCATTCTAAAATTGAAATCCTTGAACACTTATATACGAAGGTTCAAGTTCAAAATGGAATCGCTTAGGGCGGTTATTGCAAGCCTGGACAAAGGGGATTACATGGTATCACTGGACATCAAGGATTCTTATCTGCATGTCCCCATTTACCCTCCTCACCAGGAGTACCTCAAAATTGTGGTACAGGACTGTCATTACCAATTCCAGACGTTGCCGTTGGTCTGTCCCCGGCACCGAGGGTATTTACCAAGGTAATGGCCGAAATGATGATACTCCTTCGAAAAAAGGGAGTTATAAATATCCCGTACTTGGACGATCTCCTTATAAAGGCGAGGTCCAGGGAGCAGTTGTTGGTCGGAGTAGCACTATCTCGGGAAGTGCTACAACAGCACGGCTGGATTCTGAATATTCCAAAGTCGCAGCTTGTTCCTACGACGCGTCTACTGTTCCTGGGTATGGTTCTGGACACAGAACAGAAAAAAAAGTGTTTCTCCCGGAGGAGAGGGCCAAGGAGTTGTCATCTCTAGTCAGAGACCTCCTAAAACAAATACAGGTGTCGGTGCATCAATGCACGCGAGTCCTGGGAAAGATGGTAGCTTCTTACGAAGAAATTCCATTCGGCAGGTTCCATGCAAGGATCTTCCAGTGGGATCTGTTGGACAAGTGGTCCGGGTCGCATCTTTGGATGCATCGGCTGATAACCCTGTCTCCATGGGCCAGGGTGTCGCTGCTGTGGTGGCTGCAGAGTGCTCATCTTCTAGAGTGCCGCAGATTCGGCATACAGGACTGGGTCCTGGTGACCACGGATGCCAGCCTTCGAGGCTGGGGAGCAGTCACACAGGGAAGAAACTTCCAAGGACTATGGTCGAGTCAGGAGACTTCCCTACACATAAATATTCTGGAACTAAGGGCCATTTACAATGCCCTAAGTCAGGCAAGACCCGTGCTTCAACACCAGCCGGTGCTGATCCAGTCAGACAACATCATGGCGGTCGCCCATGTAAACCAACAGGGCGGCACAAGATGCAGGAGGGCGATGGCAGAAGCCACAAGGATTTTCCGATGGGCGGAAAATCATGTGTTAGCACTGTCAGCAGTGTTCATTCCCGGAGTGGACAACTGGGAAGCAGATTTTCTCAGCAGACACGACCTCCACCCGGGAGAGTGGGGACTTCATCCAGAAGTCTTCCAAATGATTGTACACCTTTGGGAAAGGCCACAGGTGGACATGATGGCGTCCCGCCTCAACAAAAAGCTAAAAAGATATTGCGCCAGGTCAAGGGACCCTCAGGCGATAGCTGTGGACGCTCTGGTAACACCGTGGGTGTACCAGTCGGTGTATGTGTTCCTTCCTCCCAAGGTACTAAGAATAAGAAGGAGATGAGTAAGAACTATACTCGTGGTTCCGGATTGGCCAAGAAGAGCTTGGTACCCAGAACTTCATGAAATGATCTCAGAGGACCCATGGCCTCTGTCGCTCAGACAGGACCTGCTGCAGCAGGGGCCCTGTCTGTTCCAAGACTTACCGCGGCTGCGTTTGACGGCATGGCGGTTGAACACCTGATCCTAAAGGAAAAAGGCATTCCGGAGGAAGTCATTCCTACGCTGATTAAGGCTAGGAAAGATGTGACCGAAAAACATATGGCGAAAATATGTTGCTTTGTGTAAGGCCAGGAAGGCCCCAACGGAGGAATTTCAACTGGGTCGATTTCTGCACTTCCTACAGTCAGGAGTGACTATGGGCCTAAAATTGGGTTCCATTAAGGTCCAGATTTCGGCTCTGTACATTTTCTTCCAAAAAGAACTGGCTTCACTGCCTGAAGTTCAGACTTTGTTAAGGGAGTGCTGCATATTCAGCCCCCGTTTGTGCCTCCACTGGCACCGTGAGATCTCAACGTGGTGTTGGATTCCCTGAAGTCGCCTTGGTTTGAGCCACTTAAATCCGTAGAGCTAAAATACCTCACGTGGAAAGTGGTCATGCTGTTGGCGTCGGCCAGGCGTGTATCAGAATTGGCGGCTTTGTCATGCAAAAGCCCTTATCTGATTTTTCATATGGATAGGGCGGAATTGAGGACTCATTCCCAATTCCTTCCTAAGGTGGTATCAGCTTTTCATGTGAACCAACCTATTGTGGTGCCTGCGGCTACTTGGGACTTGGAGGACTCCAAGTTACTGGACGTAGTCAGGGCCCTGAAAATATGTGTTTCCAGGACGGCTGAAGTCAGGAAAACTGACTCGCTATTTATCCTGTTTGCACCCAACAAGCTGGGTGCTCCTGCTTCTAAGCAGACTATTGCTCGCTGGATCTGTAGCACGATTCAACTTGCACATTCTGCGGCTGGACTGCCGCACCCTAAATCTGTAAAAGCCCATTCCACGAGGAAAGTGGGCTCTTCTTGGGCGGCTGCCCGAGGGGTCTCGGCTTTACAACTTTGCCGAGCTGCTACTTGGTCAGGTTCAAACACTTTTGCAAGAGTCTACAAGTTTGATACCCTGGCTGAGGAGGACCTTGAGTTTGCTCATTCGGTGCTGCAGAGTCATCCGCACTCTCCCGCCCGTTTGGGAGCTTTGGTATAATCCCCATGGTCCTTACGGAGTTCCCAGCATCCACTAGGACGTCAGAGAAAATAAGATTTTACTCACCGATAAATCTATTTCTCGTAGTCCGTAGTGGATGCTGGGCGCCCATCCCAAGTGCGGATTGTCTGCAATACTTGTATATAGTTATTGACTAACTAAAGGGTTATTGTTGAGCCATCTGTAGTGAGGCTCAGTTATATTTCATACTGTTAACTGGGTATAATATCACGAGTTATACGTTGTGATTGGTGTGGCTGGTATGAGTCTTACCCGGGATTCTAAATCCTTTCCTTATTGTGTCAGCTCTTCCGGGCACAGTATCCTAACTGAGGTCTGGAGGAGGGTCATAGAGGGAGGAGCCAGTGCACACCAGGTAGTCCTAAAGCCTTCTTTAGTTGTGCCCAGTCTCCTGTGGAGCCGCTATTCCCCATGGTCCTTACGGAGTTCCCAGTATCCACTACGGACTACGAGAAATAGATTTACCGGTGAGTAAAATCTTATTTTTTTTCTCTTACGTCCTAAAGGATGCTGGGGACTCCAAAAGGACCATGGGGTATAGACGGGATCCGCAGGAGCTTGGGCACACTAAAAAGACTTTGACTGGGTGTGAACTGGCTCCTCCCTCTATGCCCCTCCCCCAGACCTCAGTTAGACTTTGTGCCCAGGAGTGACTGGACACTCACTAGGGGAGCTCTCCTGAGTTTCTCTAGAAAAGACTTTATGTTAGGTTTTTTTATTTTCAGGGAGACCTGCTGGCTACAGGCTCCCTGCATCGAGGGACTGAGGGGAGAGAAGTTAGACCTACTTCTTCTTAGTTAAGGGCTCTGCTTCTTAGGCTACTGGACACCATTAGCTCCAGAGAGTTCGATCACTTGGTCCGCCTAGCTGCTTGTTCCCGGAGCCGCCCCTCACAGAAGCCAGAAGCTGGGTGAGTATTAGAAGAACCGAAGACATCAGACGGCAGAAGACTTCAGTTATGGAGGTACAGCGTAGCGGTAGCGCTGCGCTCCATGCTCCCAGACACATCACCAACAGGGTGCAGGGCGCTGTGGGGGGAGCGCCCCGGGCCGCAGTTACTGGGGTCATTAGGACTAGCTAAAGGCATATTCGGTGCCCGGGCACCGTATATAATACCCCCGTCAGTATAAATCTTAAAAATTTGAGCGGGACTGAAGCGCGTCGGGAAGGGGCGGGGCTTAGCCGCACAGCTCACCGGCGCCATTTTCTTCTCTCCAAAGCCGCTGCAGAGACGCTGGCCCGGACCTCCAAGCTCCTCACAAGTAAAAGGGAGCAAAACGGGGGGGGGGGGGGGGGCACAGACAATTTTGGTGCTTTCTTATTATTTACAGCGCTGCTGGCATATATTATTGTTTTAGTATATGGGCGCTGGGGTGTGAGCTGGCATACTCCCTCTGTGTTTCTCTCTCCGGGCTTCCCTGTAGGCTGTCCCCTTTATTTGGCCAGTGTGAGTGTGGGGGTGTCGGTACTACGTGTCGGCATGTCTGAGGCTGAGTGTTACTCCCCGGAGGAAGTTACTGGGGGCGCTGAAAAGGGTCTGGAAATGGCTCTGACGGCATACCCGACTGCTGATTGGGTTACTATGTTAAGTACACTTAATGCTAATGTGGCTTTATTGTCTAAGAGGCTTGATAAGTATGATTCTCAGACTCAAACATGAAGAAGATCCATGGAGGATGCTTTGGCTCAGGTGCAGACCCCCTAGGGGTCACAAAAGCGCTCATTTAACCAGATGGTAGATACAGATACCGACACGGACTCTGATTCCGATGTCGATTTCAATGAGGCTACTTTACACCCAAGGGTAGTTAAGAGTATTCAGTATATGATTGTGGCTATAAAAGATGTTTTACATATCTCTGACGAACCTGCTGTTCCAGAAACAAGGGTTTGCTTATTTAAAGGGAAAAGGCCTGAGGTAAAATTTCCCCCCTTTCGTGAAATTAATGCGCTTTGTGAAAAGGCTTGGGAGTCGTCGGACAAAAGGTGGCAGATTCCCAAGAGAATTTTGATGGCATATCCTCTCTCCTCTGACGAAAGGGAAAAATGGGAGACGTCTCCCAATGTGGACAAGGCTCTATCCCGATTGTCCAAGAAGGTGGCGCTTCCGTCTCCTGACACGGCGGCTCTCAAGGACCCAGCGAATTGCAAGCTGGAGACGACATTGAAGTCCATTTTCGTTTATACTGGTGCATTGCTCAGAACTGCTGTGGCGTCGATATGGGTGAGTAGTGCTATTGCTAAGTGGGCTGATAATTTGGCTTCTGATATGGATACCTTTGATAAGGATAACATTCTTTTGACTCTTGGTTATATCAAGAATGCTGCAGATTACCTAAAGGATGCAGCAAGGGATGTTGGCCTCTTGGGATCAAGAGCCAATGCCATGGCGGTCTCGGCCAGGAGGGCGCTGTGGATTCATCAATGGAATGCTGATGCCGACTCCAAGAAGGCTATGGAAGCTCTCCCTTTTAAAGTTAGTGTCTTGTTTGGTGACGGCCTTGCTGACCTGGTGTCTTCCGCTACTGCGGGTAAGTCATCTTTTCTTCCTTATGTTCCCACACATCAGAAAAAGGCACCCCATCAGCAGATGCAGTCCTTCCGGCCTAATGAATACAGGAGAGGAAAGGGCTCGTCCTTCCTTGCTTCAAAGGGTAGAGGAAGGGGAAGGAAGTTGCCTGCAGGGTCGGGCACCCAGGACCAAAAGTCCTCACCCGCCTCTACCAAGTCCACCGCATGACGCTGGGGCTCCCCTGCCGGAGTCCGTACCAGTGGGGGTCGGTCTCCGATTCTTCAGTCAGGTCTGGTTTCAATTGGCCCTGGATCCTTGGGTCTTAGACATAGTGTCCCAAGGGTACAAACTGGAGTTTCAGGAGATGCCCCCCCCCCCCCCCCCCCCCCCGCCGCTTTTTCGTGTCGGCCTTGCCAGTTTCTCTTCCCGAAAGAGAAGTGGTAAAGGCAGCGATACAAAAGTTGTGTCAACAGAGGGTCGTGGTGAGGGTTCTATTCAAGCCTCTTTGTCGTGCCGAAGCCGGACGGCTCAGTCAGACCGATTTTGAACCTGAAATCCCTCAATCCATACTTAAAGATTTTCAAGTTCAAGATGGAGTCGCTATGAACTGTGATCTCCAGCCTCGAAGGGGGGGATTTTATGGTGTCAGTTGACTTAAAGGATGCTTACTTGCACGTCCGATTTACCCTCCTCATCAGGCCTTCTTGATGTTTGCGGTACAGGATTGTCATTACCAATTTCAGGCGTTGTCGTTTGGGCTTTGCACGGCCCTGAGGGTGTTCACCAAGGTAATGGCAGACATGATGGTTCTCCTTCGCAAGCAAGGGGTCACAATTATCCCATACTTGGACGATCTCCTGATAAAGGCGAGGTCCAAGGACCAGTTGTTAAGAAATGTGGATCTCTCCCTGTCGGTTCTGCGACAACACGGTTGGATTCTGAATTTGCCAAAGTCTCAGTTGATCCCATCCACTCGGCTGCCCTTCCTGGGCATGATCCTAGACACGGAGCTACAGAAAGTGTTTCTTCCAGAGGACAAGGCTCTGGAAATCCAGACCATGGTCAGGGAGCTTCTGAGGCAGACAGGTGTGTCGATTCATTAATGCACTCGGATGCTAGGGAAGATGGTTGTGGCTTACGAAGCCATTCCGTTTGGCAGGTTTCATGCCCGGGTGTTTCAGTGGGATCTGCTGAACAAATGGTCCGGGTCTCACCTACACATGCAACGGATTTCTCTCCTGTGGTGGCTGCAAGGCTCTCACCTTCTAGAGGGACGCCGATTCGGAATCCAGGACTGGGTCCTGCTGACAACGGATGCAAGTCTCCGAGGCTGGGGAGCAGTCACGCAAGGAAGAAATTTCCAGGGAAAATGGTCAAGCCAGGAATCTTGTCTCCACATAAATGTTCTCGAGTTAAGAGCCATTTACAACGGCCTGCTGCAAGCGAAGAACCTTCTTCAGGGTTTCCCTGTCCTGATCCAGTCAGACAACATAACAGCGGTGGCGTACGTGAACCGCCAAGGCGGAACAAGGAGCAGGGAGGCAATGGCGGAGGCCACAAGAATCCTTCGCTGGGCGGAATAACACGTGAGCGCTCTGTCAGCAGTCTTCCTTCCGGGCGTGGACAACTAGGAAGCAGACTTCCTCAGCAGAAACGATCTCCATCCGGGAGAGTGGGCTCTTCATCAAGAGGTATTTGCAGAAGTGACAAGGCGTTGGGGAATTCCACTGATAGACATGATGGCATCTCGCCTCAGCAAGAAGCTTCCGAGGTATTGTTCCAGGTCAAGGGACCCCCAGGCCAGTGCAGTGGACGCCCTGGTAACTCCGTGGGTGTTTCAGTCGGTGTATGTGTTCCCTCCGCTTCCTCTCATTCCAAAGGTGCTGAGGATCGTAAGACGAACAAGGATTCAGGCGATACTCATCGTTCCAGATTGGCCACGGAGGGCTTGGTATCCGGATCTTCAGGAATTGCTTGTAGAAGATCCTTGGCCGCTTCCTCTAAGAGAGGACCTGTTACTGCAAGGGCCCTGCGTGTTTCCGGACTTACCACGGCTGCGTTTGACAGCGTGGAAGTTGAACGCCAAATCCTAGCTCGGAAAGGTATTCCCGGGGAGGTCATCCCCACTCTCCTTAAGGCTAGGAAGGAGGTTACGGCGAAACATTATCACCGTATTTGGAGAAAGTATGTGTCGTGGTGTGAAACCAAAGCCGCTCCTGCGGAGGAGTTTCACTTGGGTCGTTTCCTCCATTTTTTGCAGGCAGGCATGGATGCAGGCCTGAAATTGGGTTCTATCAAAGTGCAGATTTCGGCTTTATCTATTTTCTTTCAAAATTAATTGGCCGTCCTTCCTGAGGTCCATCCTCCATTTGTGCCACCCGTGGCGCCGTGGGATCTTGACGTGGTGTTGCAGTTTCTTATGTCTCACTGGTTTGAACCTTTGCGTAAGGTTGAGTTAAAGTTTCTCACTTGGAAAGTGGTCATGCTTTTGGCTCTGGCGTCTGCCAGACGAGTGTCCGAGTTGGCGGCTTTGTCTCACAAGAGCCCATATTTGATCTTCCATTCGGCTAGAGAGGAATTGAGGACTCGTCAATTTCTGCTGAAGGTGGTTTCTTCGTTTCACATAAACCAACCTATTGTGGTACCTATGGCTACAGATGCTGTGGCGGTCCCAAAATATCTTGACGTTGTAAGAGCTTTGAAAATTTATATCGCCAGAACGGCTCTTACTAGGAAGACAGAGGCTCTGTTTGTCCTGTATGCTTCCAACAAGATTGGAAACCCTGCTTCTAAGCAAACTATTGCACGCTGGATTTGTAATACGATTCAGCAAGCTCATTCTGCGGCTGGGATTACCGTTGCCAAAGTCAGTAAAGGCCCATTCTACCAGAAAGGTGGGCTCATCTTGGGCAGCTGCCCGAAGGGTCTCGGCACTTCAACTTTGCCGAGCAGCTACATGGTGGGGTTCAAACACTTTTGCTAAGTTCTACAAGTTTGATGCCCTGGCTGATGAGGACCTTATCTTTGCTCAGTCGGTGCTGCAGAGTCGTCCGCACTCTCCCGCCCGCTCTGGAGCTTTGGTATAGACCCCATGGTCCTTTTGGAGTCCCCAGCATCCTCTAGGACGTAAGAGAAAATAAGAATTTACTTACCGATAATTCTATTTCTCGTAGTCCGTAGTGGATGCTAGGGACTCCGTCAGGACCATGGGGAATAGCGGCTCCGCAGGAGACAGGGCACAAAAGTAAAAGCTTTAGGATCAGGTGGTGTGCACTGGCTCCTCCCCCTATGACCCTCCTCCAAGCCTCAGTTAGGATACTGTGCCCGGACGAGCGTACACAATAAGGAAGGATTTTGAATCCCGGGTAAGACTCATACCAGCCACACCAATCACACTGTACAACCTGTGATCTGAACCCAGTTAACAGCATGATAACAGCGGAGCCTCTGAAAAGATGGCTCACAACAATAATAACCCGATTTTTGTAACAATAACTATGTACAAGTATTGCAGACAATCCGCACTTGGGATGGGCGCCCAGCATCCACTACGGACTACGAGAAATAGAATTATCGGTAAGTAAATTCTTATTTCTCTAACGTCCTAGTGGATGCTGGGGACTCCGTCAGGACCATGGGGAATAGCGGCTCCGCAGGAGACAGGGCACAAAAAGTAAGCTTTTAGGATCACATGGTGTGTACTGGCTCCTCCCCCTATGACCCTCCTCCAAGCCTCAGTTAGGTTTTTGTGCCCGTCCGAGCAGGGTGCAATCTAGGTGGCTCTCTTAAAGAGTTGCTTAGAAAAAGTTTTTAGGTTCTTTATTTTCAGTGAGTCCTGCTGGCAACAGGCTCACTGCATCGAGGGACTTAGGGGAGAGAAGTGAACTCACCTGCGTGCAGGATGGATTGGCTTCTTAGGCTACTGGACACCATTAGCTCCAGAGGGAGTCGGAACACAGGTCTCGCCCTGGGGTTCGTCCCGGAGCCGCGCCGCCGACCCCCCTTGCAGATGCTGAAGATTGAAGAGGTCCGGAACCAGGCGGCAGAAGACTTTCAGTCTTCATCAGGTAGCGCACAGCACTGCAGCTGTGTGCCATTGTTGTCAGCACACTTCACACAGCGGTCACGGAGGGTGCAGGGCGCGGGGGGGGGCGCCCTGGGCAGCAATGTATAATACCTGTATGGCGAAAAATACATCACATATAGCCCTTGAGGCTATATGGATGTATTTAACCCCTGCCAGATATCACAGACTCCGGAGAAGAAGCCCGCCGAAAAGGGTGCGGGGCCTATTCTCCTCAGCACACAGCGCCATTTTCCCTCACAGAAATGCTGGTGGGAAGGCTCCCATGCTCTCCCCTGCACTGCACTACAGAAACAGGGTTAAAACAGAGAGGGGGGGCACTGATTTGGCGATATGAATATATATTAAAATGCTATAAGGGAGGAACACCTATATAAAGGTTGTCCCTGTATAATTATAGCGTTTTGGTGTGTGCTGGCAAACTCTCCCTCTGTCTCCCCAAAGGGCTAGTGGGTCCTGTCCTCTATCAGAGCATTCCCTATGTGTGTGCTGTATGTCGGTACGTGTGTGTCGACATGTATGAGGTAAATGTTGGTGAGGAGGCGGAGCAAATTGCCTGTAATGGTGATGTCACTCTCTAGGGAGTCGACACCGGAATGGATGGCTTATTTATGGAATTACGTGATAATGTCAACACGCTGCAAGCCGGTTGACGACATGAGACGGCCGGCGAACAAATTAGTACCTGTCCAGGCGTCTCAAACACCGTCAGGGGCTGTAAAACGCCCATTTACCCCAGTCGGTCAACACAGACACGGACACTGATTTCAGTGTCGACGGTGAAGAAACAAACGTATTTTCCTTTAGGGCCACACGTTAAGGGCAATGAAGGAGGTGTTACATATTTCTGATACTACAAGTACCACAAAAAAGGGTATTATGTGGGATGTGAAAAAACTACCTGTAGTTTTTCCTGAATCAGATAAATTAAATGAAGTGTGTGATGATGCGTGGGTTTCCCCCGATAGAAAATTATTGGCGGTATACCCTTTCCCGCCAGAAGTTAGGGCGTGTTGGGAAACACCCCTTAGGGTGGATAAGGCGCTCACATGCTTATCAGAACAAGTGGCGGTACCATCTACAGATAGGGCCGTACTTAAGGAGCCAGCTGATAGGAGGCTGGAAAATATCCTAAAAAGTATACACACACATGCTGGTGTTATACTGCGACCAGCGATCGCCTCAGCCTGGATGTGCAGAGCTGAGGTGGCTTGGTCGGATTCCCTGACTAAAAATATTGATACCCTTGACAGGGACAGTATTTTATTGACTATAGAGCATTTAAAGGATGCATTTCTATATATGCGAGATGCGCAGAGGGATATTTGCACTCTGGCATCAAGAGTAAATGCGATGCCCATATCTGCAAGAAGATGTTTATGGACACGACAGTGGTCAGGTGATGCAGATTCCAAACGGCACAAAGATGTATTGCCGTATAAAGGGGAGGAATTATTTGGGGTCGGTCCATGGGACCTGGTGGCCACGGCAACTGCTGGAAAATCCACCGTTTTTTACCCTAAGTCACATCTCTGCAGAAAAAGACACCGTCTTTTCAGCCTCAGTCCTTTCGTCGCTATAAGAGTCATATCTGCCCAGGGATAGAGGAAAGGGAAGAAGACTGCAGCAGGCAGCCCATTCCCAGGAACAGAAGCCCTCCACCGCTTCTACCAAGTTCTCAGCATGACGCTGGGACCGTACAGGACCCCTGGATCCTACAAGTAGTATCCAAGGGGTACAGATTGGAATGTCGAGACGTTTCCCCCTCGCAGGTTCCTGTAGTCTGCTGTACCAATGTCTCCCTCCGACAGGGAGGCAGTATTGAAAACAATTCACAAGCTGTATTCCCAGCAGGTGATAATAAAATTACCCCTCCTACAACAAGGAAAGGGGTATTATTCCACACTATATGGTGGTACTGAAGCCAGAAGGCTAGGTGAGACCTATTCTAAATCTGAAATATTTGAACACTTACAAAGGTTCAAATCCAGATGCAGTCACTCAGAGCAGTGATAGCGAACCGGGAAGAAGGGGACTATAGGGTGTCCCGGGACATCAGGGATGCTTACCTCCATGTCCCAAAAATTTGCCTTTCTCACCAAGGGTACCTCAGGTTCGTGGTACAGAACTGTCACTATCAGTTTCAGACGATGCCGTTGGATTGTCCAAGGCACCCCGGGTCCTTACCAAGGTAATGACCGAAATGAGGATTCGTCTTCAAAGAAAATGGACGACCTCCTGATAAGAACAAGGTCCAGAGAACAGTTGGAGGTCGGAGTAGCACTATCTCAAGTAGTTCTACGACAGCACGGGTGGATTCTAAATATTCCAAAACCGCAGTTGTTCCGACGACACGTCTGCTGGTCCTAGGGATGATTCTGGACACAGTCCAGAAAAAAGGTGTTTCTCTCAGAGGAGAAAGCCAGGGAGTTATCCGAGCTAATCGGGATCCTCCTAAAACCAGGAAAAGTGTCAGTGCATCATTGCACAAGAGTCCTGGTAAAAATGGTGGCTTATTACGAAGCGATTCCATTCGGCAGATTTCACGCAAGAACTCTTCAGTGGGATCTGCTGGACAAATGGTCCGGATCGCATCTTCAGATGCATCAGCGGATAACCCTATATCCAAGGACAAGGGTGTCTCTCCTGTGGTGATTACAGAGTGCTCATCTTCTAGAGGGCCGCAGATTCGGCATTCAGGATTGGATGCTGGTGACCACGGAGGCCAGCCTGAGAGGCTGGGGAGCAGTCACACAGGGAAAAAATTTCCAGGGAGTGTGATCAAGTCTGGAGAATTCTCTCCACATAAATATACTGGAGCTAAGAGCAAATTTATAATGCTCTAAGCTTAGCAAGACCTCTGCTTCAAGGTCAGCCGGTATTGATCCAGTGGGATAACATCACGGCAGTCGCCCACGTAAACAGAAAGGGCGGCACAAGAAGCAGGAGGGCAGTGGCAAAACTGCAAGGATTTTTCGCTAGGCGGAAAATCATGTGATAGCACTGTCAGCAGTGTTCATTCCGGGAGTGGACGACTGGGAAGCAGACTTCCTCAGCAGGCACGACCTCCACCCGGGAGAGTGGGAACTTCATCGGGAAGTTTTCCGCATGATTGTGAACCGTTGGGAAAGACCAAAGGTGGACATGATGGCGTCCCGCCCGAACAAAAAACGGGACAGGTATTGCGCCAGGTCACGAGACCTTCAGGCGATAGCTGTGGACGTCCTGGTAACACCGTGGGTGTAACAGTCGGTGTATGTGTTCCCTCCTCTGCTTCTCATAACCAAGGTATTGAGAATGATAAGACGTAGAGGAGTAAGAACTATACTCGTGGCTCCGGATTGGCCAAGAGGGACTTGGTACCCGGAACTTCAAGAGATGCTCACAGAGGACTAATGGCCTCGGGAGCTAAGAAGGGACTTGCTTCAGCAAGTACCATGTCTGTTCCAAGACTTACCGCGGCTGCGTTTGACGGCATGGCGGTTGAACGCCGGATCCTAAGGGAAAAGGCATTTCGGAAGAGGTCATACCTACCCTGGTCAAAGCCAGGAAGGAGGTGACCGCACAACGTTATCACCACATGTGGTGAAAATATGTTGCGTGGGTGAGGCCAGGAAGGCCCCACGAAGAAATTTCAACTAGGTCGATTTCTGCACTTCCTGCAAACAGGAGTGTCTATGAGCCTCAAATTGGGGTCCATTAAGGTTCAAGTTTCGGCCCTGTAGATTTTCTTCCAGAAAGAATTGGCTTCGGTTCCTGAAGTCCAGACGTTTGTCAAGGGAGTATTGCATATACAGCCCCTTTTGTGCCTCCAGTGGCACCGTGGGATCTCAACGTAGTGTTGGGATTCCTCAAATCATATTGGTTTGAACCGCTCAAATCTGTGGATTTGAAATATCTCACATGGAAAGTGACCATGCTGTTGGCCCTGGCCTCGGCCAGGCGATTGTCAGAATTGGCGGCTTTGTCTTACAAAAGCCCATATTTAATTTTCCATTCGGACAGGGCAGAACTGCGGACTTGTCCCCAGTCTCTTCCTAAGGTGGTGTCAGCGTTTCACCTGAAACAACCTATTGTGGTGCCTGCGGCTACTAGGGACTTGGAGGACTCCAAGTTGCTAGACGTTGTCAGGGCCCTGAAAATATATATATATATATATATATATATATAATTCCAGGACGGCTGGAGTCAGAAAGTCTGACTTGCTGTTTATATTGTATGCACCCAAAAAGCTGGGTGCTCCTGCTTCTAAGCAGACTATTGCTCGTTGGATTTGTAGTACAATTCAGCTTGCACATTCTGTGGCAGGCCTGCCACAGCCAAAATCTGTAAATGCCCATTCCACAAGGAAGGTGGGCTCATCTTGGGCGGCTGCCCGAGGGGTCTCGGCTTTACAACTTTGCCGAGCAGCTACGTGGTCAGGGGGGAACACGTTTGTAAAATTCTACAAATTTGATACCCTGGCTGAGGAGGACCTGGAGTTTCTCTCATTCGGTGCTGCAGAGTCATCCGCACTCTCCCGCCCGTTTGGGAGCTTTGGTATAATCCCCATGGTCCTGACGGAGTCCCCAGCATCCACTAGGACGTTAGAGAAAATAAGATTTTACTTACCGATAAATCTATTTCTCGTAGTCCGTAGTGGATGCTGGGCGCCCATCCCAAGTGCGGATTGTCTGCATTACTTGTACATAATTATTGTTACAAAAATCGGGTTGTTATTGTTGTGGGCCATCTTTTCAGAGGCTCCTTCGTTGTTATCATACTGTTAACTGGGTTCAAATCACAGGTTGTACGGTGTGATTGGTGTGGCTGGTATGAGTCTTACCCGGGATTCAAGATCCTTCCTTATTGTGTACGCTCGTCCGGGCACAGTACCTAACTGAGGCTTGGAGGAGGGTCATAGGGGGAGGAGCCAGTACACACCATGTGATCCTAAAAGCTTACTTTTTGTGCCCTGTCTCCTGCGGAGCCGCTATTCCCCATGGTCCTGACGGAGTCCCCAGCATCCACTACGGACTACGAGAAATAGATTTATCGGTAAGTAAAATCTTATTTTTCTCTGACGTCCTAAGTGGATGCTGGGGACTCCGTCAGGACCATGGGGATTATACCAAAGCTCCCAAACGGGCGGGAGAGTGCGGATGACTCTGCAGCACCGAATGAGAGAACTCCAGGTCCTCCTCAGCCAGGGTATCAAATTTGTAGAATTTTTCAAACGTGTTTGCCCCTGACCAAGTAGCAGCTCGGCAAAGTTGTAAAGCCGAGACCCCTCGGGCAGCCGCCCAAGATGAGCCCACCTTCCTTGTGGAATGGGCATTTACATATTTTGGCTGTGGCAGGCCTGCCACAGAATGTGCAAGCTGAATTGTACTACACATCCAACCAGCAATCGTCTGCTTAGAAGCAAGAGCACCCAGTTTGTTGGGTGCATACAGGATAACAGCAAGTCAGTTTTCCTGACTCCAGCCGTCCTGGAAACCTATATTTTCAGGGCCCTGACAACATCTAGCAACTTGGAGTCCTCCAAGTCCCTAGTAGCCGCAGGTACCACAATAAGCTGGTTCAGGTGAAACGCTGACACCACCTTAGGGAGAAACTGGGGACGAGTCCGCAGCTCTGCCCTGTCCGAATGGACAATCAGATATGGGCTTTTGTGAGACAAAGCCGCCAATTCTGACACTCGCCTGGCCGAGGCCAGGGCCAACAGCATGGTCACTTTCCATGTGAGATATTTCAAATCCACAGATTTGAGCGGTTTAAACCAATGTGATTTGAGGAATCCCAGAACTACGTTGAGATCCCACAGTGCCACTGGAGGCACAAAAGGGGGTTGTATATGCAGTACTCCCTTGACAAACTTCTGAACTTCAGGAACTGAAGCCAATTCTTTCTGGAAGAAAATCGACAGGGCCGAAATTTGAACCTTAATGGACCCCAATTTGAGGCCCATAGACACTCCTGTTTGTAGGAAATGCAGGAATCGACCAAGTTGAAATTCCTCCGTGGGGGCCTTCCTGGCCTCACACCATGCAACATATTTTCGCCAAATGCGGTGATAATGTTGTGCGGTCACCTCCTTCCTGGCTCTGACCAGGGTAGGGATGACCTCTTCCGGAATGCCTTTTTCCCTTAGGATCCGGCGTTCAACCGCCATGCCGTCAAACGCAGCCGCGGTAAGTCTTGGAACAGACATGATCCTTGCTGAAGCAAGTCCCTTCTTAGTATCTCTTGAAGTTCCGGGTACCATCTTGGCCAATCCGGAGCCACGAGTATAGTTCTTACTCCTCTCCGTCTTATAATTCTCAGTACCTTGGGTATGAGAGGCAGAGGAGGGAACACATACACCGACTGGTACGCCCACGGTGTTACCAGAGCGTCCCATCTATTGCCTGAGGGTCTCTTGACCTGGCGCAATACCTGTCCAGTTTTTTGTTCAGACGGGACGCCATCATGTCCACCTTTGGTCTTTCCCAACGGTTCACAATCATGTGGAAGACTTCCAGATGAAGTCCCCACTCTCCCGGGTGGAGGTCGTTCCTGCTGAGGAAGTCTGCTTCCCAGTTGTCCACTCCCGGAATGAACACCGCTGACAGTGTTATCACATGATTTTTCGCCCAGCGAAGAATCCTTGCTGCCATTGCCCTCCTGCTTCTTGTGCCGCCCTGTCTGTTTACGTGGGCGACTGCCGTGATGTTGTCCGACTGGATCAGCACCGGTTGACTTTGAAGCAGAGGTCTTCCTAGGCTCAGAGCATTGTAAATTGCCCTTAGCTTCAGTATATTTATGTGGAGAGAAGTCTCCAGACTTGACCACACTCCTTGGAAATTTCTTCCCTGTGTGACTGCTCCCCAGCCTCTCAGGCTGGCATCCGTGGTCACCAGAACAAAGTCCTGAATGCCGAATGTGCTGCCCTCTAGTAGATGAGCACTCTGCAGCCACCACAGAAGAGACACCCTTGTCCTTGGAGACAGGATTATCCGCTGATGCATCTGAAGATGCGATCCGGACCATTCATCCAGCAGATCCCACTGAAAAATTCTTGCGTGAAATCTGCCGAATGGAATCGCTTCGTAAGAAGCCACCATTTTTCCCAGGACTCTTGTGCATTGATGCACTGACACTTGGCCTGGTTTTAGGAGGTTTCTGACTAGCTCGGATAACTCCCTGGCTTTCTCCTCCGGGAGAAACACCTTTTTCTGGACTGTGTCCAGAATCATCCCTAGGAACAGCAGACGTGTCGTCGGAAACAGCTGCGATTTTGGAATATTTAGAATCCACCCGTGCTGTCGTAGAACTACTTGAGATAGTGCTACTCCGACCTCCAACTGTTCTCTGGACCTTGCCCTTATCAGGAGATCGTCCAAGTAAGGGATAATTAAGACGCCTTTTCTTTGAAGAAGAATCATCATTTCGGCCATTACCTTGGTAAAGACCCGGGGTGCCGTGGACAATCCAAACGGCAGCGTCTGAAACTGATAGTGACAGTTCTGTACCACGAACCTGAGGTACCCTTGGTGAGAAGGGCAAATTGGGACATGGAGGTAAGCATCCTTGATGTCCAGGGACACCATATAGTCCCCTTCTTCCTGGTTCGCTATCACTGCTCTGAGTGACTCCATCTTGATTTGAACCTTTGTATGTAAGTGTTCAAAGATTTCAGATTTAGAATAGGTCTCACCGAGCCGTCTGGCTTCAGTACCACAATATAGTGTGGAATAATACCCCTTTCCTTGTTGTAGGAGGGGTACTTTGATTATCACCTGCTGGGAATACAGCTTGTGAATTGTTTCCAATACTGCCTCCCTGTCGGAGGGAGACGTTGGTAAAGCAGACTTCAGGAACCTGCGAGGGGGAGACGTCTCGAATTTCCAATCTGTACCCCTGGGATACTACTTGTAGGATCCAGGGGTCCACTTGCGAGTGAGCCCACTGCGCGCTGAAACTCTTGAGACGACCCCCCACCGCACCTGAGTCCGCTTGTACGGCCCCAGCGTCATGCTGAGGACTTGGCAGAAGCGGTGGAGGGCTTCTGTTCCTGGGAAGGGGCTGCCTGCTGCAGTCTTCTTCCCTTTCCTCTACCCCTGGGCAGATATGACTGGCCTTTTGCCCGCTTGCCCTTATGGGGACGAAAGGACTGAGGCTGAAAAGACGGTGTCTTTTTCTGCTGAGATGTGACTTGGGGTAAAAAAGGTGGATTTTCCAGCTGTTGCCGTGGCCACCAGGTCCGATCCCAAATAACTCCTCCCCTTTATACGGCAATACTTCCATGTGCCGTTTGGAATCTGCATCACCTGACCACTGTCGTGTCCATAAACATCTTCTGGCAGATATGGACATCGCACTTACTCTTGATGCCAGAGTGCAAATATCCCTCTGTGCATCTCGCATATATAGAAATGCATCCTTTAAATGCTCTATAGTCAATACAATACTGTCCCTGTCAAGGGTATCAATATTTTCAGTCAGGGAATCCGACCAAGCCACCCCAGCGCTGCACATCCAGGCTGAGGCGATCGCTGGTCGCAGTATAACACCAGTATGTGTGTATATACTTTTTAGGATATTTTCCAGCCTCCTATCAGCTGGCTCCTTGAGGGCGGCCGTATCTGCAGACGGTAACGCCACTTGTTTTGATAAGCGTGTGAGCGCCTTATCCACCCTAAGGGGTGTTTCCCAACGCGCCCTAACTTCTGGCGGGAAAGGGTATAACGCCAATAATTTTCTATCGGGGGAAACCCACGCATCATCACACACTTCATTTAATTTATCTGATTCAGGAAAAACTACAGGTAGTTTTTTCACACCCCACATAATACCCTTTTTTGTGGTACTTGTAGTATCAGAAATATGTAACACCTCCTTCATTGCCCTTAACATGTAACGTGTGGCCCTAATGGAAAATACGTTTGTTTCTTCACCGTCGACACTGGAGTCAGTGTCCGTGTCTGTGTCGACCGACTGAGGTAAATGGGCGTTTTAAAGCCCCTGACGGTGTTTGAGACGCCTGGACAGGTACTAATTGGTTTGCCGGCCGTCTCATGTCGTCAACCGACCTTGCAGCGTGTTGACATTATCACGTAATTCCCTAAATAAGCCATCCATTCCGGTGTCGACTCCCTAGAGAGTGACATCACCATTACAGGCAATTGCTCCGCCTCCTCACCAACATCGTCCTCATACATGTCGACACACACGTACCGACACACAGCACACACACAGGGAATGCTCTGATAGAGGACAGGACCCCACTAGCCCTTTGGGGAGACAGAGGGAGAGTTTGCCAGCACACACCAAAACGCTATAATTATACAGGGACAACCTTATATAAGTGTTTTCCCTTATAGCATCTTAATATATAATAATATCGCCAAATAAGTGCCCCCCCTCTCTGTTTTAAACCTGTTTTTGTAGTGCAGTGCAGGGGAGAGCCTGGGAGCCTTCCTAGCAGCGGAGCTGTGTAGGAAAATGGTGCTGTGTGCTGAGGAGAATAGGCCCCGCCCCCTTTTCGGCGGGCTTCTTCTCCCGTTTTTCTGACAACCTGGCAGGGGTTAAATACATCCATATAGCCCCAGAGGCTATATGTGATGTATTTTTAGCCAGCATAGGTACTTTCATTGCTGCCCAGGGCGCCCCCCCCCAGCGCCCTGCACCCTCAGTGACTGTTGGTGTGAAGTGTGCTGAGAGCAATGGCGCACAGCTGCCGTGCTGTGCGCTACCTTAAGAAGACTGGGAAGTCTTCAGCCGCCGATTTCTGGACCTCTTCTCTCTTCAGCATCTGCAAGGGGGTCGGCGGCGCGGCTCCGGTGACCCATCCAGGCTGTACCTGTGATCGTCCCTCTGGAGCTAGTGTCCAGTAGCCTAAGAAGCCAATCCATCCTGCACGCAGGTGAGTTCACTTCTTCTCCCCTAAGTCCCTCGTTGCAGTGAGCCTGTTGCCAGCAGGACTCACTGAAAATAAAAAACCTAACAAAACTTTTACTCTAAGCAGCTCTTTAGGAGAGCCACCTAGATTGCACCCTTCTCGGCCAGGCACAAAAACCTAACTGAGGCTTGGAGGAGGGTCATAGGGGGAGGAGCCAGTGCACACCACCTGATCCTAAAGCTTTTACTTTTGTGCCCTGTCTCCTGCGGAGCCGCTATTCCCCATGGTCCTGACGGAGTCCCCAGCATCCACTTAGGACGTCAGAGAAAATAGGATTTTAATACCTACCGGTAAATCCTTTTCTCCTAGTCCGTAGACATTCTTACATTTTGCCTGCTCTTGCAGCCATGCAACACACTGCGGCCGGGTTGCCCTCTCAATGTATCTGTGAGTCTTGGGAATAATCCGTAACTCCAGATCCTCAGCCAGCCGGACCTGGTGAGTTTCTGCCATTGTATTTGACCTGACTGACACCCATAGGCCCACATTTATCAAGCCTTGGAAAGTGATAAAGTACCATCTAATCAGCTCCTAACTGTCATGTTACAGGCTGTGTTTGAAAAAGGACACTTAGGAGCTGCTTGGCTGGTACTGCAATTTATCACTCTCCCAGGCTTGATAAATCCGGGCCATAGAGTGGGAAGAAAACCTGTGGCAAGCGCTGATGTCCGTATACTGACGACCTGCTTCGTGATCGTAGGTAAATCCTACTGATCCCAGGAGGGGAGATGGTCCCGCTCTTGAGTGCTTACAATCTAAAAGGTGAAGGGGTGTGGTATGGCTGACCGGCGGTCAGGAGACCGCCAATCAGCATACCGACGCCAGTATCCTGGCAGGGAGGGCCGAGTGCAGCAAGCCCCTTGCGGACTCGGTGGCGACCTCACCTCGGGTTCTACTCCCACTCTATGGGTGTCGTGGACACCCACGAGTGGAAATAGTCCCTGTTGGTCGGCATAGTGAGGTGGTGAGATGTTGGTGGAGGTCATGTGACCGTCGGCACATAAATACCACCCAGGTGAAGGGCTACCAGACTGGGGTGACACAGAAGGGGTAGACCACGGACAAGGGAGTAAGGAGGACAGTTGGCAGGGTCTGGTGAAGAAGAACATCTTGAGAGCCTGTTGGAAGTTTTGTAGAGAGTTGGAGAGGCGATTGGAGATAGTAGAGAATTCCAGAGATCGGAAGCAGCACGTGCAACATCTTGTAGGAGTGGTAGGACTAGGCAGCAGCACGGAGGCATCCAGAAGGCCCAGCAGAGTCCGCGTGGCTGAGAGGAGAAACCTTGCTGCCGGGGAGGGGGAGCAGTGTAGTGTGCGAGATAAAAGCACTGTGATAGCGACAGCATCTATACGTCCTAGACACAGAGGAGTGTTGTGCAATGACGGCCTCTGAGAGCAAGGAACACAGACTACGGATATGCCTACACGTGTGAGACACTGAGGAGTCTGCGGGTGTCGTGTTCTGTGAGCTACAAGAGGCACAAGGAAAAATTGATCTGTCCACTACTCAGGCAGAGTGCAGAGACTGTTGCAGAGATTGCACGCTGAACAGGGACTTTGTGTGAATAAAGGGTCTAATTCAGACCTGTTCGCTCGCTACGGTTTTTTTGCACTCCTGCGTTCACATAGTCGCCGGTCTGAACTGCGTATGCACCGCAATGCGCAGGCGCGTCGCACGGTTACAAAGCGGATCGCCGCTCAGCCATGGGTTTGTGCGAAGAATACATTCACACGGGCGATCGCAAGGAGATTGACAGGAAGAGGGCGTTTGTGGGGGTCAACTGACCGTTTTCAGGGAGTGTCCGGAAAAAACACAGGCGTTCCAAAGCATTGAAAGGGAGGGTTCCTGGCGTCAGTTCCGGTCCCGGACAGGCCGAAGTGATCGCAACGGCTGAGTAAGTCCCGGTTGCCAGCCCATCGCAGTATTGGGACTACCATCCCAATAGGCTATATATACCTCAAGTGTGTGTGATTGGCGGGCAGAGGGTCCCCCAACTAGGCCTGATTGGGGTGGTGGGTGGATAGTAATGCTGCTGTGTGGGGCATTCGTCCTCTTCCACTTTCCCTTATTTCATTATTACATAAAGCTGACCCTTTCCCCTGCAATCATTTCTGAGCAGTTGTGTTGCTTGATTACCTGCAGTGAGGGAGTACAGACATCAGACTACTGGGAGTGGAAGGGAGCTTGGCAGCCGTGCAGCTGGCATAGAAGGTGGAGGACGCCGAGCATTTTCCCAGGGTCACAGCACATTGCACACTGTGGGGCTGATCCAGAGATATAGGCTAAATCAGGCCTGGCCAACCTGTGGCTCTCCAGATGTTGTGAAACTACACATCCCTGCATGCCCTGCCACAGTTTTAGCATTCCCTAATAGCAAAACTGTGGCAAAGCATGATGGGACTTGTAGTTTTACAACAGCTGGAGAGCCACAGGTTGGCCAGGCCTGGGCTAAATGATGGTTCACCTACATCTCCGATGTTAGCTGTACTGTGCCTGCGCAGAACAGGTCCTGCATCATCCAGCGCAGTGCCCCCTAAGCCGCAGCCCCCGTTCTCCAGGCGTGTCAAGGTCAGGGTCTGTGTCTTCAGGCAGCGTGGAGACACCAGCCATCCTGATTACACAGATGACCGATGGTCACACACAGGGATCTGATGCAGCACCTTTAGACGCAGGAGCGGATCACGCAAGCTTGCAGGAGGCGTCTGTGGGCCTGATTCAGACCTGATTGTAGCAGCAAATTTGTTAGCAGTTGGGCAAAACCATGGGGGTAATTCCAAGTTGATCGCAGCAGCAAGTTTGTTAGCAATTGGGCAAAACCATGTGCACTTGCAGGTGTGGCAGATATAACATGTGCAGAGAGAGTTAGATTTGGGTGGGTTATTTTGTTTCTGTGCAGGGTAAATACTGGCTGCTTGATTTTTACACTGCAAGTTAGATTTTAGTTTGAACACACGACACCCAAATCTAACTCTCTCTGCACATGTTATATCTGCCCCACCTGCAGAGAACATGGTTTTGCCCTTTTGCTAACATATTTGCTGCTGCGATCAACTCAGAATTACCCCCCATGTGCACTGCAGGGGGGGGGGTGGGGGGTGTAACATGTGCAGAGAGAGTTAGATTTTGGGTGGGGTGCGTTCAAACTGAAATTGCAGTGTAGAAATAAAGTAGCCAGTATTTACCCTGCACAGAAACAATATAACCCACCCAAATCTAACTCTCTCTGCACATGTTACATCTGCCCCCCCCCTGCAGTGCACATCTGCTAACAAATTTGCTGCTACGATCAGGTCTGAGTTGATCGTAGCTGTGTTAAATTTAGCACATCTACGATCACTTACACTGACATGCGGGGGGGACGCCCAGCACAGGGCTAGTCCGCTCCGCATGTCAGGTTTCCCCCCCGCACAAGTACAAAAGCATTGCTTGGCGGCGATGCTTTTGTGCTTGAAGAGTAACTCCCGGCCAGCGCAGCTCCTGCGTGATGGCCGGGAGTTACTCGTCGTTGTGATGGTAGCAGCGGCTGTGTGTGACATCACACAGCCGCTGCGGTCCGCCCCCCGCGCGATCCGGCCATGCCTGCGTTGGCCGGACCGCGCCCACAAAACAGCGGCTGAACACCGCCGTGCCGCCCCCTCCCACCCAGCGAACGCAGCGATCGCTGGGCTACGAAAGCCGTCGGCTGTCTGGCATGCGCCGGCACACTTCAGAATGACCCCCAATGTATACAGTATATTAGTGTAAATACAAGGATTTGGGAGACAGCTTGTTGGCAATCCATTGCTTAGGGAATACTACATTTCCTCACTCAAGGGAGGAGGTAGATTATATAAGGAGGAGGGGGCAGGGTATATTATAATGAGATGGGATGGTCAGATATACTGTATACTGTATACACTAAGGGGGTCATTCCGAGTTGTTCGCTTGTTATTTTTTTCTTGCAACGGAGCGATTAGTCGCTAATGCGCATGCGCAATGTTCGCACTGCGACTGCGCCAAGTAAATTTGCTATGCAGTTAGGTATTTTACTCACGGCATTACGAGGTTTTTTCTTCGTTCTGGTGATCGTAATGTGATTGACAGGAAGTGGGTGTTTCTGGGCGGAAACTGGCCGTTTTATGGGTGTGTGTGAAAAAACGCTACAGTTTCTGGGAAAAACGCAGGAGTGGCTGGAGAAACGGAGGAGTGTCTGGGCGAACGCTGGGTGTGTTTGTGACATCAAACCAGGAACGACAAGCACTGAACTGATCGCAGATGCCGAGTAAGTGTGGAGCTACTCAGAAACTGCTAAGAAGTGTCTATTCGCAATTTTGAGAATCTTTCGTTCGCAATTTTGATAAGCTAAGATTCACTCCCAGTAGGCGGCGGCTTAGCGTGTGCAAAGCTGCTAAAAGCAGCTAGCGAGCGAACAACTCGGAATGACGGCCTAAGCCCCTTTTTTAGTGATAGGCCCACTAGTGGCCTACACCAATAACCGCTGAAAAAATACTGTATACACGGTTGAGTCACATTATTATGGCCACCTCCTACATGTGACAACGTGTAGCCCATGAAGTACGTCACATGACGTGCGCTGGCTTGGTGGGTATACAAGGCGTGCGATAGGCCGCCTGCACACATATCACTCGTTGCTGTCATGGGTAAAAGGGCCGATTTATCCGAGTTGCACAAAGGGTTGATTATCGGCTTTCGGGCCCAAGGTGGCGGTATTTCAGACACAGCGCATGGTGTGACCTGTCCGCGTGCTGCTGCGGTGACGGTGTATCGTGACTGGACAAATGGCACCATTGCCGATATCGAGGTGGAAACTGTGGAGCACCACGTGCCATTGATGTGAGAGGTGAACGTCGGCTACGAAGGTGCGTGAGGGCCATCCGAAACGCTACAGTGGAGCAGCTCACCGGCACAATGTACCTGGGGTATAAAATGACAGTACAGCCCGTCTAGCTGCTGCCATGCTGCACACGCCAGTCACTCTCACTATTAGTTGATGGTCATAATAATGTGACTCCACCGTGTAAATGGGGAAGGGAGCAGATTATAAAGGGGAATAGAGTGTTAAGGGGTGGGATGGACATATTATAAATGTCGAAAGAGGGAAGTAGTTTAGGTATCCTCCACAGTATGATGGATTTATAGTTAGGTGGGATCCCGGAATAAGTTACAGACATTTATAACATTACGCCTTTAATCTTGTGTGTCCAACATGATGCCACTGTAGCGGAGACAGGAGATATAGGGCCTAATTTAGACCTGATCGCTCGCTCGTTTTTTTTTTGCAGTCCTGCGTTCGCGTAGTCGCCGCCCATAGGGGAGTGTATTTTACCTGTGCAAGTGTGCGGACGCATGTGTAGCAGAGCTGTACAAACAGATCTTGTGCAGTCTAGGACTTACTCAGCCGCTGCGATCACATCAGCCTGTCCGGGCCCGGAATTGACGTCAGACACCCGCCCTGCAAACGCTCGGACACACCTGCGTTTTTCCAAACACTCCCAGAAAACGGTCAGTTGCCACCCGCAAACGCCCTCTTCCTGTCAATCTCCTTGCAAACACCCATCGCTGAGCGGCGATCCGCTTTGTACCCGTGCGACGGGCCTGCGCATTGCGGTGCATATGCATGCGCAGTTTAGACCTGATCGCCGGCAGTACAAAAACGCAGCCTAGCGATCAGGTCTGCATTAGCCCCATAGGCCGTTGAGGTGAGCTCGGTGCTGGCCCCGGAGGTCACACTGGTTGCTGAGCCCCATAGGCTCACACACTTCTTCCGGACAAAGTAATTTTATGTTGCATCATTTTGATCAATAAGTAAATGAAACTAGGGCTACTGGATTTATTGGGCTGTCGACATTTATATAATATAGATGAATCCATTAAAGGTCACATTATGTAGAAATTCAGAAAACTATATAAGGTTCACAAACGTCCTATCAACAGTATAGTTATTTGTCTTTACAGGCTAATCTGACACAGGGGGACAGTGTATAATCTCTTGCACAGTGACCTGTTCATGAATTACCTACAGTGTGTGCTCAGATAGACCACAGCAACTGAAGTCTGTTTGGGGGTCATTCAGATTTGCCTGTGTAATTGCATTAGTCACTGCCTCACGTACGTATGGTCTGTCCACCCTCCCTCCATCTTCCTCTTTCACATTCCCCTAGGTGTATGATATATCCACATATTGCTAATCCTGCCCATTGCAAACCATGTAGTGTGCCCAAGATGGCCGCCGCACCTGGTGCCTTCGTGGGCGGGATGAATAATCCGTGGTGCTGATGATCCTTTGGGCATCTGGTTTTTGTATTGCATATATCTTATCCACTCACTTTAACCAATATATGGCACGCAAGATGGCTGCCTCCTGTGTAATATGATTTATGTCCTGCAAATGTAAAGCGCTTTGAGTCGTCCTGAAGTAACGCCCTATATAAAAAAAAAAAACATTATTATTATATTTGTGGTTACTTAGCATGGGCAGGTACCGAGGCTATTGGGATAGGTGGTTAATGGCCTCAGAAATCACATTTTCTAACGTTAACAAACGTGTAAGACATTTGTGCAATTTTAGATGTCTGATGTTGGGACGCTAAAAGTAACTTACAAAAGTGGCAGTAAGCCAGTGCGAAGACACCCATCTACTGTGGCCATTGTCAGCTCATTGGTCTGTAATTAGGCACTTTTATTGCATGACCCCCAATGTAAATACACGTCGTTCAAAGTGGATTGTAAGCTTTTCTTTACTACATCACAGGCAGAGAATGGCGCTTGTAGGGTCCTTGAGATGTAGTCACTGGACGTTTGCAGAACAGAAAAACATGTCCCATCCCCCGTGGTCATAGATCTATATAAATTATCTCCAGTTCTGAGAAGCTCCTGCCCCTAATCTCCCCCTTCCGCAGCCTAACACCAACCCCAATACTTACCTCCAGGATCCGTAAGGATTCTGACCGCTGGGATCCCACTGTCGGCCTTCTGCCTGTCGGGAATCTTGCGGCATCCCCTTATTAGGTGGTGCTAGAGAGTGCCCTTTGACACATATCCTGTTTGTGTGTATCCATTGTACCAGTTTGGGTTCCTGATAATGGAACATAGGGGGTGATTCCGAGTTGTTCGCTCGCTAGCTGCTTTTAGCAGCAGTGCACACGCTAAGCCGCCGCCCTCTGGGAGTGTATCTTAGCATAGCAGAATTGCGAACGAAAGATTTGCAGAATTGCGAATAGAAAATTCTTAGCAGTTTCTTAGTAGCTCGAGACTTACTCACAGATTGCGATCAGATCAGGCCGTTTCGTTCCTGGTTTGACGTCACACATACGCCCTGCGTTCGGCCAGCCACTCCCCCGTTTCTCCAGACACTCACGCGTTTTTTCCTGGCACGCCTGCAATTTTCCGCACACTCCCAGAAAACGTCCAGTTTCCGCCCAGAAACACCCACTTCCTGTCAATCACACTCCGATCACTTCAACTATGAAAATTCTTTGTTCGGGCGTGAGTAAATCTACTAAGTTTTGTGGTAAAATACTTAGCGCATGCGCACTGCGTACCATGCGCATTTTTGCCTTAATCGCTCCGTTGCGAAAATCGGCACCGAGCGAACAACTCGGAATGACCCCCATAGAAACACAGAATTTGACGGCAGATAAGAACCACTTGGCCCATCTATTCTGCCCCCTTTTTTTTTTTTACCATATTTTTATCTCTAACCTTATTTGATCCTTATTTGTTTGTAAGGATATCCTTATGTCTATCCCATGCATGTTTAAATTGCTCTACTGTCTTAGCCTGTACCACCTCTGATGGGAGGCTATTCCACTTGTCCACTACCCTTTCTGTGAAGTAATTTTTCCTCAAATTTCCCCTGAACCCCCCCCCCTCTAGTCTCAGTGCAGGTCCTCGTGTCCTATTGCTTCTCTTCATTTGGAGAATGTTTCCCTCCTGGACTTTGTTAAAACCCTTCATATATTTGAAAGTTTCTATCATGTCCCCCCTTTCCCTTCTCTGCTCCAAACTATACATATTGAGATTTTGTAGTCTTTCTGTGTATGTTGTGTGATGTAGGCCATGCACCATTTTACTTGCCCCTCTTTGTACAGTCTCTAATGTATTAATATCCTTCTGAAGATATTATATGTCCTCCAGAATTGAACACAGTATTCTAGATGAAGCCGTACCAATGACCTATACAGTGGCATTATTACTTTTTTCTTTCTGTTGCTGATTCCTCTCCCGATGCAACCAAGCATCTGACTAGCCTTCCTCATTGCTTTGTTACATTGCTTTTAAGTCACCTGAAATAGTGACTCCTAGATCTCTTTCCTCCTCTGTAGTTCTTTATTTCATATTCTGACCAGCTGCATCATCCAAGACTGTGTGCCTTTATGTTTAGCTAGAAAGCTTGGAACGTATAATATTGTAGCACACATGTTGCTCATTACACGTTCTCATACCGAGAACAATGGCCATTTAGTCTCAGACCGATGAATAAGCAAATACCAGGTGTTGCAACCCTTTGTTAATAACCATAGCTTAGGCAATGCTGCCCCCTGCTGCTAATAATAAATATTGCACTGATGTACAGATTCATATAAGTTTGTATACAATAACTGGGAGGTGATCACCTATTCCCCACCCTTCTCCCAGGGGGATGCAAAGGGCTTGTATAAAATAGACTTTTGCTTCTTACTTTTAATAACGTTATTGAGTTGTGTGTAATTACTCTATTTAGGTGATATTTCTCATTGATAACTGGTGTTAAACCCCCGACGGGTAGATGAGGGTACTATTCACGTTTATTGTTGCGTCCACCTACAGAACCGCATGATGTTATGCATACAGGACCCCTTTCCCTAATGCCGGCACAAACCCAAGCCATACCCACAAGCAGTAGACGATTGGTAGTGTGGAAAGAACAGGCCGTCCTTGCCACCTGCTGGGGAATTTGTCGGAGCGGTCAGGCGTGCTCGGGAAAACAGACAGTACACAGCAGACTGAAATAAAAAGTATAATTTATATGTACATCAGGAGGCGAGAGCAGACCATGAGAACAGCACCACATGAGGCGTTGCAGGCCAAGCAGCGGCATACGGAAAAGCAACATGTGTACGTTTATATATATATACATGGTTTACATCAGCGGGATTGGAGTACACCGGGGGGGCAGCTGGAGAGAGGTCACGGGGACAGAGAGACTGACAAGAGGTCTAGTGCCCTCTGCTCTTTCTGGTGGTGCCAGTGTGTGATCCTGGTAAGGGCAGGACCAGTGTTCATTTATATCTGTATCACCCTACATGGGGAGGGACACATTCACTGCGGCCGTCTGTCTGCGTCACCCCGTGTGGGTGAGGGATGGTTAGACAGACCGATTCCCATCTGCACTTGATTGCTCGTCACTGGAGGAACAGAGGTCTCCCGTCCACGGCCGCCGTGTAGGAAGAGACCAATTCATGGTAGGCTTCATTTGGTGCCAGGCCGGGGGAGGCGGTTAGAGAACTGTCCCAACTGCTGCAGGGGGTGAATAGATTGCAATGCCCTCTAGCCGGTCCCATGTGTCGCTGCATCCCCTCAGAGCTGCACAAGTCTTTCCCGTTCCGTAGCAAACATTGTGCGCGCGGGGGAAGGTGGGGATGAGGGGGGGGGGGGGAATCAGGCATCAGTCATCGATACAAATCACCTCTCCGGTCCTTCCATCTTTCCTGTCCAACAAGTCCAGCTCCCTCTCTTTCTTCACCAGGATGGG